>NC_090845.1:26987431-27297788 GCF_028021215.1 Eschrichtius robustus
GGGTGCCACTGTATTCTACTGGAAGAAGAAAACGAACAATTTGCCTTCAGTGGTCTGGAACCACAGTGATTTAGTTAAGCATAACCAAGTTTCAGGAATACACAGGTCTCATTGACATTTAGGATGCTTTAGTCCATCTTTTTACTTATAGGTAAGATTAAATAGAAAATGTGATACTTGACATTGTGAATTTTAAAAGATAGCTTTTGAGTGCCTGTGCCATACCCAGACTAAATGCTGGGCATGTAGCTCCTGCCCTCATGGAGCCAGCATTTTCGTAGAGTAAGATAGGTAAATTAAAAAGAAATCGCTATGATTTTCACTATGGAAGTGCTATCACAAAAACTAGAGAGAGTAGTTAAAAGAGTCGTGGGACTTGGAGGGAAGAACTATTGTAGATAGGGCGGTTTTGAAAGGCTGTTCAGAGAGGGAGGCATTTGAGCAGAGAGGGTTCTAAATGAAGTCAGAGAACAAGTAGTGTGAAGATTTGGTGGTAGAATGTTCAGCAGTAGGAACCACAGTGTAAAAGGCTCTTAGGTGGGAATGAGCTGATGCCTTTGAAGAACAGAAGGAAGCCAGTGGTGAGCATGGGGGAGAGTAATCTGAGATAAGACCAGCAATCGTGTAAGAACTTGTGGGCCATTATTAGATTTGCATAGAACTCTGAGGCACACATGAGGTGGTTGTGGATAGGGCAGTGCTGTGAACTATATTAATTGTTTTCCAAGATTATTCTACTAGCTCCAGTAGTACCGGGTATACCAGTAAAGAAGGTATTGTAGTGTCTCATTAGGAAATGATGGTCAATAGATTAGAGTGGCATCAGTGACATTGGTGGCAAGAGGTGATTCAAGCTCCGTGTAGAGGTTGAGGTAGAGCTAATAGGACTTGCTGTTGAGTTGGATGTAGGGAGCTGAAAAAAAGTGCCAATTCAAGGATGTTTCCTAGATTTTGGTCTCTGCATCTGATGAACTGTGAGGCCATTTACTAAAATGAGGAAATTTATGGGGGAGGGGTGTTGTCAAGAATTAGGTGTTCAGTTTTAGCTTTATTAGGTTTGTGAAGCCTGCTCTATACCAATGGAGCTGTTGAGTAGTCAATTAAACATTGGAATCTAGAACTTATGGGAGAAGTCTGAATTGTAAATTTGAGAGTACTCAGAATGTAAATGTTATTGAAAATCATCAGTCTGTACGATATCATCAAGATAGTGAGTATAGACAGAGAAGTCCAAATACTGAGTCCTGAGGTATTTTAATTTTAGATATTGCGCAGAAGAGATGAACCTGCACAGAGGTCCAAGAAGTGGTCAGGGAGTTAGAGGAAAACTAGGAGTGTGTCTTGGTCCCTAAGCCAAGTAGAACATGCTTCAAGATGGAAGGCATGATCGATTGATAAATACTAAGAAGGGCTTCAGTAAAATGAGAAGTGATAAAACTGATCATTAGATTTGGCAAGGTGCAGAAGATTGTTGGCCTTGAGAAGAAGAGTTTCAGTGGAGAAATTGAAAATTACATTTAAAGAACAAAATCAGAGGTAAGGAAGTAGTAGGTTAATCCGCTTATAACTTAGAGTTGGCCCACTGTATCCACATTTCTCAGCATCCATGCATTCACCCATCCACAGACCTTGTAGTAATGTAGTATTTACTTCTGAAAAATATCCACGTGTAAGTGGACCCACACAGTTCAAACCCATGTTGTTCAAGGATCAAGTGTATAAGCAAATCTTTCAAGGAGTTTCCTATAAAATGAAGCATATAAAAAGACCTAGTAGGTTAGTAAAGAAATGGAACCTAGGAAGTTTGTTTTTAAAATGGGTGATATTATAGCATATGTGTATACTAACAGAAATGTTCCAGTAAAGAAGGAGATACTGTGATGCAGGAGAGAAAGGGGGATTTTAAAATAGGAGATTCTTTGAGTAGATGAGAAGGAATGGAATCTGTGGAGCCAGTGGATGGTTTGGCCTCATATAGTGATACTACCAGCCATCATTTAATATGTACTAGATGCTATTCTAAGTTATTTACATATATTAACTCATTTAATCCTCAAAATCACCCATTTAAGCTAGGTTCTGTTATTATCTCTGTTTTACATGGACAGGATCCGAAACACAGAGGATTAAGCTGGTAAGCGGTGGAGCTGGTTTCCAAACCTGCTGTATGTCACTCCAGAATCTATACTTTTAACCACTCTATAGAGTACGTACATTAGAGCTAGGAAAAAGGCAGACTATACAGGTAAAGTTAAGGACATTTTTTACATTTTGTCATAAAAACATAGGATCATTCAGTTTCTATTGATTCTCTTTTTCACTAAAATTGAAAGCAAGATTATCGTCTGAGAATAAGGAGGAGGGATCAGCTAAGGGAAGTTAAAGATGGACAAAAGGTAAGAAATACTTGCTAGTCAAGTACAAGAATATGATGACCATGGAAATGATTTGCATTACCTGCTGGTGCCAGGGAGACTTGAAGATATTTGTCATCATTTTAAAGTGAGATTCGTCTGTATGTGAACCAGAGAGCTAATTTCCATCCATCTTTGTTCCAAGGTGTCACCAGTGAAATATAAATGGTGGGACTGGCAGGCAGTCTAAAGGAAGAGAGCATGCCCTTCATCTTCACATTCATTATCCTCTTATTTGGGTTGGAGGTGTAATATCTGGAACCTTACCAACTGTATTAGGCCGTGGAGATAAGTACACCAGTCTTGGGGTGGTAGAACATTGAGCTGGAGAGAAGTTTACTTCTTGATGATGCCATCAAAGTGCTGAAGCAGTTCTGGTCCCTTTGCCTGCAGACTTCTCTAATGTGAGCCCAAAACAAACTTCTGTCTTGTCTAAGCTTGTTTGGTAGTCTTTCTTTTGTGCAGACAGACATAATCCTAACTCATCCAAAATTTGTTTCCAAGAGGGGGTTGCTAAATGGGGTTTCTGGCTTGCAAGCATTCCCTGCTACCTGTATTTTCCTGCCAGTTCTCCGATTTCTTACAATGAGGCTCCTCATCTCAGCAGATCTGCCTTCTTACTGTCTCTTGAATACTTCCTCCTTGCACTCATTTCTATGTCTTTTCTCTTGCATCACTTTTCCTTTGCATGTAATAATCTCTAGTTCGCCAACCTGTTTTTGTAACTCTCTTCAAGACTCTATTTAAAGTTTCATGCCTTCCCAGAAATCTTCACTTAACTAGTTTCATCGCAATTGAGATAACTACTTACATCAAGTTCCTATAATATATGTGTATATTTTACCTTCTTATACTTTTAAAATTCTTCACTTTTTTGTTGATTTTATTTTAAGCTTGTCTTAGTTATCTATTTAGGATGTAAAACCTTCCTTGTCTTCATGATACATTTAAGGCATAAAAAATTCTTTTACTTAAAGGAAGACAAAATAATTTCTTCTCTACTCTCACCTGTATTGTGTTTTATAGTGCTATGACTATGGGGAAAATTTATTAATTTTTGCACGCTGAATTTAATGTTTAAAAGCCTTTAAATAAATGAGGATTGGTACTAAAATGTCCCATATCTTTTCTTTTTTTAAAACTCTAACAGGCTTAATTACTTTAAACATTTTAGCTTTATTTTTCTTGTATGTTTTCTCTAAATTCAAAATTTTATATTCCTCTTTAGTTGAAGTCCACAATTACCCACACTGCCATCATGTGATCAAATTTATGCAGAGTTGGTTGGACAATTTAATTCCCAATATCTCCCCCTTAGCTTTGCTTCTAATTTTTAATTTTAATTCGAAATGTCAACTTAAGGTTAATCATTTATAATAATGCATAAAGTTGATGCATTATTAATTAGTTGTTATGTCTTTACTATATATTCTTGTCAAGCCTATAGCTGAACATTGCGTATCTTGATATGTTTGAATAATTATATAAATTGCATATGCACTGGGGGCTAAAATAAAGTGGGATATGTTAATCAATGAAAACTTCTTGGACATGTACAAAATGAAAACAAATTGTAGGTTGTATTTATTTTATATTTTTAATTGAAGTGAAATTCATGTAACATTAAATTAACCATTTTAAAGTGAACAATTCAGTGACATCTAATGTAAGTTATATTTTTATTTCACTTTACTTTTTAAGCAGCTTTATTGAGGTTTAAATTACATACCATACAATTACACTCATATGCAGTAGCTTTTAGTATATTGACAAAGTTGTGGAACCATCACACAACCACTTTTAGAATATTTTCATTAACCCAAAAGAAACTTCATACCCCATTAACAGTCATTTCTTATTCCCCCATCCATACCAGCCCTAGGCAACCACTAATCTACTTTCTGTCTCTATAGATCTGCCTATTCTAGACATTTCATATAAATGAAATTGAACAGCATGTGGCCTTTTGTATCTGTCTTCTTCCACTCAGTGTAATGTGTTCAAGGTTTACCCATGTTGTAGCGTATATCACTACTGCATTCATTTTTATTGCTGAATAGTCTTCCATGTTATGTATATACCACATTTTGTTTATCCATTCATTGTTTGGTGTTCATTTGGGTTATTTCTACTTTTTGATCACTGTCAATAGTAGTGCTATGAAGATTTGTGTACAAGTTTTTGTTTGAATAGCTGTTCTGAATTCTCTTGGAATAACTAGACGTGGAATTGCTGGGTCATATGGTAATTCTCTATTGAACATTTTGAGGATCTGCCAAACAGATCCTTTACTGTTTTTTGTTTTTTAATTAAGGTATTTGAGCAACCTACAGATTTAATGCAATCCCTGTCAAACTACCAATGGCATTTTTCACCGAACTAGAACAAAAAATTTCACAATTTGTATGGAAACACAAAAGACCCCGAATAGCCAAAGCAATCTTGAGAAAGAAAAACGGAGCTGGAGAAATCAGGCTCCCAGACTTCAGACTGTACTAAAAAGCTACAGTAATCAAGACAGTATGGTACTGGCACAAAAACAGAAATATAGATCAATAGAACAGGTTAGAAAGCCCAGAGATAAACCCACGTACATATGGTCACCTTATCTTTGATAACGGAGGCAAGAATATACAATGGAGAAAAGACAGCCTCTTCAATAAGTGGTGCTGGGAAAACTGGACAGCTACATGTAAAAGAATGAAATTAGAACACTCCCTAACACCATACACAAAAATAAACTAAAAATGGATTAAAGACCTAAATGTAAGGCCAGACACTACCAAACTGTTAGAGGAAAACATAGGCAGAACACTCTATGACATAAATCACAGCAAGAACCTTTTTGACCCACCTCCTAGAGAAATGGAAATAAAAACAAAAATAAACAAATGGGACCTAATGAAACAAAAGCTTTAGCACAGCAAAGGAAACCATAAACAAGACGAAAAGACAACGCTCAGAATGGGAGAAAATATTTGCAAACGAAGCAACTGACAAAGGATTAATCTCCAAAATATACAAGCAGCTCATGCAGCTCAATATCAAAAGAACAAACAACCCAACCTAAAAATGGGCAGAAGACCTAAATAGACATTTCTCCAAAGAAGATATACAGATTGCCAACAAACACATGAAAGGATGCTCAACATCACTAATCATTAGAGAAATGCAAATCAAAACTACAATGAGATATCATCTCACCCCAGTCAGAATGGCCATCATCAAAAAATCTACAAACAATAAATGCTGGAGAGGGTGTGGAGAAAAGGGAACCCTTTTGCACTGTTGGTGGGAATGTAAATTGATACAGCCATTATGGAGAACAGTATGGAGGTCCCTTAAAAAACTAAAAATAGAACTACCATATGACCCAGGAATCCCACTACTGGGCATATACCCAGAGAAAACCATAATTCAAAAAGAGTCATGTACCACAATGTTCATTGCAGCTCTATTTACAATAGCCAGGACATGGAAGCAACCTAAGTGTCCATCCACAGATGAATGGATAAAGAAGATGTGGCACATATATACAATGGAATATTTTTCAGCCATAAAAAGAAACGAAACTGAGTTATTTGTAGTGAGGTGGATGGACGTAGAGACTGTCATACAGAGTGAAGTAAGTCAGAAAGAGAAAAACAAATACCGTATGCTAACACATATATATGGAATCTTAAAAAAAAAAAATTGGTTCTGAAGAACCTAGGGGCAGGACAGGAATAAAGATGCAGACGTAGAGAATGCACTTGAGGACACGGGGAGGGGGCAGGGTAAGCTGGGATGAAGTGAGAGCGTGGCTTGGACTTATATACGCTACCAAATGTAAAATAGATAGCTAGTGGGAAGCAGCCGCATAGCACAGGGAGATCAGCTCGGTGCTTTGTGACCACCTAGAGGAGTGGGATAGGGAGGATGGGAGGGAGATGCAAGAGGGAGGAGATATGGGGATATATGTATACGTATAGCTGATTCGCTTTGTTATAAAGCAGAAACTAACACACCATTGTAAAGCAATTATACTCCTATAAAGATGTTAAAAAAATAAATAACAAAAATAAAATTTAAAAAAATTAAGGTATTTGTCTTTTAACTATAGTTTCAATTTTACTTATATATTTGACCATGAGGTGTTACTGTATGATATTAGGTATCTCCTGATTTCTTTATGCTTTGGTTTCATCACTAAGTAACAAATTCCTTGAACTTTTGAGGGACATTACATCATTTATGGAGAAATACGAAAATACTTTGTGATTCTTAGAGATGGACACTTTCCAAAATAGAGGTACTGTTATCCCCATGGTTACACATTGAGGGAAAAGGAATACTAGATTTCTAACATTCTGTTAACTTCATTTGCTCTCTATATCTCTTCTGTAATGCTGCCCCTGAATACTTTAGCTAAACTCAAATGCTTGCCAAAGGGATGCAGCTGAGAATTCAACTGTGATAGGTTTTTCCTGAACACATATGTTATGCTGACCCTTCTGCTAATTAAATGGATTTGTGACAGTTTGTGTTATTTAATTCCATGGGGAATCTGGGGAAAATATTATAATTTGCTAAATAAGTGCAGTTGAAATAACCAAAGTGGGTACTGTTCAGATTTTTTGGGAGTTATTCTCAACTTAGTCCACCATGGAATGATGGTTTTTAAACCTTTTTGTCACAAATTAAATAAATAAATATTTGGGCACGACCTACTCACTATGCCATGTAAGTTACTGAACTAACGAGAGAGTGAAAATATTAATTTATGGCTTAGTTTGCATCTTTTAAATATGTAAATGTTATTCTTTGGCATTAGTTGGAGTTTATAATTTACAACACAGTTTGTAATCTTTACAATTCAGAAAGGGAAGAATTCCAATGCTAAGCTGGCAAGAGAAAAGCAGCTTGATTCTGCTTGGAGTGAATGGAAGGAACATAATAGTATAAAGAATGTAAACAACAAGTTTCTGAGTGGGAGAGAAATTATTTAAAAAATACTTTAGGACATGTCTTAATGAGATAACAGACTAGCTAATCTAACCCCAGTTGACAAAGTACTTCCCTTTATAGTGTTTCTCTTAGAGTTTTAAAGGGTTGTATGTTACAGTAGGAGCAGGCCAAGTCTTGACTGCCTTGTCTTTTGTTTTCCTTTATTCATGTTTTGACCATGTTAAGTTTAGTAAAATACAATCTTGGCTCATAAGTGCTTGTTCAAGTAGAAGAACCATGTGCTTGCAAAAGTGTTTATTTCCTGAGCCCTAACCTCTTGGGGTGGGGCCGAGGAATGTGAATTTTATCAGGTCACCCCACGTGAGTCTCACATATGCTCAAGTTTGAGAACCACTACACTGCATTGTACATTCTGCTTGTAGTGGCTACAATCTAACAAAATGGACTTTGGTGTCAGGTGTATATGAGGCCAGGTCTTAGAACTGTTACTTCATTGTGGCATAACCATGGACAAGCCATTTAAATCCTTTAAGTCTTCACTTTATTCAGCTATAAAGTTTGAGATAAATGGTGACCATATGCGTATTTGCTTGAGAGAGAGTCCAGGTGTAAGGCTATAGTGCTGCCCAATTATTAATGGCATCTTCCCTCATTCTCAATGTGATCCTAGTTTGGATTATAAATTATATGATCACTTTGCCATGTCTGTGTATTAGTTTATTGTGATGCTTGTATGATATAACTTATGTGATCAATTTAGCTCAATTGGCAGATAGTACATACTTAATAAATGTTCTAATAAATAATGCTATTTTTAAGAAAGCAAATAAAATATGTGGTTATTTATGTATCTTACTAGCATAATCAGGATTGTCTACTGCTTTATTTACTTTAAAAAATGGTTTTTCATGGAAAGGGAGTCTCACTGAATATTGATCGTTGGCCAGTTTTGTCGTCTGTGGGAATAGGTCCTTACATTAAGTCATTTTGTCTTCGTTGTTTTCACTAGCTTGGTCATGCCATTTGGCACTGTCTTGTTCTAAAAGGCATTTTGGAATAGAGATTTTGTGGGAATAAAAAACATTCAAGAGGAGGACAATAAAAGTCTGTAAAGTGGAACTCTAGCATGACACAAAATATTATCTGTAAGCCCCATTATCTACAAAAGAGAAATAGAACATTTTTCTTCTCTTATTAGCTTCTTGATGGAAAACCTCATTATGCTGCCTTCTATTTGCGTTTCATTTTTAAGCAAGTATGTTCCAGCAAGGAGAAAGGTTTTCAGGGGTTATTCTTCTAGATAGATGAAATTCCTAGACTCTCAACCCAGACAGACCTATGTCTGAATCCACGTACAAAATAAGGAATCTACAGACCTTATACCATTCTCAAAAATTAATTCACAATAGATCATAGACCTAAATATCAAACACAGAACTCTAAAACTCCTAAATAAAATAATAACCTCGAAGAGGTATCTGCATTCTCATGTTCATTGCAACATTATTCACAGTAGCCAAGATATGGAAAAAACCTAAGTGGCCCCAACAGATGAATGGATAGAGAAAATGTGGTGTGGGTATATAGGTACAATGGAGTATTATTAAGCCTTAAAAAAGGAGGAGATCCTGCCATTTATAACATGGATGAACCCGGAGGACATTGTGCTAAGTGAAATAAACTGGATACAGAGGGGGAAAAGCATGATCTCACTTATATGTGGAATCTAAAAAAAAAAAGTCAGACCCATAGTAATGATGATTAGAATGGTGGTTTCCAGAGGCTGAGGGGTAGAGGAAAAGGGAAAATATTAATCTAAGGGTACAAACTTTCAGTTATAAGTTGAATAAGTTCTGAAGACTTAATGTACGACATGATGACTATAGTTAATAATAATATATTTCATACTTGAGATTTGCTGAGAGAGTAGATCTCAAGTGTTCTTACCATACACACAAAAAAGTTAACTACGTGAGATGCTGGATACATTAATTCGTTTGATTGTGGTAATTCACAGTGTATGCATATATAAAAATATGTTGCATTCATTAATATATACAGTTTTTTTTTCTCAAAAAGAAAAAAAGAAAAAATTTGAAAAACCAAAATGAAAAAGCTCCATAAAACTCCTAGAAAATAACATAGGAGAAAACCTAGATGACCTTGGTTATGGTGATGACTTTTTAGATACAACACCAAAGACATTACCCATGAAAGAAAGAATTGGTAAGCTGGATTTTATTAAAATGAAAAAAAAATGTTCTGTGAAAGAAAATGTCAAGAGAATGAAAAGACTAGCCACAGACTGGTAGAAAATACTTGTAAAAGACACATCTGATAAAGGACTGTTATCCAAGATACACAAAGAACATTCAAAACTCAACAATAAGAAAACAAACAACTCAGTTAAAAATGAGACAAAACAGTCACCTCATCAGGGAAGATATATTGATGGCAAATGAGCATATGAAAAGTTGCTCCATGTCATATGTCATGGTTTAAAGCAAATTCAAACAATGATGAAATACCACTATACACCTAGTAGAATGGCCAAAATCAGGAACACTGACAACATCAAATGCTGGTGAGAGTGTGGAGCAACAGGAGCTCTCTCGTTCATTCCTGGTGGGAATGCAAAATGGTACAGCTACTTTGGAAGACAGATTGGTGGTTTCTTACAGAACTAAGTATACTCTTAGCCTACAATCCAGTAGTCACACTCCCTGGTATTTACCCAAAGGAAACTTAGATCCATACAAAATTCTGCACTTGGATGTTTATAGCAGCTGTATTTATACTTACCAAAAGCTGGAAGCAATCAGAATGCCCTTCAGTAGGTGAATGGGTTAATAAATTGATACATCCAGAAAATGGAATATTATTCAGTGCCAAAACGAAATGACTTATCAAGCCATGAAAAGACATGGAGGAACCTTGAGTGCTTATTACTGTGTGAATGAAGCCAGTCTGAAAAGGGTATATGCTGTATGTCTCCAACAATATGACATTCTGTAAAAGGCAAAACTATGGAGACAAAAAGATCAGTGGTTACCAGGGGTTGGAATGGAGGGGAGGGATGATCAGGGAGAACACCGAGGATTTTTAGGGAAGTCATATTACTCTGTATACTATAATGATGGCTGTATGTAATTAAACATTTGGCCAGACGCATACAGTGTACAACACCAAGAGTGAACCATAATGTAAACTCTGAACTTTGGGTGGTTATATGGTGGTAATGTAGGTTCATCAGTGGTAAAAATTTACTTCTCTGATGGGGGGTGTTGATACTGGGGGAGGCGATGCATGTGTGGGAGCAGGGATTATATAGGAAATCTGTACCACCTTCTTAATTTTGCTGTGAACCTAAAACTGCTCTAAAATAAAGTCTTTTAATTAAAAAAAATAGTATAGCATTAAGTCTGAGGTGTCCTCCGTAATATTTATTAACATACTCCTGCTATTAAAAATATAAAAGGAAATTAGAAGCATAAGTTTCTATAGATACTACTCATAAATTATAATCTTCAAAACTGTTATAGTGTTTCAAATATATATATTTCAGATATGTGCAAATGATGATAAATTAGAGAAACTTTCAAGCATGGATTGTCTATTAAGCAATCATACACAGGTTATCTTGAATTATTTTGTACCAAAATTGACTATGTGAGAACCACGTGTTTAGTGTGTAAGCCATACTTTCAGTAATGTTTGCACCTTGTGCAATATTTTTCAATGAACCAGCATCCTTATAGTGAACATGGTGTTATTGTAAGGAAGCTGGCAGTACTAGTGGTACTTTGTGTTTTCTCATTTCATGCTTTCATTTAGGTTTAAGATGTTCTTGGTTTCACTTCCAAGTTGGCATGAATTAGCAGTGAATAGGAATCTGCTGGCTTGTGTTAAATTTGCTTTTCACATACCTCTAGGGGAAAGAATAGGGAGAATTCAGAATAGTTATCAGTTTTGATTGAGGTTACCTAGATATAGGTCTTTCCTATATCAAACATCAAGCCAAATTTCTTAGCATACAATCAGAAGGAAGCATGTTGATTTCATAACTTACTGATGGGTATATTCTTTAATTAAGGAGTCACAGGGAAAGGAGATCGTGATATTCTCATAGATTAATGATTGTGGGTTTTCAGCAGTTAAGAATTTCATTCAACCTAGAAAACAATTTCTAAGAAGCACTAATCGTGCAGTTCTTAGGAATAGGGTTGATTAAAATTATGAATAATGTATAAAAGGTAATATCTGGCTAGAAATAACACGTTGGTTTTAACTCATGATTAAGCATACATGATTAATTTCAGGTCCTTCCTTTAGCATTGACTTTTAGATTTTGGAGAGAGAATGCCTCTAGAGAGTTAAAGAATAGCTTTCCTGGCCCTCCAAAAAGAGCAAAGACAAATGCTTAATAGGAGATACTCCTGATAACTTGGCATCATGTAGTGGGTTTCCATCAACCTGACTTGGTGTATTAGTCAGCATAGTCTAGATTACATTGCAATAACAAACAGCCCCCAAATATCAATGGGCTAAACAACCAAAGATGTGTTTGTTGGTGGCTCTGGCCACATGTCCATTTCAAGATGGCGATAAGGGATGTGGGCTGTGCTGCATGTTTTCCTCACTTAGATTCAGGCCTGACAAAGATTCCAACGAGTGGAATGCTGCTGGTCACTGTGGCAGGAGGAAGGGGAGTGCTGGAAAAATCTTTCAGTTAAACACTGTGGTCCAGAAGTGACCTGTAACACTCAGTCCACATTTCTTTGGCCAGAATTACTCTCATAATCCTTCCCGTGACAAGGTGGCAAAGAAGTATAATTGTCCCTTGAGGCCAGAAGGGGAAAAGAACCAGCCATAGAAGAACATTAGACATCTTTATGATATCAGAGGAACAAATTAATTGCCAGAGCAAAGGTCCAGGCATCACACCTTGGCAAACATAACATGATTAGCCCTAGAGCCACCGATTCTGAGCTCACATTGACCTGATACCCTCCATTCACCCCATACTGGCAGCTGTGGCTTTGCAAACATGGATAATGCTTTTCTGGTCAGAACTGAATTGAGTATTGGCAGCCACAGAACCTGCAAGCTGCAGCCCTTTTGTGTATCCAAGCCTAATTTAATTCTTATTGGATGAAATGTGCACTCATTTTATTCTTGTTAGGAAAAAATGACAACATAAAAGCTAGTCCAACTATCAAGTCAAGATTTTCTACAAGATTCTGTATTGTTTCTTTTGCCCGTCCTTCCACAAGCCTGAAACTGATTTTATTTTTCAGTTGTGATTCCTTTTTGATACTTTGAGTGTGAGAAGCAGACAAACTCTGCACCATATTTATTTTCTTGACTCATGTTTAAGGCAAGAGAAATGTAGGTATCTCTAAAGAATATAGTAACCTAGTTCTATTGATTGCCAGAGGCAAAGAATGCTTTGTGGCCTTACGTGTTGCCTAATCTTGACTGTGCAACAAAATCCCCCAGCAAGATTTAAAAATACATAAATTCCTGGCCCCTACTTTCAGAATTTCCAATTAAGGAGGTTTAGAGTGAGGCCCAAGCATTCATATTTTTAATGTCACCAAGTGATTCTGATGGGCAACTGGAATGAGAACTGTTGTCTTGGAATGTTATGTAAGAAAAACTTACTTATTTTGGACTTGTTTTCAAAATAATTAATCGTCCAAATATCATTTTTTAAGCATCTTCCAATCTTAACAATAAGGTCATCCATTTAGTAAAACAGAATCTATGTTTGCATTGTTTCTGGTTTACTTAAGTGACAAACACTGAAATTATTACGTAATTCATAGAGTGTTTTGGAATCCTGTCAGTCTCTATATGTTTCATATTCTGGTTTATAAATCAATTGAGTAGGGCTTATGTCCCTCCTCAGTGTGCGACACAGTGTCATATTTAGTGCACAAAGATCCCATTATCATAGTTACTCAAATATTTGATTCACCAAAATACTCCGGAAAATATTGTAACTAACACTTGATTTGCCTGCTTTAAGCTCTTTCTTTAAAACACTGCAACAAAGCGTGAAGCGTGTTTTTTAAAATATATTTTGAGTTTGGAAACTAGGGTTAAAATGATTCCTAGAAAGTAAACAATGGAAACTCCAATTATGAGGCCACTAATTACAGGAATCCAGGTGGCAGTGAAATTTTTTTCTTTCTTTAAAGGACATTTGCCTCATCCTTTTCAAGGCTACCAGTTGAAGGTATGTCATTTTGGAAGTTAATGAGTCTGAACACCATTCTGATGTCCATAGTTCAATATAGTAGGTAAAATATACATGTTATGAATGAATCTTACACTTATCCATCTCTTTGTTTGCTTCAAAATAATCTTCAATATATGTAGAGGAACATTTCATAGAAGTAAATAGTAATCCACATAATGCTGATATTGTCGAGCACAAACGAGTCTGGATGTAGGTAAAGAGAGACTTTATTCAAAAGGATTATTGCAAGAGAGACTGTAGTAGGGAGAACAGTCCAATCAGGATATCTCTAAGCATTTCTTTGGTCAGGCAGAAAAGGACTTTTCTTTTATAGGGAGGAGTGAGCAAGTCTAGGGATAAAAAAATGGGTGTGGGGAGGAGGGATGAAAGGGTGGCATCATCGCATGATCATACAGTTGATTAGGGAATGTTTTTCCCCAAGGTTGGTAAGTGCTCTGGAGGGACCCTTAAGGAGGGGTTGTATGCTGGTCAGGCTGAGGGTGGGTCTAAGTTCAGAGGCCTGAGAGAAGGAAAGAAGTTTTAGTTAAGCTGGTCAAGCCAAGGTATTAAGTATTTTATCCAGGTTGGACAATGGGCACAGACAGTTCAAGTGATCATTTACAAGACAAAGAATGGGAACTTGGAGGGTCTGTGTCTGGCTTTGTCATAGGTGAACAAGGTGGGACACCTCTGAGTCTGGTCTAAATCATATGGGGAAGGAAGTAAACGTCCGGAACAAAAAGAGGTGGGGCTTGAGGATATGGGGAGGGGGTGGGGTGAGATGTGACAGGGTAAGAGAGTGTCATGGACATCTATACCCTACCAAATGTAAAATAGATAGCTAGTGGGAAGCAGCCACATAGCACAGGGAGATCAGCTCGGTGCTTTGTGACCACCTAGAGGGGTGGGATGGGGAGGGTGGGAGGGAGGGAGATGCAAGAGGGAAGAGATATGGGAACATATTGTATGTGTATAACTGATTCACTTTGTTATAAAGCAGAAGCTAACACACCATTGTAAGGCAATTATACTTCAATAAAGATGTTTTAAAAAAAAAAAAAAAAAGAGGTGGGGGATTTTTTAAACCATCACTGTTTTCTGGGATTGAAGGGCTCGGGTAAAGTTCAACTTCATCAACATAAAGCAGTAGGATCTAGTTGACTCATACAATAATAGGTATTTAATGATGGCCTGGCCCTCACCTGAGTACTTCTTCACATGCTCACTTTTCCTCAACCCTTTGTGGTATGAATTCTTATCCTTTTGTTCAGGTGTGAAAATAGAGGCTTAGAGAGGCCCAGTATGTCATAGGGATTTAGTGTTTGATCTGGAATTCAAACTTGCGTGTCCTTACTATAAAAGTCAAACTAGTAGGCTGTGGAGTACCTATTCAAGAAAAAGGTACTCAATGTTTAATAATACTATTGGATTTAACATTGAGGCAAAGAAAAATGCTTTATACAGTCTTAAACATGTGTATTTTGTGTTCTGAAATACAGAGATTGAGTGAGAGGGACACACAAATGAACAGGACCCTAAATCTTTACAAAAGCATGACTGTGGAGGAATTCACCTCCCAAGTGAACTTATCAGATTCTCTTCATTTTAAACATTATGGCAAGCTCTGTTCTTCTCCTTTGGACCATGCTGTGAAATCACACTGAGAAAGTTCTCTCTGCAGTCCTCTAACAGACATTTATAGTGGGATTTAAAACTATCCAATTCATATATGAATGAGCATATTGTATGCAGAAGCTACAGATTATATTTTTTGTCAGTGTATGCCTTTGAACTGTTTGCATTAAAAATGAAGTGAAAGTTACGATGTGACTAGGAATTTAAGCTCGATTGTTTTTAAGGAGTGAGATATGTGATATCCGGTTAGCATCTAACCATAGAGTTTAAAATTGTGAGAGAGCTGAAAGGTCATGGAACCTAACCTCCTACACAGTGCTGGAATTCCCTTTGAAGAGATTCTTAGTAACCAGTCATCCGAGCATTGTTTGAGTATCCTTAGTGTTGGGAATCACTCTAGGGGCAGACATGCCATTTTTGATTAGCCATAATTGTTGAAAATTTTCTCATACTGGACTGAAAAATAGCTACCTAGCAAAGAAGACTACTTTATTTGCACCAGTGCTTTGAAAATCTGAAAGCAAGTAAATGCAAAATATCAAATAATCTCTAAATTGAATACCAGCTCCATGAGCCAGAATTAATCTTAGTCTCATGCACCGTCAGTGACTCTTAATATTGATTCCCACATAAACCATAATTTCTGTATTATAGGGTTTTCCTACTTTATTTTGTTTACAAATAAATTTTACGTAGGAAATGTGTGTTTCAGTGAAAGAGTATGCATTTTCACAAATAGCACATACTTCTGGACTTTCATTGCCTTTGAGCTATTGTACAAGTCTGAGTAAATTCTGTCTTGTTCCAGGGAATTTCCCTTGACTTTCCTCCCAATTGGAAATAAACCAGTTTTGCCCCCATTTGCAATTCAGTTCATTTATTCCATAGAAATTTCTGCTTTTTGATTTTTCCTTTGAACCAGTTATAACATCTGTCTGGTTTCCTCATTTAATGAGTAAAAATAAAAATTTTAATATGTGCTCATCTTCATTTTTATATCTGTATTAGTCACTATATTATCTTATCCTGAAAATTATCTTTTAAAAGTTTTGGAGGTATTCCAGCAAGATTGTCAATGGTTTCACCTACCAGAGCCAGGTAAACTTCCTCACCAGAGGAGAACACCTTGTGGGCAATTTAAATCCAGGCTGTTCCTTTTCTTGGCTCCCAAAGGTGAATCCTTAGTGACAGTAAAAAAAATTTGTTGACTCTCTGTTTTTCTCATCTTTATTTTCTGCCCTACTCATCTTTATTTTCTACCCTCCCAGTTTTGTGTTTTGGTTTGTTTTTGGCCAATTAATTATTTCCCAGTGCTGGCAGGAGAGGTTGAGAATTTTGTTTTATGATCTGACCATTTAGTGAAGTTATTCTCCATCACTGGCAACACTGGCTGGTAATTTGAGCTCAGTCTTATCATTTGATGAGCTTTGTAAATGCATTAATGGTTCATAGAGATCTTATCTCTGTTGGGTGCAAGATGACAGAGAATCTGGTCTGTTAGAATTTTCTGTTTGTCTTATTTGTCTAGTTTGAGCTCACATCAATTATAAATTTCATGTCCACCAGAAAGTGGATATCTAGACTGATGAGTTTTATATTTCTATTTATGCTTGACCCATGGCTGAAATTTTAGAGTTGAAGTTATAAGATTTCCCTGTATATCTTTATGTTTATATGCCTGTAATTCTAAAAGGCCTTTACTTCTCATGGTGCAAATGTGTAATAGTTTCTTATCTTTGGATGGTATTCCCAAATTAGGCTGTAAAATCTCTTAAAAGAGCTCTATTCTAATTGGCTTAGAGAAACAAGAAATTGAACTTCTAACACTTTCAATGTGCTTAAAAAAAGTATGCTTACAGAAATGAGCTTGAAATATTTTAAGATTTTAAGTTCACATAATTTAGGTAAATCTTTAGCATATGAGACTAGTTTAGACTAGTTTTGTTTATTAAAAACAAGCTTTGCTTTCTCTGAGTTATCATCATTAAGTATAATACAAGTGTACATTGTTTATTCTACATGGGTGTATTCTTCCAAACTGTATGAGATTTACTGATTGAATTGTTACTTCTACTTAATGTTTAAAATTATTAAAAATGCAGGAAGGTGGTGGAATAGGAAGCCCCAGGCCGTCATTCCTCTATAGAGACATTGACTTAACAATAATATATGCACAAAGTTGCCCTTGAGAGAACTTTAAAAACCAGTAAAAAGGGACTTCCCTGGTGGCGCAGTGTTTGAGAATCCACCTGCAAGGGACACAGGTTCGATCCGTGGTCTGAGAGGATCCCACATGCTGCGGAGCAACTGGGCCTGTGTTCCACAACTACTGAGCCTGCGCTCCTGGAGCCCGCGAACCACAACTACTGAGCCTGCATGCCACTGCTACTGAGGCCCGCACACCTAGAGTCCGTGCTCTGCAACAAGAGAAGCCACCCCAATGAGAAGCCCGTGCACTGCAGTGGGGAGTGGCCCCTGCTCACCGCAAGTAGAGAAGGCCCACACAGCAGTGAAGACCCAGTGCAGCCAAAAATGAATGAATGAATGAATGCATGTTCCTTTAAGGAAAAAAAAAAAGAACCAGTTAAAAGATTGCTGCATCCCAAGTGAGCACAAAGCCGAGAAGACCTGCATCTAAGTGGATAGGAAAATTAGTGGCATGTTGCATGCCCTAGCCTATTCTGCTCTGGCACAGTGCAGTATATATGGAGAAAACTGCCAGCTCCTGGCTTCTCCCTCAGGAGGGAAAAAGAAGAGTAGAACACACATCCAGTGTTCTGGCTTTTTGGCAGACTGCCTGAGGGACTGATTTCTGTCTCACCTAACTTGGAGGGCTTATGGGAACAGTAATTTGAACCTCAGGTTGTAGGCTGCTGAAAAGAAAGGTGAGCACCTTCTTCCCTTCCAATTTGGATGGCTTTTATTTCTTTTTATTGCCTAATTGCTCTGGCTAAGGCTTCTAATATTATGTTGAGTAAGAGTAGCAAGTGTGGGCATTCTTGTCTTGTTCTGTATCTTGGGTAGTTTTCAGTTTTTCATCACTGAGTATGATGTTAGCTGTGGATTAGTCATATATGGCCTTTATTATGTTGAGGTATGTTCCTTCTATACAAATTTTATTGAGTTTTTTTTTATCATAAGTAGGTATTGGATCTTGTCAGATGCTTTTTCCTCATCTGTTGAGATGATCATATGATTTTTATCTTTCATTGTGATAATGTGATGTATCACTTTGATTGGTATATCACTTTCCAATCTAAACTGGAAAGGAAGAAGTTAAACTGTCACTATTTTTGGATGACATGATTTTACATATAACAAACCCTAAAGACTCCACCAAAAAACTATTAGAAATAATAAAAATGAATACAGTAGAGTTGAAGGGTATAAATTAAATATACGAAAATCAGTTCCAATTTTATACACTATCAATGAACTAACAGAAAGAGAAATTAAGAAAACAATTCCGTTTATAATTGCAATAAAGAGAATAAAATATCTAGGGATAAATTTAACCAAGGAGTTAAGTGTACACTGAAAACTATCTTGCTGAAAGAAATTAAGAAGACACAAAGAGGACTTCCCTGGTGGCACAGTGGTTAAGAATCCGCCTGCCAATGCAGGGGACATGGGTTTGATTTCTGGTCCGGGAAGATCCAACATGCCGTGGAGCAGCTAAGCCTGTGCGCCACAACTACTGAAGCCTGCGTGCCTAGAGCCCATGCTCCGCAACAAGAGAAGCCACCACAATGAGAAGCCCACACACCGCAACGAAGAGTAGCCCCCGCTTGCCACAACTAGAGAAAGCCTGCACGCAGCAATAAAGACCCAACACAGCCAAAAAAAAATAAATAAAAATAAATAAAATTCAAAATAAAATAAAATAAAACTGTATCAATGAACTTAAAAAAAAAAGACACAAAGAAATGGAAAAATATCCCATGCTCATGGATTGGAAGAATTAATATTGTTAAAATGTCCATATTACTGAAAGAAATCTACAGATTCAGTGCAATCCCTATCAAAATCCCAATGAGCTTTTTCACAGAAATAGAAAAAAAATTCTAAAATTTGTACAGAACCACTAAAGACCCTGAATAGCAAAAGCAACTGGAAGTATCACACTCCTTGATTTCACATTATACTACACAGCTGTAGTAATCAAAAGAGCATGGTGTTGGCAGAAAAATAGACACATGAATCAATGGAACAAGTGAGAGCCTAGAAATAAACCCACATATATATGGATGATTAATTTATGACAAAGGAGAAAAGGACATACAATGGAAAAATGATAGTCTCTTCAATAAATGGTGTTAGGAAGACTGTACAGCCACATGGAAAAGAAGCTAGACCACCATCTTACAACATACACAAAAATCAACTCCAAATGGATTAAAGACTTGAATCTAAGACTTGACACCACAGACTTCTTAGAAGTCAATACAGGCAGTACCCTTGTTGACACTGGTGTCAACATATAGATGATAGAATACTACTCAGCCGTAAAAAGGATGAAATCTTGCCATTTGTGACAACATGGATGGACTGTGAAGGTATTATGTGAAGGGAAATAAGTCAGATAGAGAAAGATGAATACTGTGTGATTTCACTCATATATGGAACAAAAAATAAACAAATGGACAGACTAAACCAAAAATAAACACACAGATGCAGAGAACAGAAGAGTGGTTACCAGAGGGGAAGAGAGGTAGGGGTAGGGTGAAATGGATAAAGGGAGTTAAGTAACTGTATGTTGATCGATGGAAACTAAACTTTTGGTGGTAAACACCCTGTAGTGTTATACAGAAATCAAAAGATAATGTTGTACACATGAAATTTAAATAATGTTATAAACCAGCATTACCTCAATAAAAAGTATATGGTTAAAAATAAAATTCTATAAGTTAAAAAAAAAAAAAAAGGTGAGCACTGTGGCTTGTTACAGCACTAGAGAGACTGTAGTACTGTGAAAAGACACCAGAATGAGGAAGAGATTACAGGCTCCCGAGTAAAAATAGGAAAAACTCCTTAACTGGGGCCACACTACCCCAGAGAAGTTGGATCCTCAGGAAAGTTTTGAGAGGTCCTTGGAATCTCTATCAGGTGGTTGGTAGAGGTCTTCCCCTGTATGAAGCTAGTCCATAAAGACTTGGAGAGGTGGCTATTTTTTTTCAAATGCTGAAATATCAACAAATGATCACAAAGCATTCAAAGAAACAGGGAATCATGACCCAATCAAAGGAACAAATTTAATCTCCAGGAACAAACTGTAAAGAAACAGAGTTTAATGAATTATCTGAGAAAGACTTCAAAATGACAACCTTAAAACTGCCTAATTTGCTGAGAGAGAAAACAGACAACACTAAATGAAATCAAGAAAATGATGCCTAAGGAAAACGAGAATATCAAGAGATAGAAACTATAAAAAAAGAACCAAAATAGAAATTCTGGAGTTGAAGAATACAGTAATTAAATTGAAAAATTCACTAGCGACATTCAGCAACAATTTGACAACGCAGAAGAAAAAACCAGTGAACTGAAAAACAGGTCATTTAAAATGATCAAGTCAGAGGAGAAAAAAGAATCAAGAAAAGTGAAGAGAATCTAATGTAGTTATTGGATACCATCAAGAGGACCAGTAATAAATTATGGCAGAAGGAGAAGAAAGATAAAAGGGCAGAGAGCTGATTTGAAGAAATAATGGTCAAAAACTTCCCAAATTTGAGGAAAGAAATGTACATACAAATTTAGGAAGCTCAACAAACGCCAACTGTGATAAATTCAGAGATCCACACTAAGACATATTATAATCGAATTGTTCAAAGTCACGGACAGAGTCTTGAAAGCAGCCAGAGAAAAGTGACTCACCACATACAAGGGAACTCTTATAAGGATATCAGCGGATTTCTCAGCTGAAACCTTGCAGGCCAGAAGGGAGTGGGGTGATATATTCATAGTGCTGAAAGAAAGAAACCTACTAAACAAGGACACTATATTCGGCAAAACTGTGGTTCAGAAATGAAGGAGAAATTAAGACATTACCATACCAGATAAACAAAAGCTGAGGGAGTTGAGTTCATCACCACTAGACACGCCCTATAAGAAATGCTGTAGGGGTTTTCCCTGGTGGTGCAGTGGTTAAGAATCCGCCTGCCAACGCAGGAGACACAGGTTTGAGCCCTGGTCTAGGAAGATCCCACATGCCACGGAACAACTAAGCCCGTGCACCACAACTACTGAGACTGTGCTCTAGAGCCCGTGAACCACAACTACTGAGCCCGCATGCCACAACTACTGAAGCCCACGTGCCTAGAGCCCATGCTCCGGAACAAAAGAAGCCACCACAATGAGAAGCCTGCGCACCGCAATGAAGAGTAGCCCCCGCTTGCCGCAACTAGAGAAAAGGCCGCACACAGCAATGAAGACCCAATGCAGCCAAAAATAAATAAATAATTTAATTAGTTAACTAATTAATTTAAAAAAAGAAATGCTATAGGGTGTTCTTCAAGTTGTTAAAAAAAGAAAAGAAAAGCATGTGAGACAGCAATACCAAACCATATGAAAATATAAGATCTCTGGTAAAGGTAAATATATAGACAAAGAATACTGTAATTTTGTAATGCGGGTGCATAAACTAATTTTAATTCTGATATAGAATTTAAAAGAAACATTGAAATAACTATAAATCTGTGTCAATGGATACACAAGATGAAAAGATGTATTTTGTGGCATCAATAACATAAAGTAGGGGGCAGAAATGTAAAGAGGTAGAATTTTTTACCTGCTTTATTGAGATATAATTGATATATAACTGTGTAAATTTAAGTGTACATCATGTTAATTTGATACATTTGTATATTGCAAAATGATTACCACCATAGCATTAGCTAACACCTCCATCTTTTCACATAACTAACATTTCTTTTTTGTGATGAGAACGTTTAAGATCTAGGAGTAGAGTTTTTGTATGTGATTGAAGTTATTAGTTTAAAATAGTTTCAAATGGATTATTACAACTTTACTATGTTTTATGTAGTCCCCATGGTGACCACAAAGAAAATATCTATAGAAAATAGTCCTGTAAACTGGTTATACGATGTGCCAGGTCTCCTCATTGAATGAGTTAGAAGTAAAATCTTGAACACGTATTCATTTTTGAATGAATGTGGATGTCATGGTTTTACGTTTTACTGAAAATTATCTCTTTATACAGCCCTATTCAAGGCTCCCTTTCTTTTTGAATAAATGAAGTAGGACTGCATAAACATATTTATAGTGAAAATATTGGCTTTTGTTTGATTTTGCTAAAGTTGAATATTAATAATATAGGGTGATATAATTATAGCTCTGTTCAACAGAACTTTTTGCAATGATGGAACTATTCTCTGTCTCTACTGACCAATAGGGTAATCACTAACTAGGTTTAGCTATTCAGCACTTGATATGTAGCTTTTGCCATTGAGAAACTGGATTGATTTAAATTTAAATAGCCACATGTGGCCACATATTGGACAGTGCTGATCTATGGAATGAGACTTGGAGATAATGCTTATGTCAGAAAAAACAAACCTGCCTTCAAAGAGTTTTTACTATCTTCTTCTAGTAGAAACTTCCTATCTTACATTCTTTTGGACTATTTATACTTGAGTTTAATAAATCAAAAAGAACTTTTGAAGGCATCCTTTAAAAGTAATGATTTTACGTATATTTTAGTATATAAAATATATTCTAAAATTTTAATCCAAAACTTTTGATCATTTAAAGTAAATGTTAGAACCATATTTCATTATTTATACTTAGTATATAAAATTAAATTTGGTAGCATTCTTTGGAAACCAAATGGATATCAAATGATAATTCTTAAAACCCTTATGTATCTTAGAGCTTTTTAATATATAAAACAAAGATATGCTGTACTTCCCTGCTAGTGATCTGAATGATTTAGGAGAAATGCGATATTGGGGAAACTAGATTTGAAATTTGGGGGGTAAGCTGAAAATATGAACAAATAGGTAATTGAAAAACAGTCAGAAAATGTCATCCAGAAGTAGGAGTATTGGTCATCCCAGAAATTAATCATAGAGAAAAATACATAAGGTCAACAAAGTTTTATAAAATTATTTGCAATTATTTAAACTATTCTGCAGCTATAGATTTGATTAATAATAAGTCAAAGAACTTTAGAACATTTACATTAGAAAAGTGTTGAATTACAGCTTCTGGAAAATACCACCTAAATAACCTGCAGTTGAAGCAAAACTAAGTTTATTGCTTATTGAGGTAATGGAGGGCATTAACCTTGATAGTCTTATTATCGAGGGGCAAGGGTACAAACTGTTTATCTTCTACTGTTTCATAAACGGTGCAAGGGACAACATTAAAGAATCCCAGAATATCTGTATTAGAAAGTATTCTCCAGATTATTTTGACCAATCTTCTCTTATAAACATGCTTTTAAATTCTGGTATTGCTTGCTAAACAGACATGCATTGTTTGATCTAGCTTTTTATGACTGATCATAAAACATACATTATTGGGACTTCCCTGGTGGCGCAGTGGTTAAGAACCTGCCTGCCAATGCAGGGGACACGGGTTCGAGCCCTGGTCCAGGAAGATCCCACATGATGCAGAGCAACTAAGCCAGTGCGCCACAGCTACTGAGCTTGTGCTCCACAACAAGAGAAGCCACCGCAATGAGAAGCCCGCGCACTGCAACGAAGAGTAGCCCTCGCTCACGTAACTAGAGAAAGCCCGCGCACATCAACGAGGACCCAATGCAGCCAAAAATAAATAAATAAATAAAATTTTAAAAATACATTATTTTATCATTCAAACTTGAGCTGAATGGCAGATAAATGCCACCAAATATCATTTTTGTAAATTACTTGGTAAAATAGAGGTATTTTGTACCTGTCACATGTTAATAAACCTTTTCAGAATTTTTATGTGGAGTTTTCCTAATGTGATTTATTTGTCTGTTGGTATGTAGATTCGATGAAAATTAATTTCAAAAGAGGTAATATCATGACTCATGAATGTAAAAAGAACGTGGGTCAAAGATTTTTATTTAGCTTATTAATTAGTGAGGAATCCAGTAAAATGTTAAAACTAGTTAAAAAGAAAATCAACAAAACAAAATAAAACCCAGATAAAGCCAATTAGGAATTCTGAAATGAAGTTAGAAATAGACGCAAAACTGCTCATTATCCACTGGGCAAGTCACCAGTTACATCTCCAGGATGCACTATTTACATTTCTATAGACAAGAATCATTTGCCTTGTAATCAGTGCTCTATAACTGAGTTGTTAGATATCTCAAAGATAACGAAAGGCAGATATAACCCAGAAGAGTGCTCTTGACAGCATACCCAGTACACTTTTTGCCCATATCACGGACTTCAACAATTTTCCTTATTATCCTAATGTGGATAAAAAAGGGTTTCCACCTTGCCCTGGTCCCCATCACTCCATATTAAATGTCTCCTACTTGACTCATTTGTATTACTTGTTTGACCCTTCTAGCCACTTTAGCATAAAATTTTGCTATTCCTAGTCTTGAGTTGAGGATAAAAGAAAATCAAATTCCTAATTATAAAAGATTAAAAATTTACATATTTGTTTTTTAATTTTAACATTATATGCTTAATAAAATAAGAAACATGAACAACTTATTTGTTATGATCTGCTAGTCTGTTGAAATTACTTAATTCGTGGCTTTCAGTACACATGTTGTCATTATGTTACCCTGAGGACAGATGTTCCTGGCATAAAGTTATTCCATATAAGATTTTTTCCCATTTCATGTAAGAAGGATAAATAATGGTCTAGTGGATCCTGCTTCAGCAATGTGGAAATAACATATGAACTACATGTTTTTCAGGGAGTTATGTGTGAATATATCTATAGATATAGATGTAATAGATAAAAACCACTTTAGAAAATCTGACTTTTCTATAGAATCATATTTTCAAAGAATTGCTATTCAACATTTTGAATTAAATAGGAACAAAAGTAAGTGACAAATAGGGTCCATAGAAGATTTAATTTGCCATTTTTTAACTTCTTCAGTTCTTTCATACTGTTCAAACCATAGACTTTTTTTCTCGTTGCTGTTTCTAACCTATAGTTTCTGGCTGAAACATGGGGAGTGATACTCAGTACTGAGTTACAATGGAAATGGAAATGAAAATATGAGAAGTTTTAGAGGGTGAATTAAGTGATACAACACTTGGATAATGATCCAGCCTTTTAAAAATTCTTTAAGAACTAAACTGTTTCTGAATTTTATTATATTCTTCATTTTTCATATTGCTTCTTTTCCTTTAGATCTGATTTTTCAAAACTTTAGTGGTGTATAATGTAAAGCAGTACTTCTTTTCAGATTTTTTAAAATTTAGAAAGCCTCTTTAATTGACGATATGTGGGTTTTTAAAAAAAATTCTTATTTTCTTTGTGTAGAGGATTGGCCTGCATAGCATCGCCGAAGTTGCAAATCATGTAGAAAATCTCTCTGAAGTATGAGTAGGATACAGAAAGGGATCATTGGAGCAATGTTTTGGTAACAGCATCTTTTGGAAAATGTCTCTAAAATATATGGGGTTAGCAGAGACCCACTACTATATGCAAAATAGATAAACATCAGCGACCTACTGTATAGCACAGGGAACTCTACTCAATATTCTGTAATAACCTAAATGAGAAAAGAATTCGAAAAAGAGTAAATATATGTATAACTAAATCACTTTGCTGTACGCCTGAAACTAACATAACATTGTAAATCAACTATACTCCAATATAAAATAAAAATTAAGAAAAAACTAAAAAAATATGGGGTTATAAAAAATTTTAGTGATCTTTCATATTTCTGTCAAATTTTAGACAAATTTGTGTGATTTTACTTAGTTTGCAAGTGTTTATATAGCTCATTAATGAAAGTTTTATCAACGAGGAGTCACATAGTTTGATTTATAATCATTAGCATGTTTAATTTGAAGGATACTACTTCACAACACTTATTAGATTTTAAACAATTTATTATGCAATATTTAGGGCATACTCAAGCACACATGTAGTCATCACCTGGCTTAGGTAGTAAAATACAGGTTTCTCCACTGTCCAAAGTATAGGTTCCTATGAAAACTTACATAGGCCAAAATGGCAGAAAGCAAAGAAGCAGTTACTGTAGGACACATCCTGCTAACAGATATACAAAATAAATCGAGATGAAGCACAGATGCTCACAGTCACAGTTCAAAGCTATGGAGGTTTGATGCTGAAATAATCAGTGTAGTTCCTGGAGAAGGAGATTGGCAGTGCCGCTCTTGCTGGTCAGGGTGCATGCTGCCTCTATAAGAGCTTGCCACAAAACAAATGCTAAACGCTATTTTTGGGTTTTGTCTTTTTTCGTAAAAATGAAAATCCTCTTCAGATTTCTTTTGTTTAGTGAAAACAGGTGCTAATGCAGGACTTTAGAAAAGTGAAGTGGCATAAAGTGAACTTTTGAAAAGCGGTGGATACGTGTATTGTCAAAGCAGTTAAATTCCGTCCTCTGTGTCCCTTTCCTGATCATCTTTCCTTTCCCCTAGAGGTAGCTACCATCCTGAAATTGGTGTTCATCATGCCATGCATTTTAAATTATTTTTTTTTATGTATAGGTATGCATCCCCAAACAGTATGTAGTATTGTTTTGTTTTGAACTTTGTGTAAATGAGATGATAAAATATATATTCTATAACATAGTTTTGTTTGGCTCTTTGTACTTAACGAAATTCATTCAAGTTGATATGTGTAGCTCTAGCTTATTCATTATCAGTGATATGTGATATTCCATTCTTTAGTCTGTATTTATTATCAAATGATCGCCGGTCCAGGAAATTGAAAGAATGTGGTGAGAAACACATTTGGACAATATTCTGATTAATATGATTACTTTGGGGACTGTTAAAATAAGTTTATTATCAAGTTAAGATTCTAATTCTGCTGATAAGTTTACTAGCAGTTAAAAAAGGAAAAAGGAAATATTCATATTTAATATGAGCATAAATCAGCTTTCCTATTGCCTTTGCATCAGTGATTTAAAAATAAGTCAATAATGTGCTGATTCAATAGTAAGGTGGTATTTATCTCAATTCTACTTAATTTGGAGGTAATATATTAAGTGGGAAAACTAAGGGTATCAGTATTGATGAGTAATGTGAGGCAGAGGATGTTCAAAATAGGTTGGGGATTGCCAGGGAGATTCTAGTCTCAGTGATGATGAAATGACTTGGTTCGCTGTGCCTAAGGACCTTGTCTAATGAGTTGTGTCATCTTAATTGGCCACACACTGGTGAAAAGCATAAAAATAAGTTAATCATAATGATATCTCACAAAAGATAATCAGCTAGCCAATCAGGAGGACCTCAGCCCAGAAAAAGTTTCTGGCCATTTGGCCTTTACTCTACCTTAGCATTAACAGGTAAGAGAGATGGAATGTGCGAGAAGTGTACCTGCTCCTCAGTCCCTCGGATTGGTATGCCATGTATGGTCTTGTTAGAGTACAGAGGGCAATAAGCATGTAAAAACAAATGTTAAACAAACATTAAATTGCCAAAGTGAGTGTAACACAGTGAGAACTGCTCTGCACACCATGTTCCATCATGAAGGGGAGACAATGTGGGGGGCTGTGGAGACAAGAGTGTTGGTGCTACCATAGATCCAAGTCATGGACATTCATGTTTGTTATCCATTATGCAAAAATCCTTTTTAAACAGTGTAAGTCATTTCTTATTAGGAAATATTCTCAGTTTCGTTTGAAACACTTACTGATGTGTCTCTGCTGATACAACGTTAGATACTTCTGTCATATTACAATCTAACTAGAACTTGGTTTTTCTGTTTTTTTCAGACATGAGTTTTATGTGCTAGTGATTATGCTGTCATGGAAAGGAAACCAGAGCTGACAACAGTTAACAAATGCAGCTCTTTTATTACTTATTTCCCAAACAATCTCCTTTTTATTTACCATTTGACAAATGCCATCTTATTTTATAAGTGGCAAACACTCGGTATGCAGAGTGCCTTTTTTGTAGTGTATTTACATTAAGACTCTTAGGTTAAAAAAGTAAATTATTTCTATCAACTTCAGTGTTTCTGATTATATAGAAAAAGGTACTGTCTGAATTTTCCTACTCTGATGTTTTCTGAGTTAAATAACATGATATATAAAATACTGTATTATTTTACTATATTATTACTACTATACTAATAATATTATATTATTAGAATGTAATTATTTTTTCTTGCCTATAGATATTAGAAAATATATTTGACTTTGCATTTGCATTAAAAGCATATTATTGCATTTGCATAAAAAGCATATTATTGCAATTCCTAACATTTCTCAGATGGTAAAGCAAAGCTATACTCAAATGAGAATATATGTTGAAGAGTCCACATCTACAAGCTTGAGGTGAATTAATGATTTGGTGAATGGGACAACAGAATTTTTTAATAATAAGTTATTAATGCTAAAATATTTGGAGATTTTTGACACAGTATCACTAGCTACATGAAGAAACTTATTTACAGTGAAACATTTCCATCTGAATGGCTAGGCTAGAAATTAGCAAGTTAGTACCCTTTGGAATGAAGCACTTACCTTTTTAAAATATTTTCCTCAAGATTTTTTTTTTTTCACTCATTTCCTCTCCCCAGCATCTTTCAAGTTATAACCAGATTGCCGAAGGGAGAAACCATCTCACAATAAATTGTAGTAACTTCTTAAAGGGCTTTTCATACTTGGCTTCAGTTTCTCCTACCTTTTCTAATAGATTCACCCTCTTTATTCACCTTTCTAAAGGAGGCATTGTAAGGAAGCTTTCCTGCAGGAATTTACAATATCTAGTGACGTCTGACTTAGTTTTTTCTTAGGCTAGACACTTTCTCACTGAAAGAAGCCTTTTATCAGCATCTATTATGCTCCTTTCCCACTGCTATAAATCCTCTATATTTTTTTAAATAGGACAGATCATATTAGGAATCCAGTTCCAATGCCATAGTATTTGAATGTAGTTGTGGGGTTTTTTCCCTCCTAATCTCTATATACTCTGATAGTTGCTTAAAGAGAACTTGCTTTTTCTGTTTGCTTTGTTCAGTTGCTAAGCTTTAATGGTAAGTGATGAGGGAACATAGAAAATCTTAAAAGGCCATGAAATCCTCATTCAGTTTGGAACAAAAACCTTAGCTTAAGTGTCTCTGCAATTTAACATATTTAAGTTCTTTGGTGTGTGAACACTTGTCTACAGTGTTGAATTGAGGATGACTTGAAACTCTCAGGCATTTTTAGGATACATTTTGTTTCTGATCATGCATTGTTAAACGGTGTGTTTGACTTCAGAGCTGTTTATTTCCAGTTTGTTCCCTAATAAAATATCTTTAATTGTATATTTTTTCAGTCACTATTAAGTGTAAATGAATTTCAGAAGAGAAATAGGTAGTTTTCATATAGAACAATTTATTTTACTTAATATCTTAAATTTATTTTTGGAAAGTGGTTCATTATATTTAAATTTCTCAGATACTCAGAGCACCAAGGAAAATGATAGAGAATAACTTTATATTATTGATTTGCAGTCCTGTAATATAGGATGGACTTATTTTTTCTCCTTGGAAAATTTTCTTTTTTTACTTACCATATCATGGCCTTGCTAAATCAGGTAAGTTTTCCCATTAGCTTAACAGTTCTGAACAACACCTTTATTTGACATTATATTTGGTTTCAAAATGTATTAGTGGATCATGAAGTAATTGGTAAACCACTGGGTACTTTATCCACATCCATTTTAGTTATTTTATAGTGAAGTCCCTGATGGGAGATACTAGTTGAGGTGAAAATTGCTCCTATTAATAGTGTAAGTCCAAGAATTCTAGTCCATCAATCAAGCAACAAATAGTCATTGTTACCTCATGGAAAGCAGTACAGTAGCTCTTTTATGAATGTATGACAATGTTTCATTTTGTAATTAATAATATCTGAAAACAAGTGAAGGCGTTTGTACACCTAGTTGACAGATAGCATTCCTTCATGAAATGCAGAATCACGTCTCTGCAGATACAGTTGGCCCTTGAACAACAAGGGGGTTAGGGTCACCGACCCCACTGCACAATCTAAAATCCATGTGGTGAAAAATCCACATACTGAAAAACTTGCATGTAACTTTACATTTGGTACCCACAATTCCACATCTGTGGATACTGGATTCAACCAACCTTGGGACCGTGTAGTACTATAGTATATATTTAGTGAAAGAAATCCGCATGTAAGCGGACCCATGCAGTTCAAACCCATGTTGTTGGGACCTCCCTGGTGGCGCAGTGGTTAAGAATCTGCCTGCCAATGCAGGGGACACGGGTTTGATCCCTGGTCTGGGAAGATCCCACATGCCGCGGAGCAGCTAAGCCCGTGTGCCACCAACTACTGAGCCTGCGCTCTAGAGCCCGCGAGCCACAACTCCTGGGCCCATGTGCCACAACTACTGAAGCCCGTGTGCCTAGAGCCCGTGCTCGGCAACAAGAGAAGCCACCGCAATGAGAAGCCTGTGCACCGCAACTAGAGAAAGCCTGCACGCAGCAACAAAGACCCAACACAGCCAAAAATAAAATAAATTAATTAAAAATAAAATAAAAAATGTTCGGTTGTTAAAAAAAAAAAAAAAACAAACCCCTGTTGTTCAAGGATCAATTGTAGTATTCATATTAAGGGTGTCATCTAGCTTGAGTAGCTTTAGGTGGCATGTATGAGTAACCAGTTCAAAAATGCTTATTGAAAGTTCATAATCGTGGTAGGTTATTGGATTATCCTATGGAATCCAAAGTTAGCAAACACAGGCAGGGATTTAAAGGAGAGAAAGTAGAATAGTAATGCTGTCAGGAACTAAGGCAGAACTCTCAATGTAGTCTCGGGCTACTTGGTCTCTTTCATTTATTCATTCATGTGTTTATTTATTCAACACCTGTTTATTGAGAACCATATGTCTGGCCCAGGCACTGGAACTACATCTCAGAACAAGAAAGATTTGATTTTTTAAAATATATAACATGTAGTTCACATACTGTACAATGTACCCATTTTAAGTCTACAATTCAGTGATTTTTAGTATATCCACGGAGTTGTGCAACCATCACCACAAACAATATTAGAACATTTTCTTTACCCAGAAAAGAAACACTGTACCCATTAGCAATCATTATCTCCCCTCCCCTCAACACCTGGCGACCACTAATCTGCTTTCTGTCACTATGGATTTGCCTTTAAAGGATATTTCATGTAAATGGAACCATATCTGGTCTTTTGTGACTAGCTTTCATTTAGCATAATATCCAAGGTACTTCATTCCTTTATATTGTGGAATATTTCACTGTATGGATACAGCACATTTTATTTATCTTGTCATCAGTTAATGGACATCTGGGCTGTTGGCAATTTTTTGTTTTGGCTGTTATGAATAACACTGCCATGAACACACACATTTATGTGCAAGTTTTTATGTGGAGATATGTTTTCATTTCTCTTGGTTATATACCTAGGAGGAGAATTCTGGTTCATAGAGTAACTTTATGTTTAACCATTTGTGGAACTGCTAGAATTATCCAAAGAAGTTGCACTATTTTTCATTCCTACTGGCAGTATATGAATGTGCCAGTTTCTCCAGGTCCTTGCCAACATGTGCTGTTAGTCTTTTTGATTATAGTCATCCTGGTGGTTATGAAAAGGTATGCCATTATGGTTGTAATTTACATTTCTCCAATGACAAATTATGTTGAACAGCTTTTCATGTGTTTATTGGCCATTTGTATATCTCCTCTAGAGAAGTGCTTATTCGTATACTTTGGGCATTTTAAAATTGGGTTATTTGTGTTCTTGTTGTTGAATTTTAAGAGTTCCTTATATATTCTGGATGCAGGTCCCTTAAATAAATGTTTTGAAAATATCTTCTCATTCTGTGGGCTGTCTTTTCACTATCTTGGTGGTGGTCTTTGAAGCACAAGAATTTTTAATTTTAACGAAGTTCAATGTATGTATTTTGTTTTCTCTTGTACTTTTAGTTCAGAGCTAAGAAGACTGCCTAACCCAAGGTCACAAAGCTTTTCTCCTATATTTTCTTTCTGAGTTTCATTGTTTTAGTACTTACGTTTAGGTCTGTGATTAATTTTGTGATAATTTTTGTGTGTGGTGTGAGGAATGAGTCCCACTTCATTCTTTTACATGTGGATATTCATTTATCCCAGCTTGATGCCTGTTTTTTAAATGTGAAAAAGAATCACCTGGGCTTCTTGTTAAAAATGCAGATTCTGGTTCAGTCATGGGGCCTGATCGTCTGCTTTACTACAAAGTTTCCAGGTGATGTTGCTGATAGTGGTCCTGGGAGTATATTTTGAATAGCAAAGAGAGACAACTACTGAACAAGCAAATGCATCCTAAATATGCATCTGGTTTGATCTCACCTGAGGACTGGCTCTTTTTATTGCTCCCATTAGGTGGGAGACTGTTAACTTTTCTACTGCTGCCAAGATCACATTCCCCTAGGTCAAGCCATAAATTGAGAATTGCTAAGTGGTGTCACTAAGCCCAAGTTTTTAATCCCCGGCCGAGACCATCTGGTTAGCTACACAAGAGCCAGGTGTCCAGCTCTTATACCCATCAGCTGTGGCTATAGGGGTCCGGCTTATAGGGGCTCATTATGTGGGTGGTAGGTCTCAGAGAAGAGGGTTGTAGGTAGGCTCCCCAGAGACTGAATACACTTCTAATTTCAGAGCTATCTGGGAATCTTTTACTTTTAAATTTGAGAATTTCTAAATGGTAACTAGAGTGAGAAAATCTTCAAATGACTGCTAATGAGTAATTCTGGGCTGAGAAGGGGAAAGTAGAGTTTTCCTTGATCAGCAGCTAACCCCTGTGTTTCATCTTTAGTAATGCTGAGTGGTTTGTGTGACTTGAGTCCTGGCGCAAAGACCTTGGCGGTACTGAGCCTTTTGGAGGCTGTCTCTTTTATAGATTGAGAATAATAGCTGTTCTGTAGAGACACTTTAATGACTTTGTTTCTGGAACAGAGTGTAGGTGCAGTACTATGTTAGTTTTCCTGCCTTCCTGTTTCCGGAAAAGATTTTATGTGATTTACATATAAGTGACCAAGTATAATAAGGCCATTAAATTAAGGATAAAACAAGAGCCATCTAATGGAAAGAACATAGTTTTCCTACAAAATCAAAGCTAAAGATGGTTACTCTAGCTGAATAAAAATTTAACTACAAGCCTTTTGGCAAACATGGTAAAGAGGGAAACATAATTAAACAGCTCTTAATATATGTAGAGATAAAAGAGCATACTAGTTTGTTAGAAAATATTTTTCTTAACATTAAAGTTACAAGTTTAATTATTTAGAATGACTAATAAGTAAAATAGAATGAGAGTATTTAAAAAGCATCAGACAATAGACATTTTTTCTATCATGGTCCATAGAATTCTTCTAGACGCTGCCCACTGCCCAATTCCAAATCTTCAGGTATTTATTACATCAGCATTCCACTTCCAGTTACCAAAATCTAATAAACCTTGTATTGGTTTCCCATTGCTGCTATAACTAAATGCAACAAACTTTGTGCACTAAAACAACACATGTTTATTATCTTACAGTTCTAGAAATCTAAATCCAAAGTAGGTCTCACTGGGCTACAATCAAAGTATCAGAAGGCTGAGTTATTTCTGCAGGCTTTAGGGGGCAGAATCTGGTTCCTTGTCTTTTATGGTTTCTAGAGTCAGCCTGCATTCCTTGGCTTGCGGTTCCCTTCCTCCATCTTCAGAGGCTGCAACATCAGCCTTGACTTTGTCTTTCTGCCATCTTTATTGGTTCTTTGCTGCTTCCCTTTCTCCTTTTATGTACTCTTGATATTACATTGGGCCCTACTTCATAATCCAAGATAATTTCCCTATTTTAAGTTCAGCTGATTGGTAGTCTTAATTCCATCTGCAAACTAAATTCCCCAACGTCATGTAAACTAACATATTCACAGGTTTCAAGGATTAGGACCTGGGCCCATCTTTTTTTGGGGGGGGGCATTCATTATTCTGCCTATAATAATGACCACTTAATGATACTAATCCTTGATAAAATCTGTGAGCGTCATACTCAGTTCTGGTTGTGTAAGGCATTCTTGTAAGGAGCTTAATTAATAGAATCCAAGTATATACCTTTTTTTTGTAGTTTTACATCGTCTAAGAATTAACAGATTTTAGAGAAACAGGTATTTACCTCTGGCCACTGTTTTCACTTTTAAATATTCTTTGTCTCAGTTTGCCTTCTCTTCAGAGTTATATATCTGACTGTTTAAAACAAGATTGGGATTTTTGATTTAGAACCACTTAAACTATTTCACCTCATTTATCTGAAGTCTCTGTCCATTATTGCTCTTTCTTTCTTATGAATGGAAACCAGTAGCCTTTAGTGAAAAGAGTGAACAACTACTAACTTATTGCAAGAATACTGACTTTTATACATCACATTGTAAATGTTCCTGGGAGCTTTCACAGTACAAAGAATAAGTTGCTACTGTGCCAATAAGCTTGCGAATAAATTTGCTAATCAACAGCTGCTAAGATTTATGCGTTCAGCATCTGTTGAGTATTTCATGATGGAGATGCAGTAGTGGAGCTTGGCTCACATGGTATCATGTGAAAATCGGTTTGTTGGGAGGAGACTAATATGAACCTTATTACCAAAATATGCTCCTGAAACTGTACAATTTCACAAAAATGGATATTTTGTTTGAATCTTTTTATTGGCACACAAAAATATATTTTAAACTTAAAATGATAAAAAATTTCATTTTTTCTTCATTTAAAAATTTTTCTCTCCATTTCAACAACTTAATTATAAAATGTCTCACACCTGTCAGAGGAAAAAATACTGACAATAATAATCACGCTGGCAGCAAATCTTTATATACCATGTGGTACATGTGAGGCCCATTTTATAGCTATGAAAACTGAGACAATTAGAAACTTATCTAAAGTCACATAGCTCATAAATGGTGCTGTTTGAATCCAGTAGTCTGGCAGTATGGCTTCAGATACTGTGCTGGTAAACTCTGACTAAACTGCTTTTTCGTTACATGATCAGTATTCAGTCAGCTTACAAATGGGTTTTAGCAAAATTATATTTTATTGCTTTGAGAATGTACAATACTCACATCTCAGGGCACATTCTACAAATGCTACATAAAATATTTTACATATTAATGCATTTAATCGATATTTAATACTCTAGTTATTGTTTTCTGATAAAATTCAATCTCAGGAGTCTGTGGGTATTAAACTTTGTAAGTCCTTTGATGTACAAATATTATTTAGGCCTCATGAACAATTGATAATTTGGGTAGATTTTGAACTATGGCTACAAAATCATTGATGCTTGCAAGGTTCTGCAGTGCTTCCCCAGTATTCTAGGGAACAATATTAATTATGAGATATCCGAATCTCTTTCCTTCACAGAGACTTTTAATTTCCTCACTTGGTTCTTTTTTTTTTTTTTAACATCTTTATTGGAGTATAATTGCTTTACAATCGTGTGTTAGTTTCTGCTGTATAACAAAGTGAATCTGCTATGCATATACATATATCCCCATTTCTCCTCCCTCTTGCGTCTCCCTCCCACCCCTCCAGGTGGACACAAAGCACAGAGCTGATCTCCCTGTGCCATGCGGCTGCTTCCCACTAGCTATCTATTTTACATTTGGTAGTGTATATATGTCCATGCCACTCTCTCACTTTGTCCCAGCTTACCCTTCCCCCTCCCGTGTCCTCAAGTCCATTCTCTAGTAGGTCTGCGTCTTTATTCCCGTCTTGCCCCTAGGTTCTTCATGACCTTTTTTTTTTTTTAGATTCGTATATATGCGTTAGCATACAGTATTTGTTTTTCTCTTTCTGACTTACTTCACTCTGTATGACAGACTCTAACTCCATCCACCTCACTGCAAATAACTCCATTTCGTTTCTTTTTATGGCTGAGTAATATTCCATTGTATATATGTGCCACATCTTCTTCATCCATTCATCCGATGATGGACATTTAGGTTGCTTCCATGTCCTGGCTATTGTAAATAGAGCTGCAAGGAACATTTTGGTACATGACTCTTTTTGAATTATGGTTTTCTCAGGGTATATGCCCAGTAGTGGGATTGCTGGGTCGTATGGTAGTTCTATTTTTAGTTTTTTAAGGAACCTCCATACTGTTCTCCATAGTGGCTGTATCAATTTACATTCCCACCAACAGCGCAAGAGGGTTCCCTTTTCTCCACACCCTCTCCAGCATTTACTGTTTGTAGATTTTTTGATGATGGCCATTCTGACTGGTGTGAGGTGATACCTCACTGTAGTTTTGATTTGCGTTTCTCTAATGATTAGGGATGTTGAGCATCCTTTCATTCAATCTGTATATCTTCTTTGGAGAAATGTCTATTTAGGTCTTCTGCCCATTCTTGGATTGGGTTGTTTGTTTTTTTGATATTGAGCTGCATGAGCTGCTTGTAAATTTTGGAGATTAATCATTTGTCAGTTGCTTCATTTGCAAATATTTTCTTGCATTCCGAGGGTTGTCTTTTCGTCTTGTTTATGGTTTCCTTTGCTGTCCAAAAGCTTTTAAGTTTCATTAGGTCCCATTTGTTTATTTTTGTTTTTATTTCCATCTCTCTAGGAGGTGGGTCAAAAAGGATCTTCCTGTGATTTATGTCATAGAGTGTTCTACCGATGTTTTCCTCTAAGAGTTTTAGAGTATCTGGCCTTACATTTAGGTCTTTAATCCATTTTGAGTTTATTTTTGTGTATGGTGTTAGGAAGTGTTCTAATTTCATTCTTTTACATGTAGCTGTCCAGGTTTCCCAGCACCACTCATTGAAGAGGCTGTCTTTTCTCCATTGTATATTCTTGCCTCCTTTATCAAAGATAAGGTGACCATATGTACGTGGGTTTATCTCTGGGGTTTCTATCGTGTTCCATTTCAGATCTATATTTCTGTTTTTGTGCCAGTACCATACTGTCTTGATTACTGTAGCTTCGTAGTATAGTCTGAAGTCAGGGAGCCTGATTCCTCCAGCTCTGTTTTTCTTTCTCCAGATTGCTTTGGCTATTCGGGGTCTTTTGTGTTTCCATACAAATTGTGCAATTTTTTGTTCTAGTTCTGTGAAAAATGCCAGTGGTAGTTTGATAGGGATTGCATTGAATCTGTAGATTGCTTTGGGTAGTAGAGTCATTCACAATGTTGATTCTTCCAATCCAAGAGCATGGTATATCTCTCCATCTGTTGGTATCATCTTTAATTTCTTTCATCAGTGTCTTATAGTTTTCTGCATACAGGTCTTTTGTCTCCTTAGGTGAGTTTATTCCTAGGTATTTTGTTCTTTTTGTTGCAGTGGTAAATGGGAGTGTTTCTTAATTTCCATTTCAGATTTCTCATCATGACTGTATAGGAATGCAAGAGATTTCTGTGCATTAATTTTGTATCCCGCTACTTTATCAAATTCATTGAATGGCTCTTATAGTTTTCTGGTAGCATCTTTGGATTCTCTATGTATAGTTATCATGTCTTCTGCAAACAGTGACAGCTTTATTTCTTCTTTTCCAATTTGGATTCCTTTTATTTCTTTTTCTTCTCTGCTTGCTGTGGCTAAAAGTTCCACAACTATGTTGAATAATAGTGGTGAGAGTGGGCAACCTTGTCTTGTTCCTGATCTTAGTGGAAATGGTTTCATTTTTTCACCACTGAGAACGATGTTGGCTGTGGGTTTCTCATATATGGCCCTTATTATGTTGAGGTAAATTCCCTCTATGCCTACTTTCTGGAGGGTCTTTATCTTAAATGGGTGTTGAATTTTGTCAAAAGCTTTTTCTGCATCTATTGAGATGATCATATGGTTATTATCCTTCAGTTTGCTAATATGGTGTATCACATTGATTCATTTGCTTATATTGAAGAATCCTTGCATTCCTCGGATAAACCCCACTTGATCATGGTGTATGATCCCTTTAATGTGCTGTTGGATTCTGTTTGCTGGTATGTTGTTGAGGATTTTTGCATCTATGTTCATCAGTGATATTGGCCTGTAGTTTTCTTTTTTTGTGGCATCTTTGTCTGGTTTTGGTATCAGGGTGATGGTGGCCTCTTAGAATGGGCTTGGGAGTGTCCCTCCCTCTGCTATATTTTGGAAGAGTTTGAGAAGGATAGGTGGTAGCTCTTCTCTAAATGTTTGATAGAATTCGCCTGTGAAGCCATCTGGTCCTGGGCTTTTGTTTGTTGGAAGATTTTTAATCACAGTCTCAATTTCAGTTTCTGTGATTGGTCTGTCTATATTTTCTATTTCTTCCTGGTCTGTCTCAGAACATTGTGCTTTTCTAAGAATTTGTCCGTTTCTTCTAGGTTGTCCATTTTATTGGCATATAGTTACTTTTAGTAATGTCTCATGATCCTTTGTATTTCTGCAGTGTCAGTTGTTACTTCTTTTTCATTTCTAATTCTATTGATTTGAGTCTTCTCCCTTTTTTTCTTGATGAGTCTGGCTAATGGTTTATCAATTTTGTTTATCTTCTCAAAGAACCAGCTTTTAGTTTTATTGATCTTTGCTATCATTTCCTTCATTTCTTTTTCATTTATTTTGGATCTGATCTTTATGATTTTTTTCCTTCTGCTAACTTTGGATTTTTTTTTTGTTCTTCTTTTTCTAATTGCTTTAGGTGTAAGGTAAGGTTGTTAAATTGAGATGTTTCTTGTTTCCTGAGGTAGGATTATATTGCTATATACTTTCCTCTTAGAACTGCTTTTTGCTGCATCCCATCGGTTTTGGGTCATGGTGTTTTCATTGTCATTTGTTTCTAGCTATAATTGGATTTCTTCTTTGATTTCTTCAGTGATCTCTTGGTTATTTAGTAGTGTGTTGCTTAGCCTCCATGTGTTTGTATTTTTTACAGATTTTTTCCTGTAATTGATATCTAGTCTCATAGTGTTGTGGTCGGAAAAGATACTTGATATGATTTCAATTTTCTTAAATTTGCCAAGGCTTGATTTGTGACCCAAGATATGATCTATCCTGGAGAATGTTCCATGAGCACTTGAGAAGAAAGTGTATTCTGTTGTTTTTGGATGGAATGTCCTATAAATATCAGTGAAGTCCATCTTGTTTAATGTATCATTTAAAGCTTGTGTTTCCTTATTTATTTTCATTTTGGATGATCTGTCCATTGGTGAAAGTGGGGTGTTAAAGTCCCCTACTATGATTGTGTTACTGTCGATTTCCCCTTTTATGGCTGTTAGTATTTGCCTTATGTATTGAGGTGCTCCTATGTTGGGTGCATAAATATTTACAATTGTTATATCTTCTTCTTGGATTGATCCCTTGATCGTTATGTAGTGTCCTTCTTTGTCTCTTGTAATAGTGTTCGTTTTAAAGTCTATTTTGTCTGATATGAGAATTGCTACTCCAGCTTTCTTTTGATTTCCATTTGTATGGAATATCTTTTTCCATCCCCTCACTTTCAGTCTGTAAGTGTCCCTAGGTCTGAAGTGGGTCTCTTGTAGACAGCATATATACGGGTCTTGTTTGTGTATCCATTCAGCCAGTCTATGTCTTTTGGTTGGAGCTTTTAATTCATTTAAATTTAAGGTAGTTATTGATGTGTATGTTCCTATTACCATTTTCTTAATTGGTTTGGGTTTGTTATTGTAGGTTTTTTCCTTCTCTTGTGTTTCCTGCCTAGAGAAGTTCCTTTAGCAGTTGTTGTAAAGCTGGTTTGGTGTTGCTGAATTCTCCTACCTTTTGCTTGTCTGTAAAGGTTTTGATTTCTCTGTCGAATCTGAATGAGGTCCTTGTTGGGTAGAGTAGTCTTGGTTGTAGGTTTTTCCCTTTCATCACTTTAAATATGTCCTGCCAGCCCCTTCTGGCTCACAAGAGTTTTTGTTGGAGGATCAGCTGTTAACCTTTTGGGGATTCCCTTGTATGTTATTTGTTGCTTTTTCCTTGCTGCTTTTAATATTTTTTGTTTGTATTTGATTTTTGATAGTTTGATTAATATGTGTCTTGGCATGTTTCTCCCTGGATTTATCCTGTATGGGACTCTCTGTGCTTCCTGGACTTGATTGACTCTTTCCTTTCTCATGTTAGGGAAGTTTTCAACTATAATCTCTTCAAATATTTTCTCAGTCCCTTTTTTTTTTCTCTTCTTCTTCTGGGATCCCTATAATTTGAATGTTGGTGCATTTAATGTTGTCCCAGAGGCCTCTGAGACTGTCCTGAATTCGTTCCATTCTTTTTTCTTTATTCTGCTCTGTGGTAGTTATTTCCACTGGTTTATCTTCCATGTTACTTATCCGTTCTTCTGCGTCAGTTATTCTGCTATTGATTCCTTCTAGAGAATTTTTAGTTTCATTTATTGTGTTGTTCATCATTGTTTGTTTGCTCTTTAGTTCTTCTAGGTCCTCATTAAACGTTTCTTGTAGTTTCTCCATTCTGTTTCCATGATTTTGGATCATCTTTACTATCATTACTCTGAATTCTTTTTCAGGTAGGCTGCCTATTTTCTCTTCATTTGTTTGGTCTGGTGGGTTTTTACCTTGATCCTTCATCTGCTGTGTATTTCTTTGTCTTCTCATTTTCCTTAACTTAACTGTGTTTGGGGTCTCCTTTTCGCAGGCTGCAGGTTCGTAATTCCCGTTGTTTTTAGTGTCTGCCCCTAGTTGGTAAGGTTGGTTCAGTGGGTTGCATAGACTGTCTGGTGGAGGGGACTAGTGCCTGTGTTCTGGTGGATGAGGCTGGATCTTGTCTTTCTGGTGGGCAGGTCAACGTCTGGTGGTGTGTTTTGGGGTGTCTGTGACCTTATGATTTTAGGCAGCCTTTCTGCTAGTGGGTGGGGTTGTGTTCCTGTCTTGCTAGTTGTTTGGCATAGCGTGCTCAACACTGTAGCTTGCTGGTCATTGAGTGGAGCTGGGTGCTTAGCGTTGAGATGGAGATCTCTGGGAGAGCTTTTGCTGTTTGGTCTTACGTGGGGCCGGGAGGTCTCTGGTGGTCCAGTGTCCTGAACTTAGCTCCCCCACCTCAGAGTCTCAAGCCTGACACCCGGCCAGAGCACCAAGACCCTGTCAGCCATTCAGCTCAGAATACAAGGGAGCAAAAAAGAGAAAGAAAGAAAGAAAAAAATAAAGTTCTTAAAATAAAAAATAAAAAACAGTATTATTAAAATTAAAAAAATTAAAAAGTGATTAAAAAAATGAAAGAATGAAGAGAGCAACCAAACCAAAAAACAAATCCACCAGTGATAACAAGCTCTGAAAACTATGCTATAAAAACAAACAAACAAACAAAAAATAGACAGGCAGAACCCTAGGACAGATGTTAAAAGCAAAGCTCTACAGACAAAATCACACAAAGATGCATACACATACACATTCACAAAAAGAGAACAAGGAAAAAAAAAATATATATATATATATAAAAAAGGAAGAGAGTAACCAAATCAATAAAGAAATCTACCAATGATAATAAGCTCTAAACACTAAACTAAAATAAACACAAAACCAGAAACAAATTAGATGCAGAAAGCAAACCCCAAGTCTACAGTTGCTCCCAAAGTCCACCGCCTCAATTTTGGGATGATTTGTTGTCTATTCAGGTATTCCACTGATGCAGGTACATCAGGTTGATTGTGGAGGTTTAATCTGCTGCTCCTGAGGCTGCTGGGAGAGATTTCCCTGTCTCTTCTTTGTTCGCACAGCTCCTGGGGTTCAGCTTTGGATTTGGATCCGCCTCTGCGTGTAGGTCACCTGAGGGCATCTGTTCTTTGACCAGACAGGATGGGGTTAAAGGAGCAGCTGATTAGGGGGCTCTGGATCACTCAGGCTGGGGGGAGGGAGGGGTACGGATGCGGGGCGAGCCTGCGGCGGCAGAGACCAGTGTGACGTTGCAGCAGCCTGAGGCGTGCCTTGTTATCTCCCGGGCAAGTTGTCCCTGGATCACGGGACCCTGGCAGTGGCGGGCTGCACAGGCCCCCGGGAGGGGAGGTGTGGATAGTACCTGTGCTTGCACACAGGCTTCTTGGTGGCTGCAGCAGCAGCCTTAGCATTTCATGCCCGTCTCTGGGGTCCTCACTGATAGCCGCGTCTTGCGCCCGTCTCTGAAGCTCGTTTAGGTGGTGCTCTGAATCCCCTCTCCTCACGCACCCTGAACCAATGGTCCCTTGCCTCTTAGGAAGTTAGCATACTTTTTCCCGGACTCCCTCCCGGCTAGCTGTGGTGCACTAGCCCCCTTCAGGCTGTGTTCACACAGCCAACCCCAGTACTCTCCCTGGGGTCTGACCTCCAAAGCCCGAGCCTCAGCTCCCAGACCCGGCCCAACCCGGCGGGTGAACAGACAAGCCTCTCGGGCTGGTGAGTGCTGGTCGGCACCGATCCTCTGTGCGGGAATCTCTCCGCTTTGCCCTCTGCACCCCTGTTGCTGTGCTCTCCTCCGTGGCTCCGAAGCTTCCCCCCTGCCACCCCCTGTCTGTGCCAGTGAAGGGGCTTCCTAGTGTGTGGAAACCTTTCCTCCTTCACAGCTCCCTCCCAGAGGTGCTGGTCCTGTCCCTGTTCTTTTGTGTCTGTTTTTTCTTTTTTCTTTTGTCCTCCTCAGGTACGTGGGGAGTTTTTTGCCTTTTGGGAAGTCTGAGGTCTTCTGCCAGTGTTCAGTAGGTGTTCTGTAGGAGTTGTTCCACATGTAGATGTATTTCTGATGTACTTGTGGGGAGGAAGGCGATATCCATGTCTTACTCCTCCACCATCTTGAAGGTCCCTCCTCCCTCACTTGGTTCTTTTAAAAAGTTGCTCAGGATTCTTTATATTTCCCAGATATAAAAAAACCTTCTCTTGCAATTTTGAATTGCTCCATAGTGTTTTCTTTTACTCTCCCTGAAGCCAATCATTTGTCTGCAAGTTCTTGCTTTACTTTATTGAGGAATTTTTAATATTACTTTTCTAATTATATTCTCTCCTGTGTTGCCTCTATTATTTGTTTCGAAAAGTAACTATTGGATATGTGCTGGACCTCCTTTATTTATTTTCCACGTCTCTTTACTTGCCTTTTACTTTTTACGTTGCCTGTCTTTTTCACATAAAGTTATAGAAACTTTTCTCAAAATTATCAGTCGCATCACCTGCTTGTCTTTGTCCAATGTATTATTTAGTCTTCCCGTTAAAATTTTTATTTTGTTAATATTACTCTAGGAAAGGAGTAATGAAGGCAAGCTGAGATTCCAGAAAATAGTTAGAAACTAGAGGTAAAGAGATGTGAAAAAATTAGAAGTTCTCTTGGTCCCTGATTCTGGGAACACATCTTTTCCATTCCTGGCTTTATAGGTTTACTTTATACAACTTGCTGCTATACAAAAATCATTGAAAGATAGTAATAAGACTGCAAATGCCCTTATTAGAGGGTTTAAAAATTTTAAACTGATCTACCTGCAATATATGGAAGACTCAAAATTACAGAGTAGAATGTAAAAGTTAGATATCTTGGTTAAAAAAAAAATGACTAAAATAATTGATTAAGGAATTCCCTGGCAGTCCAGTGGTTAGGACTCTGAACTTCCAGTGCAGGGGCATGGGCTCTTTCCCTGGTCACGGAACTAAGATCCCGCAAGCTGTGTGGCGAGGCCCCCACCCCGCAAATAATAACTGATTGGAGAGAAAAAGGAAGTTGTAGGTTCTGGGAGTACAGTAAATTCTCACCTTTAATACAATTTACAGATACTGTCAGTGTTTTCCAACCCAGAAAAAATCCTCAAAGATTGGGATAGTAATTGATTTTTAAAAGAACTGCTTACCTCTGAAGTATGGGCAAAGGAGAGTAGGGATAGAAGCTTTTTCCCCTTCTATTTTAAATGCTTTTGTTTAATAGGATATTTCTCTGACTTTCAGGTGAAAGCATAAGAACCATGAACTTTTTTTTAACGAACAGAAAAAAATAGACCTCAGGATTAACATATTTTGGCTTCACCTATCACAAGTAGAAAAATTTCAATAATTTGGCATAATTTCTTTAACTGATAATTTTCCTAGTAATTAAGTCTGAAATTAAATTTTTTCTTTTAATTTATCGTGATCAATTTATTTAAAAATACTTGCCATTTTTCCTTCCAGTAAAGGCCAAGGTGCCGTTTAAGCCTAGAGTTTGGTACATGATTTATTTAGAAACTATTTGAATTGATTTCTCTGCTATTTGTCAGTGCCTTTAAATCTGAACAGTCATTTCAGAAAGGAATTTGCGCATTCTCTATAGAAGCTTAAAGGAAAAAGAGAAAGGATCCCTGTATCACATCAATGCCAGTTAAGTCTTCTGTGAGAATCTGTTGCTTTGGAATTTGTAAAAAAAAAAAAAAAGAAAAAGTCTTATAAGATGCTATCATTAGATGGCATACGAAATTGGAATTGGTTTCTGAGTGCATGAAAAGAGACTTAAATGAGAAAATGTAAATTGCACTGTTATTTCCCTTAACTTTTCTGTTGTCTAAACAACAGAACAATTTCGTGTCTGTGTGCTTAAGTCTCCTGCACTTAGCACCAACTCTAACCTGTGGGAGTGTGTTCAACCTCAGATACACAGTAAGATGACGACTTCTGAGCTGGGCTTTAATTTCTTTCACTGTTGCTAACTTTGAATGGTGCCACTGAAAATTGTCGTGCTTTCAATAGAAGTTAATTACTTAAAAATTCTAATGAAATTATAGTAACAACAATGGGTGGGCCTTAGCTTATATCTGAAATCATGGTTTCTTGCATACGAAGTAAAAAAAAAAAGAATGTGGATTTCTATGCTAGTCAGAACATTAGAGCCCTCTTTTAGGCACTATTTAACAAACATCAACTGGTATTATAGCATAAAAGTAAAATTTTCAGGTGAAAGTAAACAGTACATTAATAGCTTTAATAAAATTAAATTTAACTTTGCTGTGCTTTACTGCTACTTTTTTTTAAATTAGGAGGTATCATGTCGCTGCAAATAGGATTAATATATTATAATTTAAATATTTAGGTAGCAGTTATTTTTGAAGAAATGATTATTAAATTTTTTTTTCCATTTTGCTTTCCAGGAGACGTTTAATACTTTTTGTTGTTCTGTTGCCTGTGTTATAAAATCTTTTATTTTTTTTTGACTTAATTTCTGATTTTCTTCAAGCCTTCCTGAATATTACCACTAGAGTTCTTTCTTAAAGAACGCCTTTTTGCGAGACTCCCTTGTCTAGCATCTGAACCTGATGGTTGCAATTCAGGGCTCTCTAAGAGATGGGAACAAATAACCTTTCAGTTCCACATTTTATATCACTAAATTCATGGAAGTTTGGAGTATAATCTGCTTACACAAATTCACCCTGTAAAATTTCACTTTGTTTTTATTGACAGAATTCCCCATAAATTGCATGACAATTTCCATCCCCACCTGCTGAAATAAATATTACTCAGCCCTTTATGCACGTTTGTGAAACTTTCCAAGATGATTTCAGCTTTGAAGAATTTCCTTCATCGAACTCCTAAAGTACTTTGGGTTAGCTTATATAAAACCCAGGTATAAGCCATGGCTCCACAAAGCCCCAGCTATGTACAGAATAACATTAAAAACAAACTGCCTCTGGTGATTTTAAAGTATAATATATATATTTTTTGCTAAAATATAATATATATTTTAAAGCATAATATGTATTATATTTTGCTAAAATATAATGTATATATATGTTTTTCTACATCATCTACATTTGCTAAAATATAATATGTATTTTAAAGTATAATATATATTATATTTTGCTAAAATAGAATATATATATATATTTTTCTACATCATGTAGAAAGTTCCCTAGGGATCCTAAGATCTTCCCAAAGTTCCACATTCATGTCAGCCATCAAAAATTCTCTCTCGGCTTCCTTTCATCCATGTCTTTTTCTCCTTGGCTAGATGATAACACCTTACCTTTACCCTTCATTTTATAACATCATAACATCATGACATCATTCTTTATTCTTGCTGGAAGTGGTCATTGGGATTTCTGCTGCTTCCCACTTCCTAGAGAACTCAAATTCCATGCCTTGTCCTTAGCCTATAGGTTTCCCACAGAGAGAAGTTCAAGAAACCTCCAGGTAATAGTAGTTCTTCCGTTACTCTCACTGATTTTTGTTGTGAGATATCCATGTGGAGACTATCTAGTAAATGACAGTTTCCACCACTGTCTTCTCTATATCATTTTCAACAAGTATTTTATAAATTGGTAATAGTTCTTGTTTTATCTACCTTTCAAGACTGAAAAAAATTGAGGACAGGGAGCAGTTTTTTCCTCTTAGCTAAACCTCTACAATTCCCCAATATATTTATTTCACGAATGAAAACAAAATCTTAGCTATACTTCATTTAGGAGAAATAACCACGTAGTGAGGTCAGCTTCAGTCACAAACTTGAAATACAAACAGATTGTCATTGGCTTTTACCACAGGTCCGCAAAGCCTTTATTCCTTCTGCATTTGGTGTTTAAGAAGGTCTAGAGAAAATTCCTTTCCTTTCCTAAGCATGCACATTTTTTCCTGCTCCTAAATATACATAACAGTGGCTTAATCAAATAAAATAATTTATGTTTGTATATTGTATAATAGATTATGGTATTGAAAGTGGATAAGACAAAGCTTAATCAAATATCTTAACATTGGTATTTCTTATGAGCTATTTAAATGCATATATTCTATGGGTAAGATGTAACATGTTCCTATAATGCATAAATATATGTATTTTAGAAATTACATTGGTTTATTAACATTATGTAAGTTTGTTGCATACAGCATTATATTTTTACTTCTGTATACACTACAGCATGCTCACCACCAAGAATTAGTTACTATCCTTCACCATATAGTTGATTCCATTTCAGACAAGTGGCAACTTCTTAAATGTTAATTGTAATGTCAAATCTAAAATCGTATCAGTGAACTTTTCATACTCTGCTACAACAAAACCCATCAGTCTAAAAAAATTACATCTCTGTGCTTTTTGTTTATATTCAAATCATTTATGAAGAAAGTTAAAATATAAATTAATGAATGAAAGAATATGTGTGTATATATATGTATACACACACACAGGTTTCCTTCTCTCTTCATCATAAAATAGACCTATAGTTAATTTTTTCTATGCAAAGTTCCATTGAAGATGTGGAGTACCGTAATTTACTAGCTTGCTGTCATATTCAAGCATCATCATAATCATCATCGCAACAATGATAATAATAGCTTGTATTTACTGTGCTATTTATTTTATACCAAACACTAAGAGATTTATAAAAATTAACTCATTTAATAATCATAAAATTATGAAGTGAATTGAGCAAAGGTAAGCTCAAGGCCACCCCACTGTTTTTAAGTGGATGAAGCAGTGACAGAAGTATGAAAATTGATCTGAATTTCCAGGAAAAAACTTCCAGAATTCTAACTTGGAGACGTGTATGTAACACTTTGTGCGGCGCTGGGAACTACTGCTATTCATTGTAGCCAAAGTTCTTACAGTGGGTGCTTATTTGAGCTTCAAGCATCAGACCCTGTCCATTGTCACTCAGTAGAATAGAGAAGGTGGCTGTGAATCTGACAGGGCATAGCTTTATAACTGGCACAATACAATCATCATTACCATATTCTTAATGTTACAAATTTGTGAAAACTTAAATAGCTTCATAAAATGGATTACTTTTTAGATTTCTATGTTCTTTGGCAAGTCACACCTCTTAGCTGCACTTTCCTCGCTTATAAAGTGAGAGTATTTGTTAGACATGTAAGGATCCTCGTAGCTCTACAATTTCTACAAATGTGTGATTGCTTTTAATTAACATTTTTATCACCAAACCTAATTGTCTAAAAGGCTGACAATAACCCATTGTGTTATTCTGTTGCATTAAATCCAGAAGACCTATACAGAAAAAAGGAAAATAGTTAAATATTAATATATATAATATTATATATGACATACAATATTACTATATCATATATTTATATAAGCATGTACATATTATATACAATAGAGATATGTCTAATATTTTCAATAATATTTCAACATGTAGGCATACATTCCAGTCAGACTTAATATTTACCATTTAAATAAAATCATGTGTTGTAACATAGGGTATTAAAGTTGTTTCTCAGAAATGCAATAATCAGACAAATAGGGACTTTTATAGTATGTTGTCGTAAGATTCTCTTTTGGTTTGTTTTGAAGTATCCATTACTTCTTTGAAGTTTTTTTTTCTTATATTGAGTTTCAGATCATGTCTCTCCCATTACATTTTTCTTCCAAAGTCTGAGATAATCACATTTGATTTTTACTGAAATGTAATGTTTCACTAGATCTTTAACAATTCATTACAAATTATTGCTTTCTGTACATTATAATTATCATCATTAATCTGTAATTTGAAAGTATTGTATATACTTGTATTTCTACAAGTTTGTGGATCATATTATCTAGACAATGATGAGAAAAAAAGAGCCTCTAGTTAAGTGAATATTTAGAAAGTATCATATAATTATTAATTAATGTTTGCTGGGGAACTTCTCAGTGAGCTTTTGAATATATTGTTTATAATGAACATAAAATATGTGAATTTTAAATAATTTTTTATGGCAGAAAATTTATCAGAAAACAGAACAAAACAAATCATAGTATGATTCACAAGAAAAAAAAAATTTATTACTTTAATTTGTACCTGTATGAGATGATGGATGTTTACTAAAGTTATTGTGATAATCACTTTACGATGTATATAAATCAAATTATTATGCTGTATACCTTAAACTTATACAGTGCTCTGTGTCAATTATATCTCAGTAAAACTGGAAGAAAAGAATAAAATTTTAAAAAATCCCAGTAACTTTTTTTGTGTGTGTAAATCATATGGAAGAAAATCTACCAAATGTTTAAAAATGATTTTCCAGCAGTTGGGATGGGAATGGAATGAGAGATTCAGAATGGATTTAATTTTCTACCTTATGTACTTCTGATTTAGAATATTTTGCATAAATTTGCATTTCTGTAATAACTACCAAAATGTGTAATTATATTAAGAATATCTACAATTCCTACACTAATGTAGTTCCTGAAAGCACAAATTGCATGCTATAGGTGAAAACAATTGGAAATAGATAAAATACTAGTTATTTCCCCAGCTAGCAGAATATTTTTAGGAAAATGAATATATTATGCTTAAAATATTTATATATCCAATCTATTTAGATGAAGAATTTGATTTAAAGCAATTAATAAAAAATGACGGCTTGCAATCTTTCGCTCTACATTTTTTTATTCATTTCATGAGTGTCTGCTATATAGCAAAAGACAAAAGACGAAAAAGTCACACCATACTCTCAAACTTACAGTCTAATTAGTATACAATGTACATCTAATATATCCACCTAAAAATTACATTAATTTTTACTTTGTTTGATAAGCAATGTTAGAGTTGTTTAAAGTAAGATTTAGAAAGAGAACCTAAAATGGAAAAGTTCAGAGAGTGAAATGAATAAGTTATTTTCCCCTTGTTACAAATATCATCCTTAATTCTAAAAATAACCTTGATGATACTGTGAGAAAAGTATCATCCAGTTTCTCCCCCGTTAAGTATGATGTTAGCTGCAAATTTTTTGTAGATGTTCTTTATCATGTTGAGGAAGTGCCCTTCTAGTCCACATTTGCTGAGAGTTTTTAAACATGAAAAGTTGTTAGATTTTGTCAAATGCTCTTTTTGTATCAGCTGATATGATCATATGGTTTTTCTTCTTTAGCCTTTTGATGTGATGGACTACATTGATTTTTAGATGTCAAACCAGTATTGCATACCTGGAATAAATCCCACTTGTTCGTGATATATTATTCTCTATATGCTTTGTTGGATTTGATTTTCTAGTAGTTGAATGAAGATTTGGACCCATGTTATGAGAGATATTGATGTATAGTTTTTCTTTGTTGTAATGTCTATCTGGTTTTGGTATTAAGTTACCATTGGCCTCACAGAATGAGTTAGGAAGTATTCCCTTTGCTTCTGTTTTCTGATACAGGTTGGAAAATTGATAGCATTTTTTCCTTATGTTTGGTAGAATTCACTGGTGAAACATCAGGACCTTATGCTTTTGTTATTGGAAGGTCATTAATAACTTATTCAATTTTTTAATAGGTATAGAGTAATTCAGATTATTTGTTTATCCTTGTGTGAGTTTTGATAGTATATGTCTTTCAAGGAATTGGTCCACTTCAGATAATTTATCAGATTTCGGGGCATATAATTGTTTACTGTATTCCTTTACTACCATACCATATCTGTGGGATCAGTATTTATGAACCCTATTTCATTTTTGATACTGGTAATTTGTGTCTTCTCTTGTTTTTTTTTTTTTTTTTTTTTTGGTTAACTTGGCAAGTAGTTTATCAATTTTAATGATGTTTTCAAAGAAGTAGCTTTTGGTGGTGTTGATTTTTTTTTTTCCTTTTTCCTTCTTCCAATTTCATTGATTTCAGCTCTAAATTTAATTATGTCTTTTGTTCTACTTGCTTTCAGTTTAAATTACTCCTTTTTTAATCTATTTTTCTAAGGTAGAAGCTTAGGTTATCATTTTTTAGATCTTCTTTTCTAATACATGCACCTAGTGCTATAAATTTCTCTCCAAGCACTGCTTTCACTGTATCCCATAAATTTTGATAAATTCTATTCTCATTTCAAAATGTTTTTAAAAATTTCTCTTTCACTCATGGTTTGTTTAAAAGTGTGTTGTTCAATCCAAATATTTGGATATTTTCAAACTACCTTTCTGTTACTAGTTTCTAGTTTAATTCCATTGTGGTCTGAAAACATACTTCATATGACTTCCATTCTTTCAAATTTGTTAAGATGTATTTTATGGCTCAGAATGTGGTCTATATTGGTGAATGTGCCATGTGAACTTGAGAAGAATGTGTTTTCTGCTCTTGTTTGATGCAGTGTTCCATAATGTCAGGTAGGTCAAGTTAATTGATGGTGCCGTTTAAGTCAACTATATCCTTACTGATTTTCTGCCTGCTTGATCTATTAATTATTGAAATGATATCTTTAACTTTAATAATGGATTTGTCTGTTTCACCTCTCAGTTCTCTCCGTTTTTACATTGTGTATTTTGACACTCTCTTGTTCAGTGCATACACGTTTAGGATTGCTACATCTTCTTGGAGAATTTACTCTTTTATAATTATGTGATACCCTTCTTTATACCTGATAATTTTGTTTTGAAGTCTACTTTGTCTGAAATTTATTTTTACTCTTTATATTTAGTAGGTTTATTGTAGAAAACATACAGTTGGGTCTTTTTTTTGATCTACTTTGACAGTCTCTGTCTTCTAGTTGGTGCATTTAGACCATTCGCATTTAAAGTAGTTATGATATAGCTGGATTGATATCTATCATGCAATTATTTTCCATTTATTGCATTTTTTTCTTTGGGAAGTAAAGATGAAAGTTCCTATGTTTATTACTCCTTGGAATATAAATTAATGGCTCCAGGGGAGATGCACACAGATCTCTCTAGGGATTTCTTTCTTGAACTTCCAATTTTCTTTTCTCAGAAAGCCCAGACCATGCAAAAACATGAAAATACTTAAGTAGCTTTGCTTCCTTACAATTCTAAGCCAATCTGTATCAGTTCTGGAATCTTTAAACTTAGAGGGTTTCATTTAACCTCCTTTTTTCCCCTTTATGAACATTTTTAATATTTTAAACACTGTATTTAACTTGATTTTGAATTTCATTCAAAAGGTTAATCAAACCTTTCAGGAAGATGGAGAATTTCAGAAAAGTTTTGTCACCAAACAATATTTATTTGAAATGATTAATGATATTCTTTTTACCTACCACTCACACTTCTATTTTATAAAATACAATCGTCCATATTCAGTGTTTAAAGGATTTCCCTAAAAGATTGTGATGTATATGAGTAACAGCTTTTGTTTTTAGGGACGTTTTCTCTGGTTCATTTCCCTTCACAAATTTGCATACTCAACAAAAGCCCACAATCTGTTTTTCCACAAAGATGTAACCGAACTTTGCTTTTGAATTGTCAAAATAAAAGTATGATTTTTGGGGGGAAACCTGTATCAACTCCATCTGGATTTATTTTGTGTGACTGTGTTTTAAAATTCTTCTTTACTCTTGTGGACTACCTGAAAAATTTGGAGTCTTGTAATTTAACTAGGCTAATATCATCAGTTCTACCAACTCTGCATCAGCCACAAAGAAATGTTGTTTTTTAAAACAAACAAATAAATAAAATATCCCTGATCACCTTTTCACTATGTGAAGTCTGAGAATGTGTGAGTCAGATAGTAATCATTTAGAAAGACAATTTAGAATGCTGCTGTTTGAGCATAATTCTCTTGGCTCTCTGACCTGAAAGAAAGCTTTGCTTTTCAAAACTCCAAATCACCTCCTTCAAGAGATTTTCTTCTTTTGATCTGAGAATCACTGACATCTTTTGCATTTCTCAACCCAGTCTGAACATATATCCCTTAGGGTTGTTGTTATGATTTCAACCAAAAAAACCACAAAAAAACAAAAAACCCATTTGATGTTAGTAATATATGGAATCTTAAGATCTGTTTCACTTCTCTTATTTTATAGGCCAAAAAATATTTATTAAATTCCTACTGCATATATAGAAAAAGGAGTAGTGATGTTTATATACTAAGGCTTTAAGTACAGTGTCACAGTGGCAGGAGAAAAAAAGAGTTTGAAAAAGGCAGAAATAATCATCACTGCTAAGTTCAGCACTATTTTTTCATTAAAAAAAGAAGAAATGATAATCATTTAAAAAGCAAAAATAATTCTAATACCTTTTAGAATGAGTCTTACTGTACTAATCTTTGTAAAACCGCCTGATCCTGGAAATTCTGAGATGAGTAATGTAGATAGTGGTTGCTGCTTAAGTGTGCTTATGTGCAACCTTAATTCATCACTGTCCAATGGTTAATAGATTTATTGTGGCTACATTAAAAAAACATGCACTCTTTTTTTTTTAAAACATAATCTGTCTTGTTTTTGTCGTGTTGGCAATGGAAAGTCTAGTTTTATTTTGATAAAGATTGCAGAATTTATTGGGAATGGGTATCTGATGGTATTAAAAATGTCTTCCTCAAAGCAATTTTTGGTGATACCAAAGTTTCTTATTGATGCTCAATCTCATGACACAGTCATACACCAACAGTTTCCTAAAGGTGGTACAGAATGCTAATCGGTGATTATTTTTTCTTGGCAAAGAAAACACAAATGGATTCTGAATTGAATGAATGTTCTACTAAAACTAGACAATGAATATTTGAAATGAAGTAGAAGTTCCTTAGCAGAAGAATTCCGTGAGTCATTAATATTTCCACTATAGGACAAGTTCATTTTTTTAGTTTAGTACAGTAGCACATATTATCAAATAGAGTCATCTTTTGCTTGTGTGATTAAAAGTCATTTTTCAGGAAAGTATTTTACTTCATAAATAAATTACTTTTTCCTGGAAATAATTGGGTCACATAGCAGTGTCTTCAGTATGGTTAATAATCCAGGTGAAAAGAAAACAGGCACAGATTTCGGGAGCAGAAAAATATGGATTTTGCATATATCAATACTTTGTCTTGAAGCATAGGGTTTGTGGGTCCCACATGCTGTTCCCTTTTCTGCTAGAATTCCTCTTCCCCCCAAATCTCCCCTCTATTTTATTCATCTTTAAGTTTTAGTTCAAATATCACTTCCACAGGGAAGCATTCCCAGACTCTCAGATGAGGTCAGGGCCTAAACTGTATTTACTTCTACACGGTACTTATCACATATAGAATTAAAGATTTATTGTTTTTTTTTTTAAAAAAAACAATTTGGCAGGTTTTTAAAAAAAGATTTATTGTTTAATGCTGTTAATTATCACTAGAAGGAAAGCTCTCCATGAGTATGGACCATGAGTACATTGTTCACAGTTGTATCCCTTTGGTCAAGAACAGTGCTCTGAACACATTGTCCACACAATAAATGTTTGTTTGCATGACTGAAGGAGGAGATAAAAAAAATGAGAGTAGAAAGTATGTTGGATTCATATCATCATGGACTTTGAATTTCTTTGTTTTAATTTTTTTCTATGCAGTTAGGGGTTCATGAAGAATTTGTAGTAGTACATTGTGAAAAGGAAAGCAGAACTCATGTCAGATTGTGTGTATAGAAAACTTTGAGGGTAGCAAGACTGGAGGGAAGTAGCCTATCAGAGTATTTATGGCACTTCACTTTGAAGATGATATGGCAACCATAATATAAGAGATGGTGGCCTTTGGAGTGGACTTATGATATAGTCAAAGAGAAGAATTGATAGCACTTGGCCTTTGATTCAGTGTGGAAGTGGATTATTCAAGATAATTTCAAGGTTTCAAGCCATGGGATAGGATGAATGATAATGACATTACTCAAGAAAAGTAAAGTCGAGAGGAAGAGCATGTTTGGAGAGGAATAACAACAGCAATAAAGATAATGAGTTTTCCCTTAATGACAATTTGCTTTCTGTTTTATACTGTGGTAGACACTGCATACATTCTTTCTAATCTGTGCAGTAATTCATTATTACTCTCATTTTAACCATTACGGAAGATAAGGCTCTTAGCGGTTAAGAAACCCACCTAAAGTCTCACAGAAGGTATCAGAATTTGGATTTTGATTCTGGATTTTATGCTGACTCTATTATGCCGTATTAGGGAGAATAAGATGCTAAGAGAGATACATGATAGAAGCTAGTTATATACAACGAATATAGTAATACATTAATATGTGTATATATCAATTATATATGTGTGTTCATAGGTGTAGGTATATGTTACATATGAGAAGTTAAAACAAATTTATATATGGCTATTCAGCAGGTGGTTGGAATTTTGAGGCAAGGTTCTAGAGTGATGTTGAAGTTTGAAATAGGCAATTGATTCCCATATCAAGTTCTTATCTATAAAATAAGCCTGAATGTATGTCAAAAACTTATCTTGCTAAATTTTAATTTTATTAGATTAATAAAAGCCATAAGAAAACATGTGAAGGGAATTACAACCCCAACCTTCTGAATTTTTCTTTTGTAAGTAAGGTTGAAAAAAGAAGAATCTTTAGCAAAAGGTTATGGTTATATTATTATTCAGAATGTTTCCATTAAAAAGTTCTTATGGTTATTCTATTCACTTTATATTAAAAGTAAACTTTTCATTTTATTTCTATTTTATGCATTTCATCAGATTCTTTTTGTGGGGACAGATAACTTAAAGCCTTTAAAAATAGCTGTTTACAAGATGCCAATTCTGATACTGTGGGTTTCTTTCTCTTTTAATGGGAGGTCCTAATGAGCAATGTAATGATGCCGAAAGATGAGAAAAGGGACTTAATAATTGAAAATTGACTGTAAGGATAGTTCTGTAGAAGTATATTAAAAATCATAAATCATTGAATATTTTGGAGGTGATTATTTTACATTCGAATGGAGAGAATGAAAGTACCAGAAGGGAATATGGGCAATGATTTTGTCTATCCTTGTAAATTCTTGAGCTGCAGCTCTAGAGTTTTGGCTCTGACCAGTCTATGCTGAATATTTCCATTTTTGAATTACACATATAATATTATATTGTAACTTATAGTCTCATGCGTAATAGTGTGTTGCCTTTGAAAGATATTTCAGTTTCAATGTAAGCACAGCTTATCTCTTCAAATGGACAGCAAGCTTCTCCTTTAGGGCCTGCATACATTTTCTACACATATTTATATCTGTACAATGCCTAATGATAAGCTGAATACAGAATAAAAAATAATTCTTAGGGTGTTTGTTAAGGACAGCTACTCTAGTCACATAGAAAGATGGGGATATTTGTTCCTATCAAACAACTTGGGGGAAAATCTGATGAAATGGCATAATCTAGGTGAAGTTCTGGTTAAGCCATGTGATTTCAGTTTCCTTACCTATAAAATAGTGATAATCAAACAATTTACCAGTTGTATGTTAAGAGAATGTGAGTTTTAGATGGTTTTGAGAGCATTTAGAAAATTATTGCTCTTATAATTTTTCCTAATATTATAAGTGATATATACTAAAGAGAAGTAGATAATACTGCTTTGCATTTTTATACCCAGAAAATTCCAGAATAGAAAAATAAATAGAAAGGTAATTTGAATGAGATAGTTCTCAGTGATTAGACTGTTAAATTGTGTTGTTTTTACATTTTTTGATATGCTGAACAAACACCTAGGAAACTCAGTGGGATAACAGCAAATACCTATGCACTGTGCTGGTTATACAAAGATGAGTGAGGTAAACATAGTTCCTACACTCATAGAATTTAGAGAATGAACGTAGCAAAAAAGAAAATATAACTCAAATACCAGAAAATGTAGAGAGTCATACATCATTTGAAAAATGTGAAGTGTTCATCATATAGCCATCTACCATTGAATAATTTTAGATGATCTCAAGTCTCATTGTTAAGTCCCTTTATTTCGCAAACAGCCTTAAATAATTCCAACAACTTTATATCTTACTACTTCTTATGTCAAAGGGAACACTTGGTAAGTATCAATAAAATTTGAAATGAATTCCTTCAGAATCTCACTGTTACTTCAAACTTTTGTTACCTTCAGCATTTGAGCCTCCATGTCTTCATCTACTTAATAGGGATAAAAATACCTCTATCACTTATACCAATGTTGTTATTCAAGCACTTTGAAACTATAAAGTACTATTCAAATGTTGGATATTATTATTTAACTCCTGCTAACCAAACAAGGTTAATATGAATGTTTTCATGTTGCTGCGGCTAGCAAAACATGTTTTAGCTCAGCAAGAGATACTCTTCATGTATTCTATGAAAATATTCACATCATGAACTTTGCATTAATAAAAATTAATAACGTAACAAGGAGACTATTTGTGCTTTAGGGTGAGTTAGGGAAAGTGTAGGTGATACAGTGTAATTGTAAGTCCTCAGGCTCCACAGCCCAACAGACATCCCTTTGCAGCCTGGCCCTAGTCCTAAAGATGTTTCCTTAGATGAATAGCTTAAAAATAGTATTTTTTAAATGCCTGTAATATCCCAGGCACTGTTGCAAATGCTTTACATATGTAGGTTATCATATTTTCCCAGCAACACTAGAAGTAAGTTGCCACTGTTGTCCTTATTTGATAGATGAGGTAACTCAGCTAATGAATGGTGGAGACAGGTTTTGACCCCAACAATGTTTACCAGGGCCTGTGCTCTTTGCCGTTATACCCTGCCTCTCAGTTTTTCTTCCTCATCTATAAAAGAGCTTTTGACTATAAATCTGTGGGGATTAATTGAGACCGTAGGTGATGAATAAATAGCAACTCAACAGCACCCTGTAAGCCCTCATCAGTATGATTATATATAAGTGATATATTCCATACATCTATTGGTCAATATATTCATTTTTTTTAGCTTGCGTAGTGATATTAAAACTAGCCTAACTACTAAACAGTGCAAAATAAGAAGATAACATGGATAGTTGTTCATTTCAAGTAGTTAATAAAGAACTAAGTGAAATCAGTTACCTATCAGTAGAATTGAAAACATTAAGTACAACTTTAGAGAATACAGTGTTTTTGATGGGCCGATCGTTAGTGTGGAGGAGACTACACTTCTTCCCCACTAACACTCAGTGTTAAATTAGATGACGTTTCCAATTGTAGTCAGCCACGAATATAAAATACAGAATAACCACAGAGAACAGGAGCAGATGGAGCATACACCTTGACCGCCGAGGGCAAATAGCTCCAAAAAATCCTGTCTCACCATTCTTCGAGAGCTCACTTCTCGCTGGGATACTGGCTTTTTATTATCAAGGCTTATGTCACCATTCAAGAAGTTATAAACTAGCAATGTATGAACGTGCATTTAAAGGGAATGGCAACAAGCTCTGTGTTAGCCAGGGCCGCATCTTCATTTGGGTTTAACATAATCAGGAACCCATTCTGGAGGTTGTGACTACCTCCAGCACTCCGGGCAAGGACAGTCCTTCACTCTCAAGCTCTAACAGTCTATGAATGGACGATCTGCGGGTGTTCTTTAGAGCTGTGCTAGAGCTGCTGTACGTCTCAAACTTGAATTTGTGTAGGGAGCTCATTATGGTGACTGTGATTCAGTCGGCCTGTGGTGGAGATTGAACTATCTGTATTTCAATCAAATTATCAGATATTTCCCATGCAGCTGATCAGCAGATGATGCTTGGAACAGCAAGGTTTTGAAGCCCAGATTACCTAGTTGAGTTTCTTAGAGCCGCAAGGGATTTTAAGGATCAATCTTGTCTGATACTCAGAGCCAAATCACTATACTTTTAATCTGTGTTGTTCTCTTTTTTAAGCTATCATTTATATTTCAGGGACCTTTTATTAGTTATGATTTAGATCTGGAATAATTTTTCTTTTAATGATTCCTCAGGTCCACCAACTATGTTCATTATCATTGTTTGTATCATAGATTATAAGCATTAGAGTTTAGGATTTGTTTGCTTATTTTTCCTACTGAAAAACTCCTTTTCCTTGAATCCTTTCTGATAAACACCATTAGTTTTTCCACTATGGAGTGATAGTACTTCAGTGTTGGAGTATGAGGCCAAGATCATAACCTCATCAGGATGTATTTTAACTTGAATAAGACTGTCTTCATTACCTGAGGGAGAATGTGTTATTAGTGGCATGTGCTTTGTTTCTTGATACAGAAAAGATGATATAAAACCTGTGTTTCTACTGTATCTTTAAAATAAAATCATCTTCATATGAACCAACTTTCTTTAATGATAACGTGGCAAGGAAAAATGTTAACACAACTCATCTACCATCTTTACAATTTTTTTCCAATATAAATCATAATTTTGAAAATTCTCTTTTGCTTTATCTTGAAATCAGATTAAATCCTTTTGTGATATGATACATGATTTGTAATAATTTGAGGTCAACATTATTTTAGGTTTTGAATTGTTAGTTCAAAGTAGATCTAGTGCCTACATGAAATTTATTGAGACCAAGTAACTCTTTGATTGCAATAATCGTGGGTTGTAATGATGGTTTAAGTACAGTGATTCTTAGTAGGGGTGAAAAGGAGGCATAATGAAAGTTGTCTGGAGATTTTTCAAAGGTTAAGGCAATACTTGTCATCCAACCGCTCAGCAGCCTGCATTTCAGATACCCTGTGCCTGGGTTGGAAATCTCTGCCTGTGTGTTTCCAGATGGTTATGTGATAATAGTTACTGAGTTACTGTTTTTTTTTTTTTTAAACATTGTATTATGATATACATAGCTTAAAATTTACTATTTTTATTCTTTTAAGTGTATAGTTCTATGACATAAAGTATACTCATAATGTGAAATCATTACCACCATCGATCTCTGGAACTTACTTAACTGCTTTTTAAGATATATTTTTTTCACTTAGAATTTTCTTTTCTAGAGTTTCTTACTCGTGTTTAATTAAATGTATACATATTTTAAATTGATGAGATTACTTTTTAAATGGCAGAGTTGAATTCCATCCGAGGGCACTGAAAAAATTTGACTTTCAAAAATATGATTCCTGTTTTGCTGTTGTTGTTCCTTGTGACTTCCTTTTTATAGGAATATTTTCTTTAAACATATTGACAGTTAACTTGACAAGCTGTCACTTATGGCAAATGGCACTTTTTCCAATGAGTAATTTCCTTCTTTCAACAAACAGTATTAGTCACTATATCTTATTATATTGAATATCTCCTTTTAACACTGATAATGTAAAATACTTTGATAATTCTTACCAAAAAAATCATACTGAGTCAAAAATTAGAGGAACATTGACTCAGAAAGGAACAAATTCTTTTTTCTTGATAATGACAGTGGCCAAGCCAATTAAATAAGTTTAAATTTAAACAAAATGAGTAAATTTTCATCTGAAATGGATGCTACCAATAAAATTGTGGGAATATGCAGTAACAGGCTCAATACCCGCCCCCCCCCCCATGCAAGTTAAGCTTTTCAAGATTTTACAGAGTAAGGAGATTAAAGTATTTGTTACTTTATTGGAGCGACCCTTTCAACTAGTTGTGGGTCTGGTCACATCCTCTTCTCCCACTATAGTTCATGTAGGCCCTGGAAAGGCAAGTACAGGATGCTACGAAAGTAAAAACAGGGGTGTTTAACCTTTTTTCAAGGTTTCCAGGGAATTGATTATCAAGGATCAAGGAAACTTCCCTGAACTTTAGAACAGAGACTTGATGCTAAATAGATGTTTGCTAAGTAAGGACTTAGGGTGAAACATTCCTGGTAAAGGGGAAGCCTGATCAAAAGCCCTGCGTCAAGGAAGGCAACAGAAGGGAAGTTGTTAGGGCTGAAGGCTACCTCAGGAAGGAGAGATTGGTCTGTACATAGATTGTAGATGTCATGAAACCTTGCAGGAGGCTTTAAACTTTTTGGCTCTATAAGTGCAGTGGGAAGCCCCTGTTATATTTTAAGCAGAAAATTAGGATTTAAAATGTTTATTTTTAGGAAAATAACTTTGCTGCTAAATGGTGACTTTGAGGCAAGAATGTTTATGGGGATAAAGTGAGGCTGTTCTTGCTGATGTCCAAGAATACTTATTTTCTCTCTCAGTGTAAATGAAATGAAAGTTACTACAGGAGCACCACATGTGCTCAATAACTGAGGGAGTGATATACTTGCCTACAGGGACCTGAACAAGACTGGAACAGCTGTTAATGTCTGTTGCCCTTAGGAAATTTATTTCATCAAGCATACAGTGTTTCAACCCTTATTAACTTATTTCACAAGGCATTATATATCTGACTGTGATCCCTTCCCTCAGTGCTGCTTTGCTCTTTGTATGTGTGTGGGACACCCAACTGCTCTCTGTAGTCATAGTTTATAAATGCACTATTAAAGACATTTATCATATCTCTGAAAATGCCTCTCCAGTAAAATTAACATTATATTCTCATTAAAGTATTGACTTTGGAATCAGACTTGTGTTTGAATTCTGGCTTTGCCACTTACCAGCTATTTGAACTTGAGTAAGGTATTTATTCTTTCTGAATCTCAGTTTCCTCGTCTAGAAATAGGGATAATAACATTTACCTTGTAAAGTTGTTACTTATAGAAAGCCATCTGTGAAACAGACTTAGGCTAGTGACTGACACATAATAAGCATTCATAAATGATAGATACACAAATAGTGCCAATAAAAAATGGATACTGTAGCTGACAGATGTGCTTAAAATCTACTGTGCAAATTATTTTTATAAACTATATCTCAGTGACCATATGAATATACTAGGGGCAAGAATGCCTATTAGATTTTCAGACTCAAGAAAATGTATTAAGTTTAAATATAGTTCTCTTTGCTTGGTTAGCTTTACATATTTGCATGTATAATTATTTAAATTCGTCTTATTATATTACTAAACTGCCAAGGAATAAATTGCATTATGCAGACTTAAAATGTGAAAAGAAAAAAAATATTTAATTCTAATGCCTGATCTTTTTGGAAATGCAGTTCACAATATCAGAGAATTCTTTTGCCTTCTCTTCTTTTGTGCACCTAATAGGTTTGCCATTTCTTTTTGAATCAGCCTTTTTATAGAGCTATTTTCTGATAAATCTCAACAGCTTCCTCAACACCTATATTTTAAAATGCAAATCACTCTTAAATGGGATTAAAATACAGTATTCTGTTAAGCTGTAAAAACAGCCTTTTCTCTATACAGTTGTTAAATAACAAAAATTCAACTGAGTAAATTTAAAGATCAAATTGGCTTTACTAAATGATTCATGAGTCAGGCAGCCTCCCATCTAGGAAACAGCCGAGCTCCGCTGAGCTGTAGAAAAGGAAAGATTTTTAAAGGTGGAAAGGGGGCAGAAAAAGGAAATTATGAACAAAGAATGCATTGTTTCAGGCAAGGTCACCCTCCTAAGGGGAATGGAGGGGGTCTGTAGGGCAGATTATCTCACTAGTGCTGACCAAGTAATTCCACGTTGAGTGGTTAAAGGTTACATTCCTGGGGGAGGTTACAGCTGCAATTACGTTAGATATTAATTCTTGCTTTGGTGACTTGGGCTTAGCACAAGTGACTCCATTTTGGGCCTTATGTCTCTTTTTTTTATTTTTTAACGCAGTTGAGGGTTGCTTTGGTGTGTCATTTGAACTATATTGCTTCTTCAAATCTTCCTAGGTTGCTCCATTGATGACAGTTTCAATGGTGTGGGTGTTTGCAGTGGAATTGTTCCTAATAAGGAAGTAAGGGTATTGTCTTTCAGACATCATTCAGGCTGAAAAGTACTATTTTTCTCAGCAAGGGCGATAAATGTCTATAATATCTGTTTGGGCTTTTATTCAATGCAGTAGGAAAAAAAAAAAAAAAACAGTTCCACTAGACTTGCAGCTTTTGTAGTTTTGGATGTTGTAGTTTCCAGGCTAAGACTTACCCATTCTTCCTTCAAAACTTACATACAAAGAGCTGATAGCTAAATGGTGACCAAATCACTTGATTTATTAATTTCTGGCAGTCATCCAATACCTACCAGAATGCAAGACTCTCTGTTAACAATAGCAGGATGGAGAGTAAACTGCTCTGCCTGGGCCTGAAATAAGGCCTTCTGCTGCCTGCCCATTCATTGAAGACAAGTGGGCCAGCAGTGGCTGATGATAAAGCACAAGCATAGCCAGCTCTCATCCTTAGCAGTTTCTTCATTTTTTTTTTTTAACAAACAGAGGCACTACCTTGTATGTGCTGGAGGTAGAGAAATCCCCTGGCCTGGTTCTTACTTGGAGAGAAACTGACCCAATCCAGTAATAAATTCTAGCTCCTTGTGTGTCAAATTCTGATCAATAAGAGTAGGGATGCTGTCTTCTTGAGAGGCGCAGGTCAGAAGATGGAAGTGGAGGGGGCCGAAGTGCCTTGCTTGAGGGTGGGGCTGTGACTAGCATGTCAGATGAGGAGCAGAAGGAGGAGACAGACTGTAAAGATTAAATGTGAATACCTGTAGTTCTTTAACTTGATTGTACCATCATTTAAGTCACGGTTTTGAGAGAAATAACCTTTACATTAGATGGTAGATATTAATTACAAGATTTTCAAAATGTTAAAATGAAAAAAAATGGTGATTCTTAGAATAAGGCAATTTTTAAAATTAATTAATTAATTTATTTATTTATTTTTGGGTGTGTTGGGTCTTCGTTTCTGCGCGCAGGCTTTCTCTAGTTGCGGCGAGCGGGGAGCTACTCTTTGTTGTGGGGCGCGGGCTTCTCATTGCGGTGGCTTCTCTTGTTGCAGAGCATGGGTTCTAGGTACACGGGCTTCAGTAGTTGTGGCATGCGGGCTCAGTAGTTGTGGCGCACGGGCTTAGCTGCTCCACGGCATGTGGGATCTTCCCAGACCAGGGCTCGAACCCGCACCCCCTGCATTAGCAGGCAGATTCCTAACCACTGCGCCACCAGGGAAGCCTGAATATGGCAATTCTAAGTTACTGCAAGGTTAAACCTAAAGATTTCTAAAATTACTGGGAAGTGTATGCCCTGTCTGGTGGGAATCACCTTCCCGCTTTCCTTTTTCTTCCTCCCTGCCCCCTCTCTTTCCCCCCCCATTCCTCCCTAAGAAACCACCTCCCTGTGGCCAGCTAGTTCAAGGAAACCGCCTGCCCTGGGAACAAGCTAACACTAGATTCAAACTGCAGAGAAGCAGGTTGGAGGAAAAAGGAAGGGCGGCTTTCAAGTTAAGTAAGAGCATTATCCTGCCTACTCTTGGCAAAGTGTTCTGCCAACAGCATATTTGGCTTCACATTGCGGGTTTAATTCTTTTCGTGTAATCCTTTGGTTGACTCCATAAAGTCAAAAATAACAAAGCACTGCTGGCGCTGTTGAAGAGAGATAACTGATTTGTATGGAACCTGTGGGCAGTTCAAGCACTAACCCATGTATCAAATTGGGCTCAAGTCATACAAGTTAACAGTTTTCCTAAGGTAAAAATCTTGATTTGGAGTGAACAAGTCCTTATACTTGTGAGAGTTTATTTTATGATCCTGTTAATTGATTTTCTGTGAAGAAAACTTGCTTTAGATTGTAATGTAATGGTCAGTGACTAGGGAGAAACAAGGATTTGCTTTTTTTCCCTCCATATTCACTTTTCCCCTATTTCCATGGTTCATGTGGGCAAGAATGTAATGTTAAGTGAAACATAGCACTTTCGTTGAGAGTGGTATAGTCCAGGATATGTATAGTTTCCAAAAAGGAAACTGGTCTTGATCTACTCTATTTTCAAGGAGCTTTAAAAAATTCCTGTATTCATTAAAGACTTATTATTTTAAATGTGCCTAGATTTGCAAATATGGTCTAGTTCCATCTTAAGATGTCACTGGATATAAATTGTGTTCAATTTTAAGTAGTACTAATACAATGTGAAATCCCTAAATTGTCTGTGAAGGCATTTAACCTTCATTCCTTTATACATCTTCAATTTTTACATTTATATGTATTTCCTTGCATTCTTATATGCATGCATTTGACCCTACCTAAAACGTGGCCACTAAAATTTTTATACCCCCTTTTCTGCTTAGCACAATAGTGTGCGTGTGACAAATATTCTGTAGTTTTAATTTGCGAGCAAAACTGTCAAAGTCGTGGTATGGTGTCTATGCCTTTGTTGTTTGCAAGATAAGGGACCCAACTAGCTTTCTAGCATTGTAGCAGAAGAAAAGCACTCTCAGAAGTCAGGGGAGATTGGAAATCATGGTGCTCTCACCAGAGGAGGTACTCTGTGGAGTAACTTATATGCCCTCCCAACCTCAGTTTCTTGTATAACAAGTAGTTTGAAACCAGGTTGTCAAGTTTAATTCTACCCTGGTAGAATGCAGAGGATCAAAACCAATAATGTGATTTACACATTTCAAAAAGCTAGTGCCAAATTTCCACAGCAAAGCGGTCATAAGCCTCCAGTGGACAAACTGAGTGCTTGTCATTTGGGCAGTGCAGTCACGTGATGTGAAATTCGTGTGTGCATTCCTTTTTAAAAAGAAGCAAGATAGGAATCTTCCATCATCAACATATAGCAGATACATTTGCCAATGCAGAAAGTAAAGGAAAGAACTCACAAAAAAGTCTTTTTTTTTTTTTCTTTGCTGAAATTTAAAATATTTGCCACTATTTTCAAGTATAAAACGCATCTTCCTTTGCCAGGTATAATTCTCACTTGAGTCAATTCAGAAATGGGTCATCTTTTTTTATATCCCTTTGGAGTTTTTAAAAATAAATAGTTTGGCCAGGAATTGATCATTTCAAACCATCTTGGCCCTGAGCTCCCTGTCAGTTGGATCAGTTCCTAAAAGTAGGAAACCCAGAGAAGACAGTTATCAAAGAATTAAAGTCCTTTCTTGAATGACTAAATTGATACTGTCTACCACTTATACAAGAAGACTGTATTCTTGATTAACCCCGAAATCTGCACTTGGAAAGTTTATTCTGTGTATTTTGCTATTCTGTGTATTTAAATTCATGACATTTGAAAAATGTAAATTCTGATTAAACATTGAGAGTACTACTTGTGGTTAGTATATAGTTCTTAAGTGTTCCATGGTAAGTGTGACCTATGAATCTGTTAAATTAAATGGTCGAGAGTAAATTTACTTTTACTTTCTGTGGAAACATTTGGATTACCCCAGGAGTAAAAATAACAGATTGACAACATAATATTATTTATTTTCAACTTTCACTTTGATTTGTATGCCATCCAAATGCCAATGAATAAAAATCATATTAGATTGTCAAAATTCATGGAATGATGTTGGAGGCAGAGATATTGAATAATGTCCTGTAAACTGAGATGGAACTTTGAGAACAAAAAATGAAGCAGGTAACTCCATAAAATGCAATTATGAAGTTTGTTGTGGGGCTTCCCTGGTGGCGCAGTGGTTAAGAATCCACCTGCCAACGCAGGGGACACGGGTTCGAGCCCTGGTCGGGGAGGATCCCACATGCTGTGGAGTGACTAAGCCCGTGCGTCACAACTACTGAGCCTGTGCTCTAGAGCCCGCGAGCCACAACTGCTGAGCCCGCGTGCCACAACTATTGAAGCTCGCATGGCTAGAGCCCGTCCTCCGCAACAAGAGAAGCCACCGCAACGAGAAGCCCGTGCACCGCAAGGAAGAGTATCCCCAGCTCGCCACAACTAGAGGAAGCCCATATGCAACAACAAAGACCCAATGCAGCCAAAAATAAATAAATTAAATAAATAAATTTAAAAAAATGATTATTAAAAAAAAGTTAAAAAAAAAAGAAGTTTCTTGTGGGTGAATTATGTACAGGCAGGATTGGGCAGAAGATGACCCAGGGGCATTCTGAGCTGCTCTCTGCAATGTGGAAAGGGGTACAGGGGGACTTAAAGGGGCCAAAGCTAAAAATAGAATCTGATTACCAACTGAGAAGCACATCGGCACCACTTGGAACTAGGGTTTTTTCCTCCCCCCAGGGGGTCTCATGACCATTAGCCATCTGCGTCAGCAAAAGGCATTGTTCAGTTTTCTTATTAGGTAAAGGCAAGGGTAAAAGTTGATAGGGAACTTGTCTGGCTTGGGCACATTCCTAGTGCGTAGGCTGAAGCTCAGTCACACAGAAAGGGGAGGGGGTAGGCCTGTGTGCCCAAGATGGAGCTGACAAAATGGAGTCAGTGTGGTTCAGCCACACAAGTGGTGCACTTAAGATTTGTGTGTTTGACTTTATGTGAAATTTCTATTTAAAAAGCATGAATATTGAACTCTAGCTAGTGATATGTATGCTGTAGTGTTTAAGAGTGAAGAGTACTGGTGTCTGCATCTTACACTAAGATAAGATGTTGTGATGGATGGATAGAGGGATGAATAGATGAATATATATGTACAGTAGTCCCCACCCCCCATCCAAACCATTTCCTAAGTTTCAGTTATTTGAGGTCAACTGTGGTTTAAAAATATTAAACGGAAACGTCCAGAAATAATTCATAAGTTTTATATTGCATGACATTCTGAGTAGCCTGATGAAATCTTGTGTTGTCCCTCTCTGTCCTGCCTGGTACGTGAACCATCCCTTTGTTCATCGTATCCCACCCCTTTGTCACTTAGTAGCTGTCTTGGTTTATAGGACCGACTGTCTTGGTATCACAGTGCTTTTCTTCAGGTCACCCTTATTTTTGTTAATAGTGGCCCAAAGCACCAGAGTAGTGATGCTGCAATTTGGATATGCCAAAGGGAAGCTGTAAAGTGCATCCTTTAAGTGAAAAGTTGAAATTTCTCTACTTAATAAGGAAAGAAAAAAATTGTGTGCTGAGATTGCTAAGATCTATGGTAGGAATGAATCTTCTACACATGAAATTGTCAAGAAGGACAAAGAAATTATGCTAGTTTTGCTGTTAGACCTCATCCTGCAAAAGTTACGGCCACAGTGCACGGTAACTGCTTAGTTAAGAAGAAAAAGGCATTAAATGTGCACAATAAGATATTTTGAGAGAGAGACCACATTCACATAATTTTTATTACAGTATATTCTTATAATTGTTTTATTTTATTATGAGTTATTGTTGTTAATCTCTTTCTGTGCCTAATTTATAAATTAAACTTTATCATAAGTATGTACATATAGGAAAAACATAGTATATATAGGGTTTGGTACTGCCTGTGATTTCAGGTATCCACTGGGCGTCTTAGAACATATCCCCCTCGGATAAGGGGGGACTACTGTATGTGTGATAAAACAAGTATAATAAAATGTTACTTGTACAGTGTAGATGGTTGTTATATGGGTGTTTACTGTACAATTCTTCCAGATTTTCTATATGTTTAACAATGTTCATAGTAAAAATTGAGGAAAAAGCTTACAGCATGCTTTATTAAAATGCTGTAGACTATTAAAAGAATATAAGTATCTATGCTTCATCAAAGTTCCTTACATTCACAAAAGTTATTGGGTTTTTTTATTTTTTATTTTTTGGTCTGGAAAGCATGTAATAATGATGTTTTTAACTGAGTAGGAAAAATAAACTTTTCAAAATTTAAGATACTATGCAGTATGTTAAAGTTTAAAAATGCATTGTTCTTTAGTTTCTGCTGTTAATGGAGCTGTTACCTTGCACTTGTTACTAAACAGTTTCCTCAGTGCTTTAGACCTCCTTGAGTACATTTGATAGCATTTTGAATTAGAATGCTGAAAAGAACCAGTTTTACCTTTAGATTCATAAGTAAATTTCCCATTGAATTCAGGAGATAATTAATCAGTGGAAAGGTCTTGTTAGTAAAATCTTGATGTTAGGTAGCTTTATCTTTATTGTTTGAGGATAGTAATTGGCTTAAACTTCTAAATGGTATGGTCGCTTCACAGCCAGTAGAGCATTGGGCAGGTTAGTTTAAAGAGGTTATATAATAGTTCAACAAGTAAAATGAACACTTGGCACCACAGTTCCTATCATTGGTTTTCGGGGTGGAGTCTCCAGTTGAACATGGTGTCTTCTTTCAACAACTCATATATGCAAGACTTCAGTTCATAGCTCCCTCACCAAAAACAACAAGAAGAGCAACAACAACAAAACATAACTGTTTTCTTTAAAATTCTGGTAAATGTAGTTAGACTACATGTTGGAATTGATCCTATTTGCTATGCCAACATTTGAAAAAGAATCTGTTGGACATCATTTGGTTTACCAAATTTTTTAAAATATAAGGACTCATTTTAATAATAATTTTTTAAACAGATTACATGTATTAACAGCTTAAATGTTAATAGCCGTCAACGGAGAGAATCCATAAAGAAAACAATTCAGCACCTCTTACAACTAATTTGAACATCACTAATTACAATACTGATTAACACATATGATAAAGAATATATTTGAACACAAGTACATGTGAACTGTATTTTTATTCTGTCTATGAACACTTAATGATATATGGAATTGTGGGACTCATGAAGTTTTCCCAGAGGTACCCAGAGGCCCCAGGATACCAGATTAGTAAAGAAAACTTTGGTGCTTTGCCTATACAGGGACCTTTTCTAAAAAATTTACAAAGAATACATGACCAAATATGAATCCTGGAAAATGAAAGAGATATTCTAAATTTATAAAGGCAAGGTTCACATGACTCTCTTGTGAAACACCCTTTGGCAGGAGATTAGATACATGTTGGGAATACAAAAATTTTAACAAGAAAAACCTGAAAATATAAATAGAAAAGTAAATTTCATTTATACTATTGGAATATCTAAATGAGGGAAATAGACTACTTTTAATTCCAAAGAAGCAAAGCCATGTGAAGTTACTTCCAGGTCATTTCGTTTTTTGATTTCTTTTATAGTGATATTAGCTGGGCTTTTGTTTATCATAACAAATGTTGCTACAGATTACTTCGGCCATTTTGATGTTTAGTAAACCACCTGTTGGGAGGATTTTTATTTTTTCATTCCATTTTGTACATTATGGAAAAATTTACGCAATTGATGTGAACAAGAAAGATAGTTTTCAGGTCTACCAAATACTTGAGTTTTGGTTGCGTTTCTAAGGGTTATTACAGGGTTTTAAAATTTCCATATGACTTAATAGCTAGGAGGACATATTAATATTTAAATATTAATTTTAATACCAAAGATAAAGCAGATTAATATGTTTGAATGAATATTTAAAATTCCCTAATGAGAAGATAATTATTTTAAATTAACTATGTATTTATAATTTGGTAGGCTAAATCATTCATGGTATGTGACAGTACTATCCACCTGATTCATCTCTTTTTGCCAAATTTTTCTGTATTAGTTCTTGAAGTCTGTTCTCAGCATGTATCACTTTATAGTGTCGGGATGGTGAGGGAGTAGGGCATCAGGCTTTAATGTGAATTTATAATTTATAATGTGAAAATTGCTGGTAGTTAAAATTACCGTAGAAAATCTTGTGAATCGCCTGCTTCAGAATTTGTTTTTTTTTGTATATGCAACTCTGTACAGTAATTATGAAGCCTACTAAGATTTTAAAACCACCAAGCTAAACTAAAGAACCAAAGGATGTCTATTTTGCAGATCTTTGGGTATTCAGACTCTTTGCTTTTCAAATAACTAGCAAATACCTAATGGTGGATGGGAGATGGATCTGTGATTCTGTAGCTTAGCTGTTCAGTAGGTAGCCATTAGCTACCTGTAGCTATTTAAATTTAAATTTAGGTTAATTATGGTTAAATAAAATAGAAAGTGTGTTTCATCTATCACATAAGCCACATTCAGGTGCTCAACAGCCCTACGTGCTTAGTGGTTAGTATATTGAACAGCACAGAAAGATATTTCTGTAATTACAGAAAATTCTGTTGAACAGCGGTATACTAAAGTATGTTATTCTCCCAGGATTTTCTCCATTTTGTTTAGATAAGTTTCTTAAAACATAACATGTTGCTTTGAGAATTATAGAAGCTTTTTGGTATCCAAGTTATTTGTGGGAATAATCAGTTTTATATTTTAGATATTGTTTTTTCTAAAAATATTCAGTTAATATTTTAAAACATGAGCGCTCATGAATAAGAGTTACTGGTGCAGATACTGCACATTCCTTGTCATTAAAAAATGTGGTCAGCACAAGGAGAAAACCCTTGTATAGTCTGATGATAAATCACTTTTTTTATCCTAAAATTACTCTGTAAATTTTGTTTTACAGCCTTGGTTATAACAACCCATCCCAAAGCCTGCATGCAAATAGCTAAATAGCATCGACTGATCTCATTTTAAAGTCAGAGCCACAATTCTCAAATAAGCACTCAGCATCCCCAGGCATCCTGTTCTATTTCTCTTTCCTATTCTCCGAAATGATTTTGTACCTTCTTCTCTCTCTTCAAGCCTTCCTCCCACAGTAGTAGTTCCTGCTTCCCACATGGCTTACCTTGCTTCTTACTTCTTTGAGAAAAATAGTTAACATACCCAAGTTCCTACATTCGTCCACCTACAAATCTACTATCTCATCTGGTACTAAATGTACATTCTTGATCTGCTCTGCTGTTTTGCTGTGGTTGACAGTATACCTGCTTTCATTCAAGTCCAGTCCTTCCACTTGGACTCTGGATTTCACTTCTTCTCAACTTATTCATACATTTTCTCCTGAAATTATCCTTCTTCTCCTTTAATATTAATTTCTCTGTATCTACAAATATGTTTTGGTGTCTTCTAACTTAAAAATCGAAACAAAAATAAGCTATTTGATCCTCTTCTCTTCCAGATATTGCCTTGTTTTTCTACTGTCCTTAACACACACATACACACACACACACATACAACTTATGACTTTGTTAAATTAAAATTTGTGAAGTGGAGCACAGGGTGTCGGATAGTGAGCCATGGTTCAACAACAGAGCAAAGAAAAATTGAAATAGTGAAGTTTATTACTCACAGGTCCTACAGGAAGTACATGGCACCCCTCAAGGGGCCACATTGGGAGGACAAGGCAGGGTACAGACATTGACAGGATGTAGGGCACATGCCTTTATTAGTATCTATGGGTAGAGTACTTTGGGGTTCCCGGGCTGGGACCAGATTGCTCGATGCAAACCAGAAGAGTGGAGTTTTGGTAAGCCCCAGGAGGGGTCTTATCTAGGGGCACGTAAGGCATACAGGTGCTGGGGGACAGGGGAGATTGGTGATCACAAGGGCTATTGGGGACGTCATATCAGGAAGTTAATTTGCTTGTGCCTATGCAGCCCACTATCTAGGGTGTGCTTGCTTGAGGGGGCTGCTGTCAGTTGAAGGTCCATGCACACTACTTGATCAAACAAAATGGATGCCGAGGCAACAGTACCATGGAGTAGCTTAGCTAAACTCTTGACACTCACACATGCTAACTAAAAATCTTGAAGGAATTATTTATAGTTTATTTTGCAGTTCTTTACCTCATATTCTCTCTTCAGTTCAGTTCATTAAGCCTGCCTTCCTCACAAAGGCTTGTTTTCTTTCTTTTTTCTTTTCTTTTCCTTATTATTTTTTTAATATATATATCTTAAGGCCACATGACCATTGTGTTGCCAAATCAATGGCCATGTCTCTGTTCTTCCTGTACTTGATCCCTAAGCAGAATTTGGTACAGTTGACAACTTGATCCTTCTGGAAAAACTCTCTTCTTTCATTGTGAACTACATAAACTTTTCCTAGGTTTCCTTCATCTCAGTTTCCTTTTCTCATCATTTCTTCACCTCCAAATGTTAGTATGGGTCCTATCTTCATAGTTTTTCAAGGATAACTCATCCAGTCTAATGGCTTTAAATACCAACTATATGCAAATAACCCTCAACATTTTTTTATACTTAATCCTACCTTCTCTCTTGAACATGAAATGTGTTTCTCAGACCGCCTACTTGACCTACCCATTGGGGTATGTAGCTGAGATGAATCTCAAGTTTAACATAATCCAAACAGACCTCTTGATTTTCTCTAACAGACCTCCCCAAGTAAATATCAAACAAACACCTGCCTAGACTGTTCCTTTTCCAGACTACCCCACTCAGTATGGCACCATTATGACCCAGTTGCTAATGTCAAATTTATAAGTGGGTTTATAAACTTCATATATAATCTGTGAATCTTGTCATCTCTACCCATATCCTAAATCTCTCCACTTCTCTGTGTTCTTCATTATCACTGTTTTATATCCCCATCGTTTCTCACCTAGACTATCGCAGTTGTTTTTTTTTATCTTTTTGCTTTTGTCACACTATAAGTAAATTTCCCTTATCCCTTCCACAGATGAAAGAGTCTTTTATTAGAACAAGTAATATTACTCTACTGACTTCCCATTGCCCAAAGACAGAGATCTGAATTCTTTAACCTGGCCTTCAAATTTCTTCATGATGCGGCCCTTGCCTAGCTCTTTACATCACACCATTCCCTTTTCTGCTGTACTCTAGCCTCAGGCCACACTGTCTCTTGCCTTAGAGTCTTTCTGCACTAGGTTTCCCTGAAGGAAATATTCCTACCTCAGATATTCAGTATGTGGGCTTTCCTTTGTTTTTCAGGTCTTAGCTTAAATGACACTTTCTCAGACATGACTTTGCTGACCAAACTAAAGTAGCTACCAGTCGCTCTCAATCCTTTAAAACTATTACAAATGTTGGTGGAGGGTTTACACTCTGTAAAATCGTTCTTATATTACTTATTTACTGTTTTTTTTCTTTATCTTCATCTATAAAAATAAGCTCCATTATATTCCCAGTGTCTAGAGCTTTGCCTGTCCCAGAATTAGAACTCTTTGAATGAATGAATGTCTGAAGGATGAAGTCAATAGAAGCTGCCCTGTTGGTTTTCAAATGCCAGGCGATATCTAACGATTTGAGATTGTGAGGCCAAGAAAGATCCTCATTCTGGTTGACATTTCACTGGGACGAACATTGGCGATGTGAAAATTTTATATTAGGATCCATATGTGGCTTTTTCCAGTGTATCACCTCCCTCTTCTCTTCATCCTTTACTGCAGTCACCACGGCAGTAATGAATCTCTGGAATCAGACTTAGGACACATTCCACTTGGTATATGTGACTTTTCTGAGAAATACGTGTTGAAAGGCAGCCTCACCACCTGATGATTATTTAGTAGCTGTCTTTCTTCACTGAACAACAGGGAATAATACCCTTGATCTCTGCCACCAAGAAATAAACAGAACCCTTTCTGAATTTAAGCCCTGGGAATGATTTTTGCATTTGCAGATATACAGATGTTTGCTTTTGAAGCTCATCTGGTTTACATAATGATTATTATCTATTTATTTCAAAATGAATAGTAAATCATTTTTGTGGATAATATGAAGCATTTGTAAAATGATCCTGGCCTTCTAATATTGCTGTGTTTTTGGAAGAGGACTTCTCACATCTTCACCTCATAAAGTTTTTTTCCTCTGTGTTCCAGTGTAACAAAATGGAAGTATGAAGGAGTATTTTGGTTGTGCTTTTTAAAGGAAGAGTCAGTGTTTTATCAAAAGCTTAGATAACAAAGGTGAGGATCAGTATTCTGTGGACACCTTAACTCCACACCAGGCTCTCTGTCCATCTTGCCACTTATTTTCCATACACTTCATAGATTCAGTATCTAGTGGCATTTTGACGTAAGCATTACATCAGTACTGTAGTCTTGCCCCTTCTCCTGAACACCATGTATAAGGTATATATTAACTTTAACTCATATCTAAGAAATTAATTTCTAAGTATAAGAAAAATATTGGAAAACCTTGAATATAAGTTAGAAACTTGACTATGAAGTTTTTCTGCAAATACAAATTGAGGAAGGTAGTTGGGTTTTCAGGGAAATAACAGTCAGTTATAAGCTGTGCTATAACATTATTGGATATTTTGGTGGCATAGATTATTTGAAAATATATGTGTAAATAAATGAGTGCTACTGCATAGGTATTGTAACTATTTAGATTAATTGTTTAAACTTGGTTAGTATAAAATGAGTTAAGGAAGTGGCCTGCCTCACTCCATCATTTCTTTTTTAAACAGTGTTCTTTACAATTAATTCCAAGCAAGTCTCGGAACATTGGACACTTTCTCTCTCTCCCCCTGTAACCATGATGGAGCCTTATTTTGTTAGAAAGTTGGAAAATTGAGCTCTTTTAACTCTAAAGACTAAAGCTATGGGAAAACTTTTTAAGTTCAACTAGGCAATAAGGCTATGTTTGAAAATATTCAGAATTTAAGTAGTTCTCTCTACAGATTACATCATTTATTTTTGGTTTATTATGAATACAGCTTCTAGTATGTGTAAATTATTCAATTTTTAATTGTTAAAATGTTTTTCTCTAAATCCCATTATTAATATTAGTAAATATAAAATAAAAATTTTGAGCAATATTTCAGTAGCTATCATTAATAAGTATTTAACCACACTGTTTCAAATTAGTTATAATTAGTTAGCTAATGACATATAAATTATTAAATTAAACTTGGAAAATTTATTGAAGTATTATATAGTAAATTAAAAAAGAGTGAAATGTAATTGAATTGTTACTCAGTATTTAATATTTTATTGCCTATCCGTAGAAATAATAGCCACACAATTTTTTTCAAACAGTATTGTTTTACATTTAATATAAAGTTGGATTTGTATATATGCATATGTACTCATGTTAAATAATTAACATGAAAATATTGGGTTGGCCAAAAGTTCGTTTTCTTTTCTGTAAGATGGCTCTAGTAGCACTTAGTTGTCTTTAATATCATTTGAAACAATTTTGTTAGATTGTATTATGACAGCTGTCATATCAGCGTGCATTTAAAAAAAAAACCTATCAAAATTGGTGAATTTTTGTGTGGCCATTTTAATATTGAAGATGGAAGAAAAAAAGCAACGTTTTCGGCATATTATGTTTTATTATTTCAAGAAAGGTGAAAACGAAACTGAAACACAAAAAAAGATTTGTGCAGTGTATGGAGAAGGTGCTGTGACTGATTGAACATGTCAAAAGCGGTTTGTGAAGATTCATGCTGGAGATTTCTCACTGGACGATGCTCCACGGTCGGGTAGACCAGTTGAAGTTGATAGCGATCAAATTGAGACATTAATTGAGAACAATGAACATTATACCACATGTGACACAGCGACATACTCAAAATATCCAGATCAAGTGTTGAAAATCATTTGCACCAGCTTGGTTATGTGAATCGCTTTGATGTTTGGGTTCCACATAAGTTAAGCAGAAGAAACCTTCTTGACTGTATTTCCACATGTGATCCTCTACTTAAACATAAGGAAAATGTTATGTTTTAAAAACAAATGTGGCAGGCGATGAAAAGTGGATAGTGTACAATAACGTGGAACAGAGATCACGGGGCAAGCAAAACGAACCACCACCAACCACACCAAAGGCTGGTCTTCATCCAGAGAAGGTGATGTTGTGTATATGGTGGGATTGGAAGAGAGTCCTCTATTATGAGTTCCTTCCAGAAAACCAAACAATTAATTCCAACTAGTTGCTCCCAATTAGACCAACTGAAAGCAGCACTCGACGAAAAGCATCCAGAATTAGTCAACAGAAAACACATAATCTTCGGGCTTCCCTGGTGGCGCAGTGGTTGAGAATCTGCCTGCCAATGCAGGGGACACGGGTTCGAGCCCTGGTCTGGGAAGATCCCACATGCCGCAGAACAGCTGGGCCCGTGAGCCACAATTACTGAGCCTGCGCGTCTGGAGCCTGTGCTCCGCAACAAGAGAGGCCGCGATAGTGAGAGGCTTGCGCACCGCCGTGAAGAGTGCCCCCACTTGCTGCAACTAGAGAAAGCCCTCACACAGAAACGAAGACCCAACACAGCCATAAATAAATAAAGAGGATGCATTTCAAATTGTCTAAATGTAACCTAAAAAAAAAAAAAAAAAAAAAGAAAACACATAATCTTCCATCAGGATAACGCAAGACCACACGTTTCTTTGATGACCAGGCAAAAACTGTTACAGCTTGGCTGGGAAGTTCTGATTCATCGCCGTATTCACCAGACATAGCACCTTTGGATTTACATTTATTTCGGTCTTTACAAAATTCTCTTAATGGAAAAAATTTCAATTCCCTGCAAGACTGTAAAAGGCATCTGGAACAGTTCTTTGCTCAAAAAGATAAAAGTTTTCAGAAGATTGTATTATGAAGTTGCCTGAAAAATGGCAGAAGGCAGTGGAACAAAAGGGTGAATACATTGTTCAATAAAGTTCTTGGTGAAAGTGAAAAATGTGTCTTTTATTTTTACTTAAAAATCGAAGGAACTTTTTGGCCAACCCAATATTTAACACTTTTCCTTAAATAGTAATTTTTATAGTATATTTTTCGCATAGGTAGAGCCTAAGTTCCATTTATATGCAGTGGGTGTATAAATTGAGAGAGATACTGGTGAAATATATAATTTTCATACTTACTTGCATCACTCATTTTATAATCATTGTATTTTGGTCTTATTTGCAAATATCTTCCTTCAAGGGCTCCTTCGCATCTCAACTCTAAAGAATTTCTTATTTTTAAAATAATATGTCTCATAATTTCCTCTAAATTAATACACAAAATTTTATAATTTAAGATTTTTCCTGATCCTTGCTATTCTACTGAAAAGAAATGTGTGCTTTTGTGTTTTTATTGATCTGGATAAACACATCTTCAAATTCAAGTGCTAGTGTTTTGGAGAAGTAATATTTTGATTTTGCTCTGTTTCCTCTTAAATGTTAGTAATTAAAGAAACAATTAACCTAAATATAGAGCAATGTAGTGAAGGGAAAATGTCTTCATAGGTCCCTTGAGAAAGAGCTGTTTAGACTTTTTATGTTTCTAATTTTTACCATTGAGTATATAACTTTATAATTTTTTGCAATTCGGCTTACTTATAATGCTAACAGGTAAAGTAGAAAAAACAATCACTAAGAAAAAACAATGGGAAAGAAGTATAAAAAGGGGACATTCAGCCCCCAAATAATAGCATACATATTTGGATTATTTTCTTATAATATTTGAAATATTCCATACAAATATTGTTATTTTCAAAATGCCAAGCTATCTCAAATTCTAAAGCTAATGCTGCTAATCTTTCTCTTGCAATTCTGCTCCTAAACTTTTACTCCTAAATGCTTGGTCCAAAAAAATAAATAAATAAATAAATGCTTGGTCCCAGTCCCTCCTTTTTTGTTCAAACCCTAACACCATATGCCTTCTATATATGGCTTGTTAGATGAATTAATTCAAAGAGTTAATTGATTGGTTAATTCAAATAATTGATGTTTCTTTGATTTCCACGAGTCAGCACATTTTCTTCAAATGTGCATTAATCATGTGTCAATTTTTTTCATGTATTAGGCCATTTTCAATTTGGATTTACACATTTTAACTTTCATTGGTTTGTTTTCACTGTCCCAGACCCTTCACTGTATAGGCAGAGCCTGAAGAAGCAAGCTTTCAGGCCTTTTCCATTGGAGTTTTCTCTCCCATTATAGCTCAGTGGCCACCATGATATTTACCTGAATGTTCATTTTTCTGAAACTATGTAGAGACAGTGCTGGAGAGTGTCTTCAACCAACACACCCATCCTGTAATTGAACATACCTGGTAACTGGTCAGTAGGTTAATTTTCTTCCATCATTTAAAAAGAGTTCTACAGGAAAATAGATTTGACAGAATGAAATCTTCTAAGTATAAATAAATCACTGTTAAGGCTCATTGAAAAATTCATCTCCGTGGTACTCTGAGCGTAGTACATTACCGCATATCTAAAAGTGTTCATGAAATCTTTGCGTTGGTCTGCTTGGTTGTTGGTATGGACATTTTTCTTCCTTGGCATTAAAAAACTCTTATTTTGATAATTGCTTTATTGCAATATATTTTATATACCATACAATTAATCCACTTATAATGTACAATTCATTGACTTTTAGTATATTCACAGAGATGTGCAACTATCACCATAATCAGTTTTATAATATTTTCATCACCACAAAAAGAAACACTGTACCTATTAACAGTTCACCTTCCATTTGCCCCCAAGCCCCCAGCTCTAGGCAACTACTAATCTACTTTCTGTCTCTGTATATTTGCCTATTCTATGCATTGGTCATTTAAATGGAATATGATATGTAATGTCTTGTCACTCAATTCTTTCACTCAGCACAGTATTTTTGAAGTTCATCCATGTTGAAACGTATCAGTACTTCATTTCAATTTATTGCTCAATAACATTCCATTGAATGGATATATCACATTTTATTTGTTCATCAGTTGATTATCATTTGGGTTGTTTCCACTTTTTGGCTATTATAATACTATTGTGACCATTCATCTACAAGTTTTTTTGTGGACGTATGTTTTCATTTATCTTGAGTATACACCTAGGAGTAGAATACTGGGTCAACTCTACATTTAACCTTCTGAGGAACTATCAAACTTTTCCAAAGTGGTTGCACCATTTTACATTCCCACTAAGTAATGCATGAGGATTCCAGTTTCTCTGCCTTCTTCACAAACACTTGTTATTATCTGCTTTTTGATTATAACCACCTAGTGGATGTGAAGTGGTATCTCTTTGTGGTTTTGACTAATGATGTTAAGCATCATTTCATTTCTTTATTGGCCATTTGTATATTTTCTTAGGATAAATGCCTATTTATATGCTTTGCCTATTTTTAAATTGGGTTGTCTGTTTATCACTGAGTTGTAAATGTTCTTTATATATTCTAGGTACAAGTCCCTTGTATATGATTTGAAAATATTTTCAACAGTTCTGTGGGCTGTCTTTTCACTTTATTGATTGTCCTTTGAAGCACAAAAGTTTTAAATTTTGATGAAGTCTAATTTGTTGATATTTTATTTTGTTATATGTAATTTTTGTGTCATATCTAAGAGATCATTGCCTAATCCAGGTCACAAGCATTTACTCCTATATTTTCTTCTAAGTTTTGTTATAATTTGAGCCCTTAAATTTAGCTCTTTTATCCATTTTGGGTTAAATTTTGTACATGGTGTGAGGTAAGGGTCTGATTTCATTCTTTTACACGTGGATATCTGGTTGTCCTAGCACCATTTATTGAAAAGACTATTTGTTCCCCCATTGAATTGCCTGGTACCCTTGTCAAAAATCAATTGACCATAAAAGTCAGGGTTTACTTCTGGATTCTGAATTCCATCATTGATCTATATGTCTATCCTTATGTCAGTATCACACTGTTTTGATTACTATCCCTTTAGAAATTGGTAAGTGTGAGCTCTCCAAATTTTGTCTTCTTTTTCAATATCATTTTGGCTATTCACAGTCCCTTGGAATTCCATATAAATGTTAGGTTCAGTTTTTCCATTTCTGTTAAAAAAAGGCCATTGGGATTTTGATAGGGGTTGTATTGAACCTGTAGACTAATTCTGGGATTACTGTCATCTGCATAATATTATGGTTTCTGATTGATGAATACAGGATGTCTTTTCATTCATTTAGTTCTTTTATTTTTTTTCTATAATTTTTATAGTTTTCAGTGTGTCATAATTATGGTAGTTTGCATCATTTTAGGAATTTTTCCATTTCTGAACTTATTTAATTTATTGGCATAACATTGTTCATAGAATGCCTTATAATCCTTTTTATTTCTGTAAGGTCAGTAGTAAGGAGTAGAGACCCTCCTTCATTCCTGATTTTTGTGATTTGAGTTTGTTCCATTTCTGAAGTGAAAGTATTCTTCTTTGCTTCCTTGATATTTTTAATACTAATTATATGGTAAAGTCTTATATACAGATTGACTTGTAACAGAACAATTTTAGACTGTTTCTCTACATCCTCTGATAACCAGGATGTTGGGGAGAGTGATCATATGCTATAACTGTACATGTGTGAACAAATTAAATTTCTCATCTTTTTGACTTCCTTCCCCTCATGTAAGTATAGTGTAAAAAAAACCCTGTCTGTCTCACACATTTTATTACCTGTATCAGTTGTCCAATTGCCAACTGTGCTTTTGTTTCTGCTATATTTGAGTTTCATGTCCCTCCCTGAAGTTTTTCATGTTCACAAGTAGAATTTTCCATCAACGGCCAAAAGAGAGGAAACTGGATAATCAAACTCTACTGTAACATTCAGAGAAAGTATCAGGAGAATGGGTTGCCTCTCTAACCCCATCTCCTTACTCTTCTTCTGGCTCTTTTGTTCCAACCACATTGGCTTCCTTGCAGTTCCCTGACTTCAAGAATACTCTTACTTCATGGCCTTTATAAGACCCTTTCTTCTGCCTGGAATATTCATCTATAGTTTTCCATGTGGCTTTCTTCTTCGTCTATTTCAAAAGTCTTTGTTCAAAAGTCTCAGTGAGGAGAAACCATACCACCTTGTTTAAAATTTCAACATCCCTTCACATCACCAAGGACTCATTATATCATGTCCATGGTTTATTTTGCTCAGTAGTTAGCACCTTCTAGCATATTATATAATTTATTTATTTATTGAGTCTATCCCCCTCTTTTAGAATATAAGCTCTTTGAGAGCAGAGGTATTCCTATGTGTTTTCCACTACTACTATTATTCCTAGAATAATGCCAAGTACATTTTAGTCACTGAATAATTTTTAATAGACGATGACTAAATAAATGATCCAGGATCTTAACCTACAAGCAGAACTGTCTTAGAATAATACACAAACTTGAGCTTGAACAAAAAGTCTCAAAAGGATCTTATTTCTTTAACGGTCATGAAGATTCATTGGTAAGTTAAAAATAAACTTCCTCTTCTGCATGACAGTTTGACCAGGAAACCCTGGATCACCCTGGAAACCTGATGAAGATAATATTCCAAGTATACTAGAAGATAGTATTGATTATAATAAAATTAATGAGTGATTAGTGAATTGTTTTAGGACTGAGAAAACTTTAAATGGCTTACGGGGAGGCAGTAGCTTCTCTGAGTGCTGTGAGTTTCAAAACTGGAAGCTTTGCTGTGGAACTGTTACAGGAGATATTGGTTCTTATATTGCATGAGGTTCTTAAACCAAGAAGACTCCCACACCTGGCCAGTATGGACAGTGGGTTTCTTTTGGAGAGTCAACGAGAATACCTCATGCATGACTATATGGAATGTTGTACAGACTCTTTTTCAAAAGGAATGACTAATGCTGCCCTGCCAGCCTGCTTGCTCCTGTCTTGTATTCCTCTGAATGAATCTGATACAAAGTATGGGCTGTGATGGTCTTGTGTTTCTGAATATTCGGCAGAGCCTAAGACGCAGGCTGGGCTTGGTCCCAGATGTAGAGACAAGGATGTTAGAGAGGTTAAGTTGCTTGGCATCTGTCTGGGAGGAGGTGCATCTCTTATATATTTGCACAGTATGTTTATAATTAGCCAAATGTAGGTCACCTGGAATGATTTACTTTGAACTAATTGAGTTACCTTGAGCAAACCCCTTAACCACTGAGCCACAGCCTCTTCAGCTGTAAACACGAGAAAATTATAATTGATATTCTCTATGGTTTGTGCCTAGTCAAGCATTCTGTGACTTCCGTAAGACTGTTCACACCATAGTTTGATACTTTCTTACATACCTGAAGACATGACATATTTGACATGATTTCCTCTATGGAAAAAATAGTTTAGAGAACATATCTACAGACTAGAGAATAGGCCGCTCTTTGATTGTCATAACAGTTACAGTGAATATTAAAAACAGCTGTTTCCTGTGTTTTTGACTATAATATAAGAATATAATAACTATATATGTGTGTATACGCATATATATCATCATGGTAATGCTTTTGAAAGACAAGGAAAACCTAACTAAGATTCAGTGGTTTTAATTTTGGCTGTGCTGCTAGCTTTACATGTGAAAATCGATGATACACACTTCATTCCTTTGAACTTCAGTTTCCTCCTCTTCACAATAAAAAGTCTGTGTCACATGAATTCAGTTTCCTTTCAGTTGTAAAATCATGTGATTGATGATATATTCCTCACGTCCATACGTGCTGCTTTGACTCTTTAGGCCAAGAAAAGAAAAAAAATGGTCACTCTAATAGGTATTTGCAGAGAATTTGCCTAGTTAAATTTTTGAGACATTTCTTTTTAGAAGTTCTGCCTCTGGAAAGCATTCTTTTATAGATTTTTTCCACTTTTTTATTGACTCTAACACTATTAATCTTAGCCCCATTGTCTCACATTGTCATTTATGCTGTATCCTTTGTAGGCTTGATGAAAAATTCTGTCAATATGAAATATATTGAGAATTTCTAGTGCTTTTTTATTCATTTATTATCACATTTTTGGAAATATATTCATGTATATGTATGCATAAAATTTACTCTCTGAAAAGGATAAATAGCATTTGCCCTTTGTGTTGCTGCTTATATTGAATAAATACTCTGAGTTCCTGTCTCACCCCAGAGAGCACAGAAACCTGTACTCTATGCTGAATATCCAAAAATATTATTTGTCATGATGTACAGATATGTCGTATCTAGACATAAGGTAAAATCCATTATTTTGCTTGGGTTCTTAGGCTGTGAAACTGACTGGATTTTTACTTTCATGCCTACGTGAATAAAGAAACACCCAAAAGGTAGAAAATGAAAGGGACTCATCAAAGAACACAATGGGTGGTGCGTAACTGCCACTTTGGACAGTATTGGTAGTTACTCTCCCAAAAACATTAAAAATTACTGACAGGAGCAGGAAGAAAATGGAAAGCATCTCTTCCATTCCTACAGTCTTTTTCATTGTCTACATGCTGTCCTGCAGTCTGGAATAAAATCAAGATTACTACCATCATACAAGTTTCTCAGGCTGAAGAGGACGTTTGGCATATTTCATAGATTCTAAGATATACTTTTTCCCTTCGCATTTTAACATCTCTGAAATTGGGAAATATCTTACCATTTTACATTTTCCTCCTTACTTGAACATGAAAGAACATTGACTCTTACCATCAGTATGTCTTGGATACAGACAAATTTGCTGTGTTCAAAGGCAAATTTAGACAGAGAATCACAGACCTCAAATTCTATACTATGTCACAGGCTTATCACACAGCAATATGGTACTCAAAATTCTACTGATTACTCAACCCATCATAATTGAGGTTTGACTATACATATATGTGCATTTTTACTTTGGTCTTCTGTAAAGCAGGTGCAGCTGCACAGCATGTGCACAACATGCATGGTAAATTCACTTTAAAAGAGAATCTTTTATATTTAATATGTGGATACAGAAATAACAGAAAAAGATAAATATGCTCACGGAATGCAAAGAAAATTACATTCATGTAAATACCTCTTATTACCTTCTCCAGAGTTATGCAGAAAATATGAAACTGGTTGGAATGTTCATTTTATGTGGCTCTCAAGGTACTGTTCTCATAAGGGTAAAATGAGAAACAGTAAATTATTGTGAAGTTTAGTAATAAGAGTAAAGAAGGCATATGTTTATGATAGTAAAAATATTGAGTAGCATTTGGCCAAAGGATGTCAAACCTCATTTGAATTGATTTCTTTTCACCAGTGTAAGTAAAAATGATTTATCAATCAAAGCCTATTTCTAAGTGTTTTTTTTCTTGTTTATACTGTTCTCTTAAGAAGTGTTCCTTTCTTATGAACAGTTTAGAATACAGTCATCTTATCACTTAAAACTGTTGGCATCTTACAATATCAGAGATTTTTTTTTTCTAGAAGTTTTAGAAGATGCCATTATGTATCATTCTTGACAAATAAGATATGGTTGGCTTAAATGTTTTAGAAATCTCTAAGGAAAGGAGTAACCCATTGATTACATTACAGCCTGTTTGGAGAAATGGAAAATCACAGCTAAGATAATGCTGTCTCTGCCAGTCCTATTTGATTGTGTGGTGCACTTGTCTTTGGCCCTTGCTCTGCCATTTGGAGGAGCAAATCAGTATCAGCACTGTGTCAGATCAACCCTACCCTTTGCTCTTTGAATATATATGCAGGTGATGAAAATGATCATGACATGGTCAATCAGTGTACCAGAGATTTTTCATAAATACCTTAATTCATGAATGGATAATTGATTTAAACATAAGTGAGAACTGATTTTTCCCCACTTGGGAAAAGATGAGCCATTGTAACTTTTTCTTTTGGTTCTTTTTAATTTTTCTTTGCCTTTATATTGTTATTTCAAATTTATTTATGGTAATGACCCAAGCAAATATTTAAAGTATTAATAGTTTTAATAGTTTTAAATACAAAAAAAATTGGAATGCCATTCTAAGGTGAAAATACAATGTCAGTGAGTTGCATCTTCCAATGAACAGTCTTAGATGTGTGCTAGTCTTAGCAAGCAGAAGGATATTTTTTTCTTTTAGTCAACAAATATTCATATTTGGCACTGTGCAAACCTCTCGGGAATGCTCAGCATTTTTGACTTACCTCTTTTGTTACAAACTCCCTGTAAGATCATTACTTAGATTTGGATTAACCTGGTTGATTTTAAAGAAATTTATGAGATAGGAGACAATTTGGAATGTTCAGACATCACCTTTGGTAACACTTTTTTGGCACTTCTAGTTGTAGCCACAATATTTAATTTGACTCCACTCAGCCTTTCACATATATATCACATGCTTTCTCCTCATGCTTGAGAGTGTGATTATATTATTATTTGCATATAAGTCCTTTTATCTCTACTAGATTATAAATTCCTTAAGGGAAATACCATGCTTTATAAAGCTTTAGTTTGTACAGAGTAACTACTCTATCAACTTGCATGCAAAAGGTCTTTACCAAATCTAATAAAATAAGAGTACACTGACTTCTGTTCCTGGTTGTTCCAGAGACTAAATGCTTGAGTCTGAAAAATTTGAAGGACTATCATTTAAAAAAGGAAACACAAATGCTCTAAAGACTCAGAATAAAGTAGGAACAGAGGATGGGGAAGAGGATAGGATAACAGATGAGGATTTTTTTATGCTGAGATGAAATCTAGCATGCCTAAAGCCATAATGAATTGCCTTGGGAAGTATTGGCCTGCTATACACGAGCAGTGTTCAATCAGTCTGGACAAGTATTTCGGGGGAGTTTCCTAGAGAAGACTTAATCATCTAATTGAAGCCTGGTATACTTGACCTTTTGTTTTCTTTACACTTGATGCTTGATTATAAAGAAATGAAATATAATAACATATAATTTATATTGTATAAATTATAAAAAATTTTATACATATCTGAATATATGCTATAACCATAAACACACATATATGGAATATATCTAATAGTCTGTTCCAGGTCATTTTGTTCACAACCATTTTAACAGTTTTGAACCAAGATCTTGACAGTATACAAATAAGGTGTCACTGAAGCCTAGTTTTAATTTCTTAGAAGCAGCCCTTAATCATCATATGTGAAATAAGTCAAAAAGACTTATTTCACATATAATTCTAATATGTGTGGTTCTCTGTTTTTCATGTCTGAATAAACTAAAAATGTAGACCATACTAAAGGATAGTGGGAACTGGGCCATACAGTAGCAGTATGAGCCATATGATAGCAAAAATATTGCTAATTTAGAGTATAATTAAAGAGAATCAGGGAGTTCCCTGGTGGTCCAGTGATTAGGACTCAGCGCTTTCACTGCCGGGGCCCATGTTCAATCCCTGGTGAGGGAACTAAGATTCCCCAAGCTGCACGGCCAAAAAAAAAAAAAAAACAAGAGAGAATCATAAAATTTTATGACTTGTAGGCATCAGATGAGAGAGAAAACTTGTTCTGTGTGGTGTAAGAATTAGGAAAGTGGGGTCAAAGCTGAAAGAAGTACAGGTTTCTGTTGAATATAGGGAAGAATTTTAACATTTAAGTTTCCTGAAAATGGATAACTTGCCTCATGTGGTTTCCTCTTACCAGTTTTTTCAAGCACAAAATTTAAAAAAAAATGTAATAAAGACATTATAGAATGTATCCAAGGATGTGATGAGATATTAGCGAAAATGACCTCTAAGTTCCTGTGATGTTCAGTGTTACCAATATAATGTTAAACGAACAGTATACACCACTTAAGAGGGCACAGAAGTGAGTAAAACACTTAAGGAAGCTACTTTAAAATTTTAATTTTCCACTTTAAATATACAGACTTCTTAAAATTTGCTTCTACAGATCCTGGCGTTTGTGATGGCTTTGCATACATAAGATTTGACTGTATTTTATAGCATTGACTTAGATTTTGAAAAAGGAAGAACTACCTTTTATTCTTAGCACTTGAATCTATTTCTGTATTTCTCTGATAGATTACCTGATATATAATTGACAATGAAAGGATTGATAATTAGAGCGGTTTTTAAAAAACTAATTACAGCAAATTGAACCTGTGTTAAAGGTTCAATTGATTGGAACTGAGACCTTGGTAGGGGAATAGGGAGACAAAAATAATATTAAGGTGAGGCCAGTTAAAGAACTAGAATGACTGTCATTTTGAAGAATTTGAATTTGGTAGTGTGCAATATTGTGAGCTATTGATCAGGACAAAAAGGTTAAAAAAGTAAGATTTAATCTATCAGTAATGTACAGGAACCACTAAAAGGAGGGAGATAATCATGGAAGTAATTTTCAGGGCTAAGAAACCAGTGATATTGCCCTAACCTTTGCCATTAGAGACATCATGGAGGAAGAACTGACATAATTTCATGATTTACTACACTGAAATGAGGAGTAAGGTTGGGAACCAGGGGGATGGGGGGTAGTTTTGTCTCATTAAAACTTGCCCAGCCTCTAAATAGGATGTCATGTTATCTTAAAACCTCTCATTAATATGTACTCGATTGTCTAGAGTTGTCAAGCATATTAGTAGGCACAAAAATTATTGATATTAGGTTATAATGGAAAACAAGAATGAATCCACTGGGTATAATCAATGTACCAGAAGAACCTATTCCAAGAGACCAGCGAAATGCAACCAGTACCTTAGTTTGAATTCCACGAACTGCTGAAATACTGATTCCTATTCCCAGTTCCCTTTGGCCTCATTGGCCTTTACTATTATTTCCTTGATGCATTTCCTGAATTTGAGTCACCATTCACCTCAAGATAGATTTGTTAATCAGAGCACTTGAATGCACGTTCTACAACTGCTACATTTGGAAAAGTCACCTCAAATCCTCCCTAGTTGTTGTGAAGATAAAACAAGCTAACTTATGTGGACGTATCTTGTAAATATGTCAATTTAGTTTTTATTTTTAAATACAACAACAGAAGCTCAGAATTTTATTACTTTTAATAATCATGGATAAATTAGTTTTTACTTTTGTTATGGTTAGCAGAAGATCATAATAATATTATTTTAAAATAATCACGGACAAGGCAAAAAAATCAAAGATTTTTCAGATAAGTTTTGGTAAGTTCTCTGTAATTTATGATACTTACTTAAACCTTGTATCTGGTGTCACAAGTAATGAGACCTTAGGGTGATGATTTGAAAGTTCTCTTTTTTTTAACTTTATTGGAGTATAGGTGATTTACAGTGTTGTGTTAGTTTCAGGTGTACAGCAAAGTGAATCAGTTATACATATACATATATCCACTCTTTTTTCTTTTTAGATTCTTTTCCCGTATAGGCCGTTACAGAGTATTGAGTAGGGTTCCCTGTGCTAAACAGTAGGTCCTTATATTAGTTATCTATTTTATATATAGTAGTGTGTATATATCAATCCCAATCTCCCAGTTTATCCCCCCGCCTTTTCCCTCCGGTAACCATAAGTTTGTTTTCTACATTTGTGACTCTACTTCTGTTTTGTAAATAAGTTCATTTGTACCCTTTTTTTAAGATTCCACATATAAGCGATATTATATGATATTTGTCTTTAGGTGTCTGATTTACTTCACTCAGTATGACAATCTCTGGGTCCATCTATGTTGCTGCAAATGGCATTATTTTGTTCTTTTTTATGGCTGAGTGTAATATTCCATTGTATATATGTACTACATCTTCTTTATCCATTCCTCTGCCAATGGACATTTAGGTTGCTTCCATTGTAAATAGTGCTGCAATGAACACTGGGGTGCATGTGAAAGTTCTCTTTTGACGTTTCATCTTTGGATCCTATTTCAGAGTTTCTAAGAAAATCTCCTTATGCTTGCCCTCTCCACATCATTTTTACGAGTATGGCCACTGGGAATGCAGTTGAAGTTTAGAATGACTTTACAACATACTTTGCTTTCTAGCTTTTAGTCGGTACATTATGTGTTCAGATGACAAATAGAGATCTATTTGCATGTAATTAAACATTTTTTATGAAGTCAATGATAAAGTTGAAACTTGTGGAACTTCTTGGATTTTGTTTTGTTTCCAGTTGTTTAAAAAACAGTTATTATAACAAAAAGAGTAAGTTTTCCAACACAAAGAATGTCTACATCAAACATTTAGAATGTTCGGAATTTTATTTGAAGAGTAAAGACAAAGTAAAAACAAACTGCATGGGATTTATATTTAAAATCTTCAAATGGAAAAAATCTTTTAATGTTGGTATAGAAGGATTTAGTTTCTTCAGGTGAGACAAAAGCAGATCATTTTTTATCTGACTGCAGTTTTTAATCTTGTTTAATCAGTAAATGCACAGCATGTCATTTTCATTATTATTAATTATCCAATCTTATTCAAAGTCTGTGATTGGCATTTTCACCAAGTCTGTATGTGGCATTGAGGTAAACACACACATGCACACATGTCTGTTTATAGAGCTCCCTTGCTTATCACTAGCTTTTGACTGAATATAGTTTAGTTAGTTGTTTATATAGGTTGTATTCCCACCCAAATTATAGGTTTCTGGAAGTATTGGATACTAATTATAGGATATTGGGATGAATATAAATATATTCATTCACATATATATATACACACACATATACACACACATACATACATACACATGCCTACGATTTTAGGTATTTATTATATAATGGGATATACATATATATATATATATACATAAAGACACTATTTTCAAGTATTTAAATGCATGTATTTGTCTAGTAAATATATTAAAGTTAGACAAATTATGTCTAAAATACTTCTAAATGATGAATGCTTATGAATAACTGATACAGTGTGATACAAACATAGACAGCATACTAATTAAGACTTGATAAAATATGAGGTATATTGTTAGTTTAATCCACAAATGGTTTGCATAAGTACAAAATACTAGATCAGAGTTAAGATCAAATCATTAATTCATACCTGCTGTAAAAAAGATTAGTCAAATTTCTAAAGATTGCTTTGATTAATGGATCTGTAACAGTCATTTGATGCTGTCTTTTCCCTGTGTGTACACTAAGTTTAATAATTTATTTACCTTATTTAAAAGTAAGTAAAATTGTTTTTATGAAAATTTGTATGGGAGGGCAAGAAAGTATAGTGATTTAAAGTATGGTTTCTGAAATGATGCTGTCTTATTTGACATCCTGACTCAACCATTTGTATGCAGTTATGGAAAATTTTTTATCTTCTCAATGCCTCATTTGTTATTGTGAGAATTAAAATATGAGAAAATATTGTGAGATAACTTATATAAACTACTTCGGAGAGTTCCTGGTACCTTGTAAGCATTTGGCTTAGCCATTATTATTAAAAAGAGTAAAACTTATCTTTCAGAGTATGGTAATTCTGGAGCACTAGATATTTAATAGATTTTCTCATTTCAACCCAAGCAATATTTATGGAGTCCCCATTATGTTTAAGGCACTGTGCTAGATTAGGGACATAAAAATGAGTAAGACAGGATTTCCGCTCTCAATTTCTTACAATTTAGTATACTTCTTGAAGGCAGTGCCCATATATTTTGATGAGCTGCAGCATTTGATGGTAGTAAAGAACATGGACATGGTAACACTTGATAAAAAACACAGTGCTTTTTGCTTCTATTTATCACAATGTCTTTTTCCTCCTGAAGAGTTCAATGAGTATTTATCAGTGCCAATTCTATTATCCACTTAACAGTTTTGAACAATGAGAATCAGGGAAAAATAATGAATGCTAATTAACACTCACAGCCTTTGACAAAGTTATGTCTGGAACTGCAGGCCAAGTAAGCATGAATCAGAACTAAGATGATTAAGTCATTCCATGTTCCTTTTTACCATGCAGTGTTAAAATACCCTTCTTGATATAAATGTCCGTTTTGGCCTGTTTTTTATGTCTCAAACTCAAAAGAAGTTTGTGTTATGAGAGGAGCAGGGTCCCATAGCAGTGCTAAGGGTATGTGTGTGCATGTGTACACACCTGTGTGTTTAAGGAGTTTCCTTCAGTGCTGGGTTTTAATTTTCATCACTCTGAAGTTTATCCACTTGAGTTGATTCACTACATACCAAAAGGTATACCAGTTTATTTATTCATTCAAAGTGTAGAGAATGGCTAACATTATGTTAGATATTATAAGAGGTACAAAGGTGAAGATATCATAGTCCATTCTCTCAGAAAGCTCTCCAAGAACTTAACTATTTAGCAGAGGTAATAAATCAAGCACACGGGTGTTTATAAGTACAGCTAACCCTTCAACCCTCACACTTGAAAATCCACCTGTAACTTTATGGTGGGCCCTTCATATCTGTGGGTTCCCCATCTGTCGGTTCAACCAACCATGGATTGAAAATACTTGGGGCAAAAAGTTCCAGAAAGTTTCAAAAAGCAAAATTTGAATTTGCCGCTCTCTGGCAACAATTTACATAGCACTTACATTGTTTTAGGTATCATAAGTAATCTAGAGATGATTTAAAGTATACGGGAGGGGACTTCCCTGGAGGTCCAGTGGGTAAGACTCTGCGCTCCCAATGCAGGGGGCCTGGGTTCGATTGCTGGTCAGGGAACTGGATCCCGCACGCATGCCCCAACTAAGAGCCTGCATGCTGCAACTAAGAGCCCGCGTGCCGAAACTAAGACCTGGTGCAGCCTAAATAAATTAATTAATTAATCAAAATAAAGTATACGGGAGGATGTGCATACCTTATATGCAGATACAGTGCCATTTCGTACAAGGGACTTGAGCGTCCACAGATTTTGATATACTGGGGTGCGGAGGAGGTGTGAGTCTTGGAATCAATCCCCTTTGGTCGCTAAGGGATGAGACTGTACTATTGCACTGTACAATACTTACAGGAAATAACACTATATAGAGAACTATCCTCAGTAAGGATGTGAAAAAAATACATTTGCTTTTGATGCTCAAAGAAAGCTTTACGAGGAATGTATCATTTGTGCTGGAAACTGAAGAGTGGGACAGGCTTTGGAAATGGAAAAAGGGGGTAGAAGGACATTCTAGCAAGAGAAAATGGCTACAACATTAAACTGGCTGTGAATGTTTCCTCCACCGCCACACATCTTATGAGACCTAGCAGGCATAGAGTAATTAATAGCCGGAATTAATTGGCTTGTACTTAACTGCAAAGGACTGATCTATAGGGCTTCCCTGGTGGCGCAGTGGTTAAGAATCCTGCCAATGCAGGGGACATGGGTTCGATCCCTGGTCTGAGAAGATCCCACATGCCACGGAGCAACTAAGCCCGTGTGCCGCAACTTCTGAGCCTGCGCTCTAGAGCCCACGAGCCACAACTACTGAAGCCCGCGTGCCTAGAGCTCGTGCTCCGCAACAAGAGAAGCCACCACAATGAGAAGCCCGCACACCTCAACAAAGAGTAGCCCCTGCTCACTGCAACCAGAGAAAAGCCCACGTGCAGCAATGAAGACCCAATGCAGCCAAAAATAAAATAAAATAAATAAATTTATAAAAAAAAAAAAAGACTGATCTATAGAAGAAATATGGCTCCTCACTGACTGGCAGTTCACTTTTACGGCATACAGACAACTGTAGAATTTATAATGACTGCTTAGGGTCAATTGGGTTTGAGAAATTCAGTTGAGATTCAGCACCTAATTTTTTTAAAGTTTTTAAAATTATTTGATGAATTTACTTTTTTCATTTATTTTTTCTAAAATTAATAAAGACCCTCCTTCTGAGCACATAAGTTTCATTGGGCCTACTCACTCCCTTGGATCTCAGAATGGGTAACTTTGCTTTTTTTGACGCTCTTCCCTTAGACCCATTCTGCCCCTAGCCTTTGAGAAAGATTCACTATTCGTGGCCTGAGCTGGATTCAGAGTCCCCTTCCCCAATCCTCAGGAAACTGAGAGGATTGGACTCCTTGAAGATGGAAAGCAGCAAGTTGTAATCGAGATGTGGAATTGAACTCTGGCACTTACTTGCTGGGTGGCTTTGGTCATGGTACTGAAGGTTAATTTCCTTATTTAAAAAAGAATGTAATAGTTACTGATCTGCCTGAACTGTTGTCAGAATTTGAGATAGTACATGTAAAGCAGCTATAACATTTAGCACCCTTAACAATAATGTGGTGACATTCAACACACATCTAAAGGGAAGTTGCTATTGCTATTATTACTACTAATACGTATTTGAATGAAATAATTAGTCTCTAATAGGTTTTGGTAAATAGATCTTTATTGAGTACCAGAGTGCTTTGGGTTAGGAATGAACACAATTAAACAACGCTGTGACAGATAGATGGTCAACAGAGTGGTCTTTTGAAAAAACTCAGGGACTTCCCTGGTGGTGCAGTGGTTAAGAATCCGCCCTCCAATGCAGGGGACTCAGGTTCCATCCCTGGTCAGGGAAATAGATCCCACATGCATGCTGCAACTAAGGAGCACACATGCCACAACTAAGACCTGGTGCAACCAGGATAAACTAAATAAATAAAAATTAAAAATAAGTTTTTAAAGAGGTAAAAAAAAATCAGCTCTATTTGGGTTATATTTTGTGCACCCATCCTGCATGAAACTTATTTAGAGATAACTGCTGAAGAAAGTTAATTGGAAAAATTATTTTTCTTTGCTTAACACGAATAAACCATGTGTCTTCATTTGCAGTCTCTATGTGAAGGATTTTAGACTGTCAACACAGTATTAGTGGACTGTGGCTAGGACTGGCAAACTTGGGCCTGCAGTCCAATCTGGTGCACTGCCTATTTTTCTAAATAAAGTTTTATTGGAACACAGCCATACTCATTGGTTAATACATTGTCTGTGGCTGCTTTCAGGCTACAATAGAGTTGACAGAGACTATATGACCTGCAAAGCTGAAAATGCTTACTCTTGGCTCTTTGCAGAAAAAGTTTATCAACTACTAACAAACTTTACAATTAGTGTGTTATAGGAAATCAGTGTTTGAAATTTAGTGTCTTACAGAATATCAGTATTTTATGACTACTGTTGATAACTGTGAATATTAATATTATGGCAGTATCTAAGTAAAAATTGTTCAAATATAATGTATTTGCATTTTTGAGGGACAGAGTTGGTATCTACTTAGTCTCATTAAAGTGAATATTGTGGTAAGTTCCAAAAATCGGGATTCTACTTTTATCACTTGTCCCACAGTCTCAATTAAGTTATCTTTCCTCAGTTCCTAGGGCAACTGAAGAAGTATCAACTTGCAATGGATTAGGACAGTATAGTTCGCTATAGGTGAACCTCTGAGATCTGGCAGGCTATATGGTAAAGGAGAAATGCAGTGAAATTTTTTTTTTTATCATGAGGGAATAGACAATATACCAATTGCTACAGTAAAATAAAGCTTATTCTGGTGCTGGCTGTTAATGACATTATATCAGTGGCTGGAAGGCAGTATATGTTAAGTGTTAAGAAGGATAAAATTGGTGTCAGGGAGATTTGAGACTGGGGCCCAATAACACTACTTATATATTGTCTGGTTGTGGGCAATTTATTTATCCTCTCATAGTTTCAGTTATGTCTGAATTGTGAGGAAAGTATGAAAGATTACATATAACATTCTTGCACATACTGCACAGTCATTTTTATATTGTGGTGTTTAAATAACTCTTTAGAAACTTTTGAGAAATAATACACCATGTGCATTTTGACCAGTATATTTTGTAGTGTGTTTATATATCTTTCTTGAAATTTCAAATCTATGCTGTCTTCCTTATAATATTATTATCATCAGTAATCTTACTCAAATATTACTTGATGATCAGTAAATAATATCGTTCACATTTGCCCTTACCATTTTAAACTTGAATGATTCAGGGAAAAAAAGAAACCTAAGTACATAAGAAAACTTAGGAGGTAATATAGAAGTGGCAAATAATGATAGTTATTTTGTTACTCAAAAATAATTAACTGCATTTCATTAACATTGTTAAATGGTGGCAATTACCAGTAGAGTATTAGGCCACATTTATTTTGATATTTACAGCAAGTAAAAAAAGTTCATCCATGTTGTTTATACATTAAAAATGGAAATATCATCTCTAAGTCAATGTATTTTTATTCTGCAATAACTGTATTATTTCAGTTTTTTAAGGAAGTGTAATCTACTTGTTTTTTGATGGTGTAAGACCTAGTAGGCAATGAAGATAGACTGTGTCCTAATTCAGAATGACGAAATGTACCGTAATTATATTTTAAAACCAAAGACTAGAAAAGTATAAAATGGAATAATGATAGTTAATATTTATTAAGTTTGCCAAGCACTATTCTAAGTACTTTTATAGTATTCTAAGTACTTTCATGCATTCTATGATGGAATCTTCAGAACAACACCATGAGGTAGGTACTATTATTGTTTACATTATACAGATGAATAAACTGAAGCACAGATTAAATAACTTTCTCAAGGTCACAGGGCCATTGAATGTTAGAGCCAGGAGGCAGACTCAGGCCATGGAGTCCAAATCAAGAACACATGTGCATAATGGCTGTGCTATAGCTACAAGAAATAAAATACTATAGAGAGTTCCCCCTGCAAGCTTTCATTTGCCTTCATTTACATTGAGACTGCATATAGATTAAATTATGTCAGGTGACGTTTTGCTCTTACATTTAACTAATACTTTAAAAACTTGGTTACTTTTGTATAGTGCCTTTTGTATAGATGACGCTGTTGACTTAGATATTTTCATTATCTGTATATGTTCAAATTCCCAACCATTGATAGCTGTCAATTGCTCACAACCAGAAAAATGCAGTTGACAGAGTATAAAAGTTGAATTTCAGTGTTACTTAATTTTTTAAATTTAAAACAATTTTAATTTTTTAAGATTTTTATTGAAATATAATTGATTTACAGTGTTTTGTTAATTATTTCTTCTGTACAGCAAAGTGACTCAGTTATACATATATATATGTGTGTGTGTGTGTGTGTGTGTGTGTATATATATATATATATATATATAAATAAAATTCTTTTTCATATTCTTTTCCATTATGGCTTGTCACAGGATATTGAATATAGTTCCCTTCCCCCTTGTCAACCACAAGACTGTTCTCTGTATCTGTGAGTCTGTTTTTGTTTCATAGGTATGTTTATTTGTATCGTATTTTAGATTCCACATATAAGTGATATCATACGGTGTTTGTCTTTCCCCTTCTGACTTACTTTGCTTAGTATGATAATCTCTGGGTCCATCCATGTGGCTGCAAATGGCATTATTTCATTCTTTTTTGATGGCTGAGTAATATTTCATTGTATAAATATATACACCCCATCTTCTTAATCCATTCATTCATTTAGGTTGTTTCCATGTCTTGTCTATTGTAAATAGTGCTGCTATGAACATGAGGTGCATGTATCTTTTCGAATTATAGTTTTGTCTGGTGTATGCCCAGGAGTGGGATGGCTGGATCATATGGCAACTCTATTTTTATTTTTTGAGGAACCTCCATACTGTTTTTCATAGTAGCTGCACCAATTTACATTCCCACCAACAGTGTAAGAGGGTTCCCTTTTCTCCACACTCTCTCCAGCATTTGTTATTTGTAGACTTTTTAATGATGGCCATTCTGACCGGTATGAGGTGGTACCTCATTGTAGTTTTGACTTGCATTTCTCTAATAATTAGCGTTGTTGAGCATCTTTTCATGTGCCTATTGGCCATACGTATGTCTTCTTTGGAGAAATGTCTATTTAGGTCTTCTGCCCATTTTTTGATTGGGTTGTTTGTTTTTTTGTTGTTGAGTTGTATGAGCTGTTCCTATATTTTGGAAATTAAGTCTTTGTTGGTCGCATCGTTTGCAAGTATTTTGTTTCATTCCACAGGTTGTCTTTTCATTTTGTTTATGATTTCCTTTGCTGTGCAAAAGCTTGTAAGGTTGATTAGGTCCCATTTGTTTATTTTTGTTTTTATTTCTATTGCCTTGGGAGACTGACCTAAGAAAACATTGGTACGATTTATGTCAGAGAATGTTTTGCCTATGATCTCTTCTAGGAGTTTTATGGTATCATATCTTATTTTAAAGTCTTTAAGCCATTTTGAGTTTATTTTTGTTCATGGTGTGAGGGTGTGTTCTAACTTCATTGAGTTACATGCAACTGTCCAACTTTCCCAGCACCACTTGTTGAAGAGACTTTTTCCCATTTTATATTCTTGCCTTCTTTGTCGAAGATTAATTGACTGTAGGTGTATAGGTTTACTTCTGGGCTCTCTATTCTGTTCCATTGATCCATATGTTTGTTTTCGTGCCAATAACACACTGTTTTGATTACTGTAGCGTTGTAGTGTTGTCTGAAGTCTGGGAGGGTTATGCCTCCTGCTTTGCTCTTTTTCCTCAGGATTGCTGTGGCAATTCTGGGTCTTCTATGGTTTCATATAAATTTTAGGATTATTTGTTCTAGTTCTGTGAAAAATGTCATGGGTAATTTGTTAGGGATCGCATCAAATCTGTAGATTGCTTTGGGTAGTATTACCATCTTAACAATATTAATTCTTCCAATCCAAGCAGTGTTACTTATTTTAAAACCTTTGAAAATAGTTTCATATAGTTTCTTTCACGTTATAAGACTTGTGAGCACTGATACGGCGTCCGAAAACCAGGGGTTTGAATTCTAACTCTGTTCCATCTTTATTGCAATTTCAAGTATCATTTTACCTCTTCAGAGTAAAGGAGAAGGAGAGAGACCTGTATAATTTCTAAATTTTTTCTAAACCTGAGATTTTGTGGTAATGTGTGTGACTGAATTGCTCCCACTTTATTTTCTCAAGTATTACATATTTCTCAAAAAGAAGGCCTTATATAAATTTTGATGTTTCTGTGAACATATTAGCAGCATTTACATAGTCACACATTTACAGAAGGCTTAAATTATAGATTTTCTGAACATAATTAAATTTAATTAAAAAAAGATAATCCTTTGCTACCTGAAATCTCAGTCTCTGAGTATTAATTATAGTGATCTGCAAAAATATTTACCCCAAATCTGAATCAGTAACCTGCTACGATACATTCTCACCCATCTTCCAACAAAAATATTTAAAATTTTAAAATATTAAAAATTATGTCACCTTTCACCAGTAGGTCAACACGTCATGCTCGTATTACTTAAACATATACAGTCTTGTTGTCACCTTTCCCACAAAGATGGTGGGAAAACATCTTCAAAGGAAATGGGAAAGATTATGAAGAAAGTAAGTGTGCTTAGGAAGCCTAAAAATGCCTGTGCGTAACAAGTAAAGTTAGAAGTGATAAAACATATAGAAGGAAATTCAATAAAAACATAAGCATTTCCATTCACATATCCTTATTTACCTACATTCGTGTATTTTCTTGGTTTATTTATTTTATAGTATACAGTCATTTCAGTGAAACTGCATTGTGTCATTATATGCCATGCTTAAATACTAATGAATGCATTAACATTTTAAACATTAGCTTATTAATGATGTTAAGTATATAATTGATTTTTAAATGTTCTATATTATGTGGCAGTCTTTGGTGGATCATTATGTAGCTGTTAAGAAGTGTTTTGTGACATTTGAAAAAAATCGATTGGGGCTTTTGAATGGGCTGAGTAGGCATTATTGTTTTTATTATTTAAAATAATGAAGTATAGACTTCCCCTGACCAATGGTTTCTGTCCAACATGTGACAGGAATGGATTACTTTGGGATCATGGAAGGTTCCTGTAATTGAAATGATCTCTTCATTTATGAGAGAGATTTTAACAATGAAATCTGGATACTAAACCCTAACTTCCAACTTTGTGCTGTTTTTTATTTGTTTTTCTTGATAAATTGTGTTTTTTCCTTCTTTCGTTTGTGATGGTTTGGAGAGTAGTCAGCTTGTGTTACATTCATTTTGGATTTTTATTACAGCACTTCACATCTTAGACATTTATCTAATAAGCTAGGACTTCAAAAACATTAGATGGATTCTTCTGAAATTGCTAACACCCAATTGATTTTGATCTATAAGAATGATAATTTCATATAGTTTAACCGAGTTTTAAATTCTTATTGTTATTTCTTGCCTGACATTTCATTTTCATCTCCATTAAGTATAACTGAGATTTAAATACTGTTTTTATTTTCATTCTTCCTTTCTTTTAAACTATGTTTAATGTTTATTTTATAATTTTGTTATATATTTATTCTCGTTAAACATATAACCATTATTTGCATGTATGTTACCTCTTCTTATGTCTTTCATTGGTTTCAATGCTCAGTCCTATTTTTTTCTACAAAAGCATTGTTAATTCATTAATTCTTTTTTGTTAGTATATCAGTGATTTTTGTGGAGTGTGAATTTGGTTGACAACTTTTCTGAGTCAGTTTACATCTCATTATATGTGTCTTCATTTCCTATGGGTGTGATTAAAAACCTGAATGTATATAAGTTCATGGATAATAACCTTTCCTTGCAGAATTCTATGGACATGCATCCAAATTCATACTGGGAAAAGTAAGCTACATAGTGTCTATACTTTGTGCCTTAGAAATAAAGGAGGGGAAGTGATGAATAGTAGAGGAGACCGACATTAATTTCTAGGATGATGAAGGAAAGTGATAGAAGTGGTTAAGAAAAAGTCTGTCAAGTAATAAGATGGGAACATAAATGTTGTTTACTATCATTTTCTTTTTTTGTTATAGAGAGAAAATCTGAGGGTAAATATTTTCAGCTCTTAGAAAATTAACCTATATTTTCTCTTTAATGTTTAAAAAGAAACATGACAATCAGCATATTTTAACTATAAAGGAATTCAACATCAGTTTTCGAATGGAAAAATAAGGACAAATGATTAAACAAAAATCAGTTATAATCTTATTATGCAGAGATTTTGAAAATTGACTTTATATCTTTCTAAATCTTTATGAGTATGTTTTTCTCTTTTTAAAAAAAATTGGATCATTCAATGTAAACTATTCATATCCTGTTCTTTTTTACATGTCAGAGAGCTTTCTTTAATACACTTAGTTTTAAGAACCTTGTTTATAATGGTACATAGTGTTTCATATTACTAATATCATTTTTGTGCTTTTCCCTATAGTGAATAATAATGTGATGAATATACTCAGATATAAATCTTTGCATGAATCCCTAATTATGAGAGGAAATTTCTTGGAATGTAGTTAATATCCTTAATTCTTATCAAATATCCTTTTGCAAAAATTGTACCAATGTACACTCCCCAGTATCATGAGAGAGTTTTATCCTATTATCCCCAATATAATTTTAGCTTTTACCAATTAGACAGGTAAGAAGTAGTATTTTGTTATAATTCCTAATCACATGATTAATAGTTCATTTGAATTTTACCATATTTTCCTGTTTAATGGAAATGTGGTTCTCTTATATGGAATTCAGTTTTATGTTCTTTATGCATTTTTACTGATGTTTTTCTCATTGATTTGTAAGAATTGTTTATATTGATATATTAAGGACATTAACATTTTTTCCACCGAACTACTAAGATATCTTTATTATACAGATATGGTTGTAGGCAGTATAGAAATAAAACTAATAGCTAATAAGTCCAGGATTTGTTAAGGCCATTAATATTTTACATTCTTTAAATATTAAGATTTTCATCTTAGAAATGTTAAAGATAGAATGTGCCTTTCTGTTGATATGGTTATTTGCTTGTTTGTATTTTACTTTGTCTGAAATGCAAAGTAAAATACAGTTATCCATCAAAGATTCTTTTTCTTATTTATCAATGCATTTATTTATATGATAATCATTCAATCCTTATTTGCCTTCTGCAGAAACAATTTTTGATGTATATGTTGGATCATTGTCATCTATCCTATAAATACATTTAATTTTTTAAAATAAATTTATCTATCTATCTATCTATCTATCTATCTATCATCTATCTATCTATGGCTGCATTGGGTCTGTGTTGCTGCAGGCAGGCATTCTCTAGTTGTGTCGAGCGGGAGCTACTCTTCGTTGTGGTGCACAGCCTTCTCATTTCAGTGGCTTCTGTTGTTTCGGAGCACGGGCTCTAGCCATGCGAGCTTCAGTAGTTGTGAAGTAGTTCACACGGGCTCAGTAGTTGTGGCTCGTAGGCTTAGTTGCTCTGTGGCATGTGGGATCCTCCCAGACCAGGGCTCGAACCCACGTCCTCTGCATTGGCAGGCAGATTCTTAACCATTGTGCCACGAGGGAAGACCCATTTAACTTTTAATATTAAAAATTATTCATTTCTCATTACATGAAATTTCTAAAAATCTTATATGTTCTGGGATAATGTTATAAGTCATAATTCTAGTTATTACTTTACAATGTATATCTCAGAAATAACTTAAAAAAAATCATTGCTTCTGTCTTTTCCTCAATTTCTGAATCACTGGTTTGATTTGCTGTATTTTATGTGACGTGGGGAAGAGTTCGAGTCCACTACCAACACAATGAAAGCATTTATTGTACATATTCATTTGTACTGTTATTCTCATAGGGACCACATAGCAGTACAAACACACCACAATTAGAGTAGTTGGAAATAGACTCTGAAGATAACTGTAAATGAAGTTTGGGGAGCTTTTTTTCTATGGCCGATTTTGTTACCCAAATGACTTTTCATTGCCCTCAAATTATTTGTGAGTGCTTTGGCACAGTATTTAAATTCTCTAAAGTCTAAGCCTAAACTCTATCCAGCCAAGTTTTTTTTGTTGTTTGTTTTCTGGCCTCTTGCCTCTACAAGTGTTTACCTACTTTGGTTTCTAACCAACTGAGTCATTCACTGTTCCTGTATTCCTAATGCCTGCCATACTGTTTCAGTATACTCTTGCTTTTGTTTCCAGTGCTATTTAGATGTCTCACATCTAAATCGTACTTTTGTTTTAAGATTTTACTCAAATGCCTCATTTTGAAATTAAGATAAATAGTTTAGCAGGGTACTATTTTGACTTCCATTTTGAGCCCAACCTTATTTCTAACTTAAATCTTTTGGGGCTATGTAAAATCCACTCAAAGTTATCAAACCTTGTATTCCCTAACACATTTAAGAATAGCTTAAAAGATAATGCTATTAGGGCTTAAATAAAAATTTAGTTATATATAATAAGCATATGAGTCCTTTTTATTGCTGTAACTAGAAAAATAAAAAGTGACTTTCCTCCTCCCAAGTTATGTTATCCTTGCATTAATTCCTGTGTATGCAGAATCACACACATATTTGTAATAGAGCTATAGAAAATACTGAAATTATACCCATCTATCTAGATCAGGGTTATATAACCTCAGCGCTTACATATATTTTGAGCTTGTAGTTTTTTGTTGTGTTCAGCGGGTCTGTGCATTGTAGGATGATTATTAACCTCCCTGGCATCTACCAACTAGATGCCTGCCAACAACACCTCCCTCCCCACCTGTGACAACCAAAAATGTCTCCATATATAACCAAATTTCCCCTGGGGAGTAAAATTGCCACCCTTTGAGAACCATTGATCTAGATAGATGTAATTGCAGGTTTTCTGAGAAACTGTTATAAACGTTTCTATTCATGTAGACATTTGCTTCAGCCAAAGCATAAACTAGATTTTTTTAATCCTATATTTTTAATATAAGGTGTTACTTTTACTTTAAGAAAGCATAAATTGTCCAAATCCACATATTAACATTATTTTAGCCCTCAATACTTAGCCTGGAGGAAAAAGGAAGAGAGTTTTGAAATGGCATAGTAAAGATATATTATTTTCTTTTCTGAAATTTAGGAGCATCAAATATTTTGCTGCAATGACTATGTTCTTTAGGAAAAAAAATTCAATTTTGATGTCAATAACCTAGTTCTATATTGGAAAACATAAGCATTGAAATAACTTCTTGTGAAGCTTCATGTGAAGTTCAGATGTTTTGTTGTCTAATACACTTGCACATTATGAATATAGTCCTTAATGATGACCACAGTGCTATGAGATTAGAAATCAATTACAGGAAAAAAACTGTAAAAAATGCAAACACATGGAGGCTTAAATAATATGCTACTAAATAACCAAGAGATCACTGAAGAAATCAAAGAGGAAATCAAAAAATACCTGGAAATAAATGACAATGAAAACATGATGATCCAAAGCCTATGGGATGCAGCAAAAGCAGTTCTAAGAGGGAAGTTTATAGCAATACAATCCTACCTCAAGAAACAAGAAACATCTCAAATAAACAACCTAACCTTGCACCTAAAGCAATTAGAGAAAGAAGAACAAAAAAACCCCAAAGTTAGCAGAAGAAATCATAAAGGTCATATCTGAAATAAATGAAAAAGAAATGAAGGAAACAATAGCAAAGATCAATAAAACTAAAAGCTGGTTCTTTGAGAAGATAAACAAAATTGATAAACCATTAGCCAGACTCATCAAGAAAAACGAGAAGACTCAAATCAACAAAATTAGAAATGAGAAAGGAGAAGTTACAATGGACGCCACAGAAATATGAAGGATCATAAGAGAGTACTACAAGCAACTACATGCCAATAAAATGGGAAACCTGGAAGAAATGAACAAATTCTTAGAAATGTACAATCTCCCAAGGCTGAAGCAGGAAGAAATAGAAAATATGAACAGACCAAGCACAAGTAATGAAATTGAAACTGTGGTTAAAAATCTTCCAACAAATAAAAGTCCAGGACCAGATGGCTTCACAGGTGAATTCTATCAAACACTTAGAGAAGAGCTAAACACCCATCCTTCTCAAGCTCTTCCAAAATATAGCAGAGGGAGGAACACTCCCAACCCCATTCTATGAGGCCACCATCACCCTAATACCAAAACCAGCCAAAGATACTACAAAAAAACAAAAAAAAACTACAAGCCAATATCACTGATGAACATAGATGCAAAAATCCTCAACAAAATACTAGCAAACAGAATCCAACAGCATATTAAAAGGATCATACACCATGATCAAGTGGGACTTATCCCAGGGATGCAAGGATTCTTCAATATATGCAAATCAATCAATGTGATACACCATATTAACAAATTGAAGAGTAAAAACCATATGATCATCTCAATAGATGCAGAAGCTTTTGACAAAATTCAACACCCATTTATGATAAAAACTCTCCAGAAAATGGGCATAGAGGGAACCCACCTCAACATAATAAAGGCCATATATGACAAACCAACAGCGAACATCATTCTCAGTGGTGAAAAACTGAAAGCATTTCCTCTAAGGTCAGGAACAAGACAAGGGTGTCCACTCATGCCACTATTATTCAACATAATTTTGGAAGTCCTAGCCACAGCAATCAGAGAAGAAAAAGAAATAAAAGGAATCCGAATTGAAAAAGAAGCAGTAAAACTGTCACTGTTTGCAGATGACGTGATGACATTTTCTATACATAGAAAATCCTAAAGATTCCACCAGAAAACTATTAGAGCTAATCAATAAATTTAGTAAAGTCACAGGATACAAAATTAATGCACAGAACTGTCTTGCATTCCTATACACTAACAATGAAAGATCAGAAATAGAAGTTAGAGAAACACTCCCATTTACCATTACAACAAAAAGAATAAAACACCTAGGAATAAACCTACCTAAGGAGGGAAAAGACCTGTATGCAGAAAACTGTAAGCTACTGATGAAAGAAATCAAAGATGACACAAACAGATGGAGAGATATATCATGTTTTTGGATTAGAAAAATGAATATTGTGAAAATGAGTATACTACCCAAAGCAATCTACAGATTGAATGCAATCCCTATCAGATTACCAATGGCATTTTTCACAGAACTAGAACAAAAAATTTTACAATCTGTATGGAAGCACAAGAGACCCCAAATAGCCAAAGCAATCTTGAGAAAAAAATGGAGCTGGAGGAATCAGGCTCCCGGACTTCAGACTATACTACAAAGCTACAGTCATCAAGACAGTATGGTACTGCCAGAAAAACAAATATAGGTCAGTGGAACAGGATAGAAAGCCCAGAGATAAACCCACGCACATATGGTCACCTAATCTATGGCAAAGGAGGCAAAAATATACAGTGGAGAAAAGACATCCTCTTCAATAAGTGTTGCTGGGAAAACGGGACAGCTACATGTAAAAGAATGAAATTAGAACACTCCCTAACGCCATACACAAAAAATAAACTCGGATGGATTAAAGACCTAAAATGTATTGCCAGACACTGTAAAACTCTTAGAGGAAAACATAGGCAGAACACTCTTTGACATAAATCTCAGCAAGATCTTTTTTGACCCACCTCCTAGCATAATGAAAATAAAAACAAAAGTAAATAAATGGGACCTAATTAAACTTAAAAGCTTTTACACAGCAAAGGAAACTATTAACAAGACAAAAAGACAGCTGTCAGAATGGGAGAAAATATTTGCAAACGAAGCAACTGACAAAGGATTAATCTCCAAAACATACAAGCAGCTCATGCAGCTCAATATCAAAAAAACAAACAACCTAATCAAAAAATGGATGGAAGACCTAAATGGACATTTCTCCAAAGAAGACATGCAGGTGGCCAAGAAACACATGAAAAGTTGCTCAGCGTCCCTAATTATTAGAGAAATGCAAATCAAAACTACAATGAGGTATCACCTCACACTGGTCAGAATGGCCATCATCAAAACGTCTACAAACAATAAATGCTGGAGAGGGTGTGGAGTTAAGGGAACCCTCATGCACTGTTGGTAGGAACGTAAATTGATACAGCCAACATGGAGAAACAGTATGGAGGTTCCTTAAAAAGTAAACATAGAACTACCATATGACCCAGCAATCCCACTCCTGGGCATATACCCAGAGAAAACCATAATTCAAAAAGACACATGCACCCCAATGTTCATAGCAGCACTAATTACAATAGCCAGGATGTGGAAGCAACCTAAATATCCATCAACAGAGACATGGATAAAGATGTGGTATATATATATACAATGGAATATTACTCAGCCATAAACAGGAATGAAATTGGGTCATTTGTAGAGACGTGGATGGACCTAGAGAGTGTCATGCAGAGTGAAGTAAATCAGAAAGAGCAAAACAAATGTCATATATTAACGCATATATGTGGAATCTAGAAAAATGGTATACATGATCTTATGTGCAAAGCAGAAATAGAGACACTGACGTAGAGAACAAATGTATGGATACGAAGGGGGAAGAGGGGGTGGGAGGAACTGGGAGATTGGGATTAACACATGTACACTATTGATACTATGTATAAAATAGACAGCTAATGAGAACATACTGTATAGCACAGAGAACTCTACTTAATGCACTGTGATGACCTAAATGGAAAGGAAATCCAAAAAAGAGGGGGTATACGTGTATGTATAGGTGATTCATTTTGCTGTACAGTAGAAGCTAGCACAACATTGTAAAGGAACTGTACTCCAATAAAATTAATTTTAAAAAATGCCAATGAAGGTTTTTTGGCTTTAAAACAAAAACTCCAGTTTTTCTTATCTTTATCTTCTTTTCCTGGCAGTACCACTGTATTTTTAGATAATTGTCCTTTCTCCTCAATCCCCCATTTCTAAGTTTTAGGTAGCAAAATTTGACATTGAAGACCCAGATTCCTGATGTTGATGTAATTTTTTTTCTCCCAAAGACTACATTTGATTTTAATTTTATACATACTGTTCTTTGGCTTCATTAACTGCCGTCAACTTTTGATAATGTGGCATTTTTTGATCCATAGTTGTGATAACTCCCTCAGTTGTTTGGATTACTCTCTCAAGTATTTTGTTCAAGAAAAATACACAGGTAATATATTTTCTAAGATGCTGTGAATCAGAACATATATTTCTCTTCTGTAATTTCTTCCTGGAAATACAATTATTGAATCACAAGAGTTCTCTCTGAAAAAATCTTCAGGCACTGCTCAACCTTATTCGACTTTTAGTGTTGCAGAGGAAAATGAGGACAGTTTGGATTTTTATTCTTTTACACATAACTTGTTTTTTTCTGCCTAGAGGTCTTTTTGTTTTTCTTTGTCTTTAGATATCTGGCAAGAATATGTCCATTCATGGTTGCCCCTCAGAAATATTGCCTTAAAAAAGGTAATCTTCAAATATTTTACATTATATGCTCCTTCTCATCATGCCCCCAGTATAGGTATTTTTATTTGTGAATTATGTCCATGTTCTGCTCTTCTAATATATCTGTAAATCATATCAATAATTAATATGTAGAAATTAATAAATGGATATACAAGAAGATGAGATTAAAATGAATGAAAATAGAACCTCCAGTATTTGCTTCCTATGCTGCAAGGGATCGATCAGTAACACCTCTAGGAATGTACTTGTCTGCCTTGGGAGATCACTGATCTGTATAATGGGGAAACCTTAAACATGCATATTTGTTTGGATCCTTTTACTTTCCTGGAAAGTTTGCAGTAGTGTGTTGTTGTATCATTCCGAATCCTCTGTAATTCTTAGGTTGGTTTGTTTTTCTGTGCACCACTTCTGTTATCTTATATCTCCTTTCTTTCATTTTTAAAATTTTTATTGTGGTAAAATACACATAATATCTATCATCTTAATCATTTTGAAGTCTACAGTTCAGTAGTGTTAGGTATATTCACATTGTTGCATCTCTCTTATTTCTTGCCATTTTTTTCCCTCTCTTCTTTAGAAGCTTAAATAATTCCTACGTATCGGAGCTGTCTTTAATTTTATTTTACAGAATTGCAAAAATAATGCAGGAATTCATGTCTCCTATAAATAAAAATTTCAAAATAAGGAGATATAGTAGAATAAAACACAAGAATCACACCTTACTTTTACCTTGATCCACCCACCATATACCGCCTTCTGGCACAATCTTATTCCTTTAGTAATTTTTGATAGGTAGAGTTCTGGAAGGTTTTCTGTATACATTTGTGCATATATATGTACACATGTATTTTATGTAATTATACTCGACATACATTTCTGTGTCTTTGTATTGTGACCTAAAAATAAATCTAGGAAAAATTTTTGAGTGTATATTTAGATATAATACAATTTAAAGAAAACTTTGACTATGTTTTTCATACTCTTTTAAATTTTCTAAATAAATGCTAGTTGATTAAGAGATTCATCAGTAAGGAATGGTGTAAAGTAAGAAAAAGGCGTCCTAAACTTCCACCCACATCTGCTGCCACCATTTTTCTTCCCAGGAATAAACAGTTGAGACTTGCTTGTCTATTCTTCCATAAATTATCTAGGCATATGCAGACATATGTTCTTATTTATTTGCACAACATTCTGCTCTGTAACTAGCTTCTTTTTCACATAAAAATATAGATTTATCTCTGTACATATAGATTTCCTTATTTTTCTTTATGTACTGTGCAGTCTTTCATACAATGGATGTATTTTCCATTTAATGGCTATATTAACAATTCATTTCCTCATGAATGGTTGGTTTGTGTATAAATTTTGTTATTGTGAAACGTGACATGGTGCACATACATTTACACACATTTTCGCATATTCCTGGGGAATATAGCTGTGGGATAAATTTCTAGTGGCCATCTTCCTTGGGCAAAGGGTATGTGCCTATTATGTTTCTAGATATTACCAAATTACTTTCCTGAGAGACTGTGCTAATTTATGTGATACTGATTTGCTTGTTTGATCTTTCTTTTTTTCATTTTGATTTTAATTTTTCCACTTTATTTTTCTTTCTGATTTTTTTTTCTCATTTTAGCACATCAGAAAGTTCCTGTCTTGTGAGGCCTAGGTTTTCCCTCACATTCTATTAAGGTAGCCAAGTGGTTTTGAATTAAACTCTGGTTTTTCTTTAAGGTTTGCGATGAGGTTCCCATTCTACGATTTTGCTGTAGTTTATTTATAGTGTGTGTGTCTTCCTTTTTACTCTTGCTAGATTGTACACCTTGGCTTGGTGCTTGTCATAAGACAGCTTGTTTGTCTCATTGTTGGCTCTGTTCACTGTTCACTTGTGTAGAATTATAGGAGAATGTTTAAAAAAAGGCAAGTCATTAAAACTCAGGCATTTATTCTCACATAAGCTCAGAATTCAAAGTCTATTAAGAAATAGGCAAAGAAGTAGTAAACAACACTTTGTTTTACGTTCGTACTTAGAAAACTTTCATTCCTTCCTCGTAATTCAAGTTGAGAAAGAACTTCAAATTTATTTTTAAACAGCTCATTTAATAGAATTTAAATTGACTTAGTGAGATAACTATTAATGTATATATCAGTATATCTTTTTCATGTACTTAATACCCTGACATCAACACCTGAATTTCAAGATATAGAATTTCAGGCAGGTTCCAGGTGGATCATTTATTTAAAAACGTGTTGAGCTTGTGGAAGGAGCGTGAACCTTTTTCTCTCTCAGAATCCAGGCAACAACTCTGAAGGTCTGAAAAAAACCTCCTTTTGCATAAAGCAATTTACTTAATTGAACAAAGTTTTCCTCCCTCAATTTCAGTTCTGCCTTTTACCTAGCAGGGAAGATAATCCTTAGGAATTAATTTATAGTCTCTAAGGACAGATTCAAAACTTCACAAGTCATTGAACTGGCATAACACCAGAGAGGTTTGCACTTGATTTCATTTTAAATCCTCTAGTTCTTTGCCTATAAGATTCACACTGATTTCAGTGTAACTTTCATATGGGCCTTGGTAGCAGTTTCTGTCTATCAGGAATGTGAGTGCTAACACAATAAAAATAATGAAGCAATCTGTATGCTCTTAGCAGTTGTGCCCTTGTGAGATTTCATTTTCCTTTATACCATGAAGTTATTTAGTAAATCCATCTATCATAAAAAGTACTGTTACAAATACAATTTCTTCATGATGAATGACGTAAAAATAACCTTTTTTCATAACAGTTTGTTCATTTGATAAACATTTATTTTGTGCCTTTTATTCTTGGGCCACTAGATTAGGCATATACCTGAAAGACCTTCATAACCCATGTAATTCTTTGGAATGGAGTAGGTGGTGGGGCCACATAATGGCACAGATATTAAGTAAATATTAAAGCAATTAGGATGAGTTATCTTTTCAAACATATATAACACATAGATCCCAATTTACAGCAAAACCAGCTATTTTATAATTAGAATTCCAAAGAAGCTTGTAATACTTGTTATAACAACCAGATCCTTAACATTTCAATTGCCAAGTTGTGTTTCTCCACTTTTCTGGAAAAAGAAATGATTATGCTTTGTTTTTTGAAGTGTAAATGGATGTCCTTTCTTAGTCAGTTATAAACAGAAGTTGCTACTCTTGCTCGTCTTATTTCTTCTTCTTCCAATTAGCTGACAGAATCACAATTCTAAAGAGGAGAGTACCTTGAGGTGTTCAGATGCCATCTACAGCTGGGAGGCAGAACATTGTTATTCCTTGAACAATTAATATGCATTCTAATAGCCAGTGCTTTGGCTTCGTTTTGTGGCCTTTCACAATGGTGATCCTATCCTAGCTCTTCTTCTCCCTCCTTGTAGGTTTAAGTGTATATGACACAGTACTATGTTAAAGTCAGTTTTGGGTGGTCTTTTGTATAAATATCAAGGAGCATTGTATAAGTTAAATACACACAAAGGTTATTTTGCTGTAACTGCAGATGTTGAATACTAAAAGACTGTTTTATCAAGTATTTGGTTCTAGTGTCATCATCTGAATTTTAATGTGAACATTTATTTGCATGAAACTTTTGCTGGAACTATTACAGCTGAGTTCAGGTAGACACTTTCAGTACTTTTTCCCTGAGACTAGTGTTATTGCCTGTTGAGTATGATTTCTTTTTGCTTTACCTGTAATCCCTTTAGGCATCACAACAAAAAGTTTTGTAATTATAGTTTTCTGAATGGTTTTCCACAAGAGCTGGCCAACTCAGTTAGGAGCTGTCCAATTTTTGTCAGCTTTATTTTGGTTGCAAATTCCACCTTTTGGCTTGTAGATTTATTGTTGCTGTGATATAGCGCAACCACCAGTGGGCAAGAAACTAGGCCAAAGCATTGACCAATGGTCTCTTTTGGCCAGTTCAGTGAACATTTGGGCAGTATCTGACTTCTACCACTCAAAATATTTGGGGATTCCCTACCAAAGATGAGATTAGATTTGACATAAATACACTACAATGTGAAAAATAGATAGCTAATGGGAACCTGCTGTATAGCACAGATTTCTCAGCTCGGTGCTGTGTGAAGACATAGATGGGTGGGATGGGGGGCAGAGGGAGGTCCAAGAGGGAGGGGATATATGTATAACTATAACTGATTCACTTCACTGTATAGCAGAAACGAACACAACCGAAAAAAAAAAAGACGAGGCTCCCATTGCACACACATCACTTTGTAGCTTCATCCCACTGGACTGAATCCGCCCGTCCATCATTGAAGGCATATAAAACATGCTCTGCAGTTTGACAGCATTAATGGCCAGAATTAATTTCTTAAGTCTCATACTCCTCTTTCAGTCTCACAAATAGCTAGTATCAAATCTGGCATTTAGATTTATAACTAGGTTCCTTTTCTTCTTTGCCCATGTATCTACTTACAAAGTCACAACTCTTTAACTTAATCCCAATGGCCAGTGAGAAAGATAAACCATTTTTGAAAACCTACTTCCAATAGATAAATAACTTTCTTCCTATGCTTGAAAGATAAGAAATTTTCTTCTTATCTCTAAACAAAGGACTTTTTCAGGACATATTTAAAGTGATGAAAGGGAAAAAACTACAACCAAAATTACTCTACCCAGCAAGGATCTCTTTCAGATTTGACGGAGAAATTAAAACCTTTACAGACAAGCAAAAGCTGAGAGAATTCAGCACCACCAAACCAGCTTTACAACAAATGCTAAAGGAACTTCTCTAGGCAGGAAACACAAGAGAAGGAAAAGACCTACAATAACAAACCAAAAACAATTAAGAAAATGGTAATAGGAACATATATATCGATAATTACCTTAAATGTAAATGGACTAAATGCTCCAACCAAAAGATATAGACTGGCTGAATGGATACAAAAACAAGACCCGTATATATGCTGTCAACAAGAGACCCACTTCAGACCTAGGGACACATACCGACTGAAAGTGAGGGGGTGGAAAAAGATATTCCATGCAAATGGAAATCAAAAGAAAGCTGGAGTAGCAATTCTCATATCAGACAAAATAGATTTTAAAATAAAGACTATTACAAGAGACAAAGAAGGACACTACATAATGATCAAGGGATCAATCCAACAAGAAGATATAACAATTGTAAATATTTATGCACCCAACATAGGAGCACCTCAATACATAAGGCAAATGCTAACAGCCATAAAAGGGGAAATCAACAGTAACACAATGATAGTAGGGGACTTCAACACCCCACTTTCACCAATGGACAGATCATCCAAAATGAAAATAAATAAAGACACACAAGCTTTAAATGACACATTAAACAAGATAGACTTAATTGATATTTGTAGGACATTCCATCCAAAAACAGCAGAATACATTTTCTTCTCAAGTGCTCATGGAACATTCTCCAGGATAGATCATATCTTGAGTCACAAATCAAGCCTTGGTAAATTTAAGAAAATTGAAGTCATGTCAAGTACCTTTTCCGACCACAGTGCTATGAGACTAGATATCAATTACAGGAAAAAAATCTGTAAAAAATACAAACACATGGAGGCTAAGCAATACACTACTTAATAACCAGGAGATCACTGAAGAAATCAAAGAAGAAATCAAAAAATACCTAGAAACAAATGACAGTGAAAACACGACAACCCAAAACCTATGGGATGCAGCAAAAGCAGTTCTAAGAGGGAAGTTTATAGCAATACAGTCCTATCTCAAGAAACAAGAAATATCTCAAATAAACAACCTAACCTTACACTTAAAGAAATTAGAGAAAGAAGAACAAAAAAATCCCAAAGTTAGCAGAAGGAAAAAATTAAAAAGAACAGGTCAGAAATAAAGGAAATGATAGCAAAGATCAGTAAAACTAAAAGCTGGTTCTTTGAGAAGATAAACAAAATTGATAAACCATTAGCCAGAGTCATCAAGAAAAAAAGAGAGAAGGCTCAAATCAGTAGAATTAGAAATGAAAAAGGAGAAATAACAACTGACACTGCAGAAATACAAAGGATCATGAGAGATTACTGCAACTATATGCCACTAAAATGGACAACCTGGAAGAAATGGACAAATTCTGAGAAAAGCACAACCTTCCGAGACTGAACCAGGAAGAAATAGAAAATATAAACAGACCAATCACAAGCACTGAACTTGAGACTGTGATTAAAAATCTTCCAACAAACAAAAGCCCAGGACCAGATGGCTTCACAGGTGAATTCTATCAAACATTTAGAGAAGAGCTAACACCTATCCTTCCTCAAACTCTTCCAAAATATAGCAGAGGGAGGAAAACTCCCCAACCCATTCTATGAAACCACCATTAGCCTGATACCAAAACCAGACAATGATGGCACAAAAAAAAAACTATAGGCCAATATCACTGATGAACACAGATGCAAAAATCCTCAACAAAGTACTAGCAAACAGAATCCAACAGCACATTAAAAGGATCATACACCATGATCAAGTGGGGTTTATCCCAGGAATGCAAGGATTCTTCAATATATGCAAATCAGTCAGTGTGATACACCATATCAACAAATTGAAGGAGAAAAACCATATGATCGTCTCAATAGATGCAGAGAAAGCTTTCGACAACATTCAGCAACGATTTATGATAAAAACCCTCCAGAAAGTAGGCATAGAGGGAACTTACCTCAACATAATAAAGGCCATATATGACAAACCCACAGCCAACATTGTTCTCAATGGTGAAAAACTGAAACCGTTTCCACTAAGATCAGGAACAAGACAAGGTTGCCCACTCTCACCACTATTATTCAACATAGTTTTGGAAGTTTTAGCCACAGCGGTCAGAGATGAAAAATAAATAAAAGGAATCCAAATCAGAAAAGAAGAAGTAAAACTGTTTGCAGATGACATGATACTATACATAGAGAATCCTAAAGATGCTACCAGAAAACTACGAGAGCTATTCAGTGAATTTGATAAAGTAGCAGGATACAAAATTAATGCACAGAAATCTCTTGCATTCCTATACAGTAATGATGAAACATTTGAAAGAGAAGTTAAGGAAACACTCCCATATACCACTGCAACAAAAATAACAAAATACCTAGGAATAAACCTACCTAAGGAGACAAAGGACCTGTATGCAGGAAACTATAAGACACTGATGAAAGAAGTTAAAGATGATACAGAAAGATGGAGAGATATACCACGTTCTTGTATTGGAAGAATCAACATTGTGGAAATGACTTTGCTACCCAAAGCAATCTATAGATTCAGTGCAATCCCTATCAAACTACCAATGGCATTTTTCACAGAACTAGAAAAAAAAATTTCACAACTTGTATGGAAACACAAAAGACCCCGAATAGCCAAAGCCATCTTGAGAAGGAAAAATGGAGCTGGAGCAATCAGGCTCCCTGACTTCAGACTATACTACAAAGCTACAGTAATCAAGACAGTATGGTACTAGCACAAAAACAGAAATATAGGTCAATGGAACAGGATAGAAAGCCCAGAGGTAAACCCACACACATATGGTCACCTTATTTTTGATAAAGGAGGCAAGAATATACAATGGAGAAAAGACAACCTCTTCAGTAAGTGCTGCTGGGAAACCTGGACAGCTACACATACAAGAATGAAATTAGAACACTTCTTCTCCTAGAGAAATGGAAATAAAAACAAAAATCAACAAATGGGACCTAATGAAACTTAAATCCTTTGCACAGCAAAGGAAACCATAAACAAGATGAAAAGACAATCCTCAGAACGGGAGAAAATATTTGCAAACGAAGCAACTGACAAAGGATTAATCTCCAAAATATACAAGCAGCTCATGCAGCTCAATATCAAAAAAAAAAAAACAACCCAATCCAAAAATGGGCAGAAGACCTAAATAGGCATTTCTCCAAAGAAGATATACAGATTGCATGAAAGGATGCATGCAACATCCTTTCATTGCATGAAAGGATGCTCAACATCCCTAATCATTAGAGAAATGCAAATCAAAACTACAATGAGGTATCACCTCACACCAGTCAGAATGGCCATCATCAAAAAATCTACAAACAGTAAATGCTGGAGAGGGTGTGGAGAAAACGCAACCCTCTTGCGCTGTTGGTGGGAATGTAAATTGATACAGCCGCTATGGAGAACAGTATGGAGGTTCCTTAAAAAACTAAAAATAGAACTACCATACGACCCAGCAATCCCACTACTGGGCATATACCCGGAGAAAACCATAATTCAAGAAGAGTCATGTACCACAGTGTTCATTGCAGCACTGTTTACAATAGCCAGGACATGGAAGCAACCTAAGTGACCATCAACAGACAAATGGATAAAGAAGATGTGGCACATGTATACAATGGAATATTACTCAGCCTTAAAAAGAAATGAAATTGAGTTATTTGTAGTGAGGTGGATGGACCTAGAGTCTGTCATACAGAGTGAAGTAAGTCAGAAAGAGAAAAACAAATACCGTATGCTAACACATATATATGGAATCTAAAAAAAAAAAAAAGTTCTGAAGAACCTAGGGGCAGGGCAGGAATAAAGACACAGATGTAGAGAATGGACTTGAGGATACAGGGAAGGGGAAGGGTAAGCTGGGACGAAGTGAGAGAGTGGCATGGACATTTATGCAGCACCAAATATAAAATAGATAGCTAGTGGGAAGCAGCCGCATAGCACAGGGAGATCAGCTCGGTGCTTTGTGTCCACCTAGAGGGGTGGGCTAGGGAGGGTGGGAGGGAGGTACAAGAGGGAGGGGATATGGGGATATATGTATGCATATAGCTGATTCACTTTGTTATACAGCAGAAACTAACAGAACAATATAAAGCAATTATATTCTAATAAAGATGTGAAAAAAAAAGAAAAAAAAGGCATTTTGCCAAGCCTCTCTCTTTAAAATCTTGTCTTTTTAGGTATACTACATGGGCAATTGATCTATTTTCGTACTTTCGACTTACTTTCAATTATGACTTTCAGACACCTAGTTCATTCCTAGGAACTGACCATTCCTGTGTTCCGCAGCCCAGTTTCTAATTTCCTGATGAAAGTCACCAGTAGTCTGGCTAGAGACTGACATGTATTATGGAGAGTGCTACCATGCAGACATGCATAGCCTAAATCTAACAAGCAGGTGTTATTCAATAAATCTGTGTTGAAGCAAAGAAAATATCTTCCACTTAAAAGGTTATTTCAGATAACCCCTAAGGGGAGCAAAAACCATCTTCACTTATGTCTTAATTTTTAAAGAGGAAAAAAAAATATTGATGAAGCAGACAGAAATCGTGTGCTCGGGGAGAATGTCATGCACCTTTGGTCCCTGTGGTGTGTCTGCCCTTAGTTACTGTTAAGTGGCTTCCCGCATTCTTTTCTCAGGGCTTTGTTAAGGGCAGTGGGGCCATATGGCATGCTCTCTGCTTGTGGAGGATCAAAAGGCAATTTCTTCTTCATAAGAGTTATCTAATCTAAAATGTAATTTTGAATGTCTTTTAGGCAAAGATTTCATTTATAAAACCTAATATGTAAGTATAAGCTCTTGGCCTTTGTTTGATCCCTTAGATTATTTTGGATGTACTTAGAATACTGACAACTATTATTCAAGAGTGATTAGTTCCATAAGTCATTAGTTAATTATTACTGTATAGAAGTATTAGGTAATGAGGTGTAGTTCATTATTAATACGGGGAGTTCAAATATAAAGTGATACCAGGTAAAACAAGTTTATGGAAGTTCAGAAATGCAAATTTTGAGTTACTTCATATCAGTCGTATGGAAGTTCTGATCCTGCCATTTCCTGACTCTCTGACCTTAGGCAGACACATAGGTCCCTGAGCTTCTTTTGTCCTAAGTGCATAATGGGAGTAATAAGGTCGGCCTCACAGGAACACCGTGAGGATAAAATTAGGAAATACATTTGTAAGAAGATTCTGTTATAACCAAGGGAAATGGCTATTAAATCACAGTATTTCCATAATACAACATATTAAGAGTTAAGCATTATGTAGAAGGAAAAGAGAGAAGTTTGGAGAGGCCTAACAATGGTGGAAGTACGTGTTTTTATTTTCTTCTTTATATGTGTCTTTAGAAGGGATTAGTTGTTAATCTGATTGATTAGGTATTGTATGTACTTTTATTGACTAATTTATTGAATAAACAGAAGTTATTTTCAACAGTAGAGCAATTAAATTTTTTCATGTAGTCAAAGCTGTCTGTGTATCTAATCATTTATCCATCCATCCAACATACTTTGGCTTTTGTATCAAGGCTATATGTGCCATATGACCAGCCAACTAACTGAGAATATAAGATGCAGTAGGAGGAAGTTTAAAACACATAGTGTCGGGCTTCGCTGGTGGTGCAGTGGTTAAGAATCCGCCTGCCAATGCAGGGGACACGGGTTCGAGCCCTGGTCCGGGATGATCCCACATGCTGCGGAGCAGCTAAGCCCGTGCGCCACAACTACTGAGCTTGCGCTGCAGAGCCCACGTGCCACAACTACTGAAGCCCGCGTGCCTAGAGACCGTGCTCCGCAACAAGTGAAGCCACTGCAATGAGAAGCCCGTGCACCGCAATGAAGAGTAGCCCCTGCTTGCCGAAACCAGAGAACGCCCACGCGCAGCAATGAAGACCCTACGCAGCCAAAAATAAATAAATAAAATAAATAAATTTATTAAAAAAAAAACACATAGTGTCCAACTTCCCTAGATCATGCTGGGTTTGAAGCTGGTGTATTTTTAGATTTATTTATTTATTCATTTAAAATTCAAGCCTAAGTTTCAGTTACTTACCAGAACCTACACAGAAAATGTGTGTTTGAAGTTAATTTTGGTATTCTAAAACTTTTCCTATGCCATTAAATTATGCTGTTTCTCAGCTGAGCTTCTTGAATTTTCTTCTTGAAGTTACATGGTTTGTAGTCTCAATCTCAAGAGACTTGGAGATGTAAATTGAGTTTTTCAGGCAAAATATTGAATTTTAAGGCATTGTTACAAGCCAGCTTGCCCTTATATAGAAACTCTTTTATTTGGTGTAGGCGTTTTTGTCCAGTTTTTAGAAGATTTAGAACATAATACTTCAATAGCCACATACTGATTTCTTAATCCCAGCTATTAATTCATGTACTTCAGTTTCTTTGATGATGTTAGGTTTATAATCTTGGCTGGCCTTGGTAAGGAAGATGAAAAAATTATAGCTATTAGACTGTCACAGTGGTAGCATCAGCTGTTTTTCTCTCTAGTGTTAATTTCTTTATAGAATAGAGAAATTTTATTCTCAGGTATTCAGGAGTACACATTTTCTATGTAGCAGTGTATATTTGGGACTTTGGATAGACAGAGTTTTTGCTTACTTTCGTTAATCTTTAAAAACTGGTGTGTTTTCCTGCTGACATAAAAATCTAAACTATGTAAGCACATTTTACTCCTTTATAAGAATTGAGAAAGTAACCAAATTGGTACATCAAGAACAGGTAGTTAATTTACTCAACAAACATTAATTCTTTCAACAATAGTGAATGTGTACTGTTTATCAATTACCATGCCAATTATAAAAGTTCTGATTTTTGTCTATTGGTATTCTAACTAATCTTAACTTCTGTGTTTCACAAGTTTATAACCCTCAATGAATCTTTGAATCTAAATAAATTTGATAATCATAATAATTAAGATACTATTTTGTTTGTGTAAGCTTATGGATGTGACATAAAAAGCAACAGTAGCATTGAAGTTACAAGCCCTTAAAATAATGTTCTCAAAGATTTTCCTTTAAAAAACCCTACTTATTCTGCCATATTTTATCAGAACTATTTCTATGTACCATTTTCATCCCTTCCAGCCACCCTACTTTTCAGCCACATAACACCAGTCTAAAAAAGTACATGTAGAATATTTATACGTGATACGCATACTCAACTACCTTGCATATCCAGTCCCACGAAAAACAAGTCAAAAAGGAAAGAGAAGTACAGAATTTTCAATACAGTTAAGCCACACTGCTTTCTCTGATTTTGAAAAATCCCTTGAGACATGGGTTTAACTTATTTTCTTGGTTGAAGTGATGGATTGCCTGTTTCACAACCACCTCAGTAACTAGCAAGTGCCAAATGCAGAGCCATATTGTTCTACAAAGGCAAAACTATCATGGGAGGCCAGAATGTTCTCCTCCTGCCCCATCTTCACCTCTAAGTTATTTATAAAGTTTTCATAATGCACCAGGAAATTGGAAAATTCTGAGTGATTTTTCCATAGTGTTAAATTGCATGAACAAAAACAGGATGAATGTTTTTGGTGAAACAAGTTCAGAATTCTTGATGAAGCAATCCACTGGAGTCAAAGGAAATGCGCTGCCATTGTCACTCAGGGTTCTCCTTTGTAATCTCTAGCAGGTAATCTATAAATCCCAATGACCTACAAGCACAAGACAAGGACTGCAGGTGCTCAGGCAACATGATATCATTAGCAGTAGTCAATGCACGGCTGTGTTTTCTCACTAATACATGGGTAGAGTACCAAATTATTTAGCAATACCAGATCTCTCTCATATTGAGCTCATTAGTCTTGGAAGAATTCTGTAATCATTTAAACTTCGAAGAAAAATGTTACCTAGGATATGGCACAACGATCAGTGAGACATAAGTGAAAGGGTGTATGTATAGTTGAAGAGGAAGACCAGGAGAATTACAAGTTTTAGCATAGAAATTAATCGGCCCTGTCTGTATTTGAGAATGGAAGGGGGTGGGTTATACTATGGCTGCAAACATATGCATAAGTAGAAGACAAAGAACTCGTATATCATATATATAATATATATATTCTGTAGCAGTTGAAAGTTTCCATTTTTTTCAAGAAACCATAATCAATACAATCAACTTTCTAACCTCGCATCTAATTGGTCACCACATCCTTTCAATTCTACCGTCAAATTATAACTTGTCTACTCCCTTCTTTCCGTGCTTAGTGCTGGCATCTTATTTCGCAGCCACCTGTATTTTCACCTGAATTGTTCTAATAATCTGCTGATTAGCTTCTCTGTCATTTTCCTCAGTCCATCGTTTGTACTGTGTCAGGGAGATCTTCCTAAAACAGTTATTCCTTTCTTAAAAATCGTTCAGAACTCCCCATTTTCTACCCAATGAAATACAACATTTTTAGCATGGATTTAAATAATTATTATCATTTATTAAGAAACTCATATTACTAGGTACATAACAATTATCTCTACCTCCCAAACTAACCTTGGGAGATGGGGTGTTGTTATCTCTTGTTTTGCAGAACAGGAATTTGATACACAGAGGTAATACATCTTTCCAAGTTCCAAGATCAGGTGTAAGGAACAGAACTAGAATTCAAAACATGTCCTGTAAGTATAGAGCACAGGCATTTTCCGTTACAGCATAGTTCTATTTAAACTTGATCCATCTCACTTTTATAGATTCATCCCTGCCACTTTCACCTTCTTGTACATCTTATTATACATATTCAGACCTACTCACCCACCGTGATTTGAATCTGTCACCGTTTTTTCCATTGGTCATGCCCTTCCCTCCGTTGGCATTTCCTTTGTCTGTAGTTATTTCTCATTTAGATAACATCTACTCATCCATCAAGTTTCTGTTCATATGACTTTTACTCTCCAAAGTTTCTTTAACCCTACTGAGTTTGTCCTCCAATGCGGCAGTGTTTCCAGAGCACAGGGTTCATACCTTTATTGTACCTATCCCATTGTATTACAGTTATTCATTTATGTATTTATCAGTTACCATTACTTCTTGAGAACAGAGCACTTTTTTCATACTTTCTCTTTCACAGTGCAGTGGATGTCCCATCATAACTGCTTGTAGGTACTTGATGAGTGAATTCTCTATCCACCTCAACTCAGTGCATTTTGGCAATAGCATTAAAATATACACACCACTCTTTGGTTTAGAAATCACTTTAGAAAAGTAAGCCAAGGGTATTTTCATGTTACTTAATAGTGCAAATTTGCATATACTGGAATAGTTGAGAATTGGTTATTCCTAAGATTTCTTTCCTGCCCAAATACCACAGCTCCCTATTAAAAAATTTTCCGACATAACTCATCAGCTTGGTTGCAGAGAACACCTTAATTCTGGCCTTGGGTAGACCAACTATGCTTGATTATACCTTCTCTGACTGATTAGGTAAACAGTCCTAGGGCTGGACTCACAGTTCTTCATTAGTTTTCTTTTATTCTGCCCTGTTGATGCTAGTTCTGTCTTTGGCTCAGTTTTTAAAAAATAAATATCCACCTTGAAAATTGAATGATTCTCTATAATTTTGCTGAGCCCATCAGCCCAGGTTCCTTTCCACATATCGGTTGTAGTAATTATGAATGTTTTTATAACTCATGTATCTGGGTTATAGCTAGCTTCTAGTTTAACCATCCAAGAAATATTTTGTATGTCTATTATATGCAAATTGTTTAGCTAAGATGAATCAAGTACTTTTCCTGTTTTTGAGAAACCCACAGTGCATCCTTTGGTTTATGGTCTGGCCCAGAGTACAAAGACATTAATTTTGAAGACCCCTCTGGAGAAAATTTGTATTTGTTTTATGGTTATGCTGTGATCAGTGAGTTAGCCATATAGTTCCACTTAAACACACATTTCTTGAGGCCTAGTATGGGCTTAAAGAAGGGGGCATGTGCTTGTAATAAATTGGTGTAGTGGTTATAGATGTTGATACTAGAATGAGTCCTGGCTGTGACTTCTGGCTTTTACCCAGGCTTGCTGTGTGATGCCTGCAAGTAATTGAAACACTCTGAACTTCCTTTTCAACATATATAAAATGTAAATAATAGTAGTATTTCTCTCAAAGGGACTTTTTGATGATTAAATGAGATGATGAATGTAAGCATAGAATAGTATATGGTATTTGATAAGCATTAAATTTTAGCTGTTTAATTATTAATGGTAGTTTTCAATAAATATTTGTCAATTAATGAAAAATAAACATGTTACTGTGATGCTTTTCGTGTATATCTGTTTTGAATTTCTGACACAGTTATAAAAACTGTACTTTGGGTTTTAGGTAAACAAAACTCTATCAAGAACTGAGGTATAGAAATCCTGAATTAATGTTTCCTTTTGTATTACTACTACTACCACCATTCCATAGCATTTATATTTTAATAGAATTTGTCCATTACCTCCTTTCATCCTTAAAGAAATTCATGTGAGGGCTGGTGTTATTTTCCTTGTTTTATAACAAGAAATATAACACGACTAATACACAAAGGGATTAAGAGACTTGAGCTGTGCCATTTGGTTTGTAAATGGCAAGCCAAGTCCTAAAACTCAGGTATACTTACTTCTGAACTTTCTGCCTCTCCTCCCTAAATATTGGCCAGTTTAAAACTGGAGAATGATCAGCTCCTTTATGTAATTAATATAATATGGATATAGTATATTTATTTGGAGAGGAATATAGGGAGATGCAGATGGAGGTATTGGTCTAAGTGTTTTTACAGATATAAAGGTAGGTAACTAAACACACATGGACTCTGCCTATACGTTTTAAATGCATGTAAAGTGGAACACAGAATTTTTCTATATTGACTCAGAGTATGTTTTTTAAAGAAATTTAACCATAAATGTCAAGTTCATTTGCATTCAAGAACATTATGTCCCCACCTGTAAAATTTTTAAGATAAGGTCTTTTGTCATCTGGCCAGTACTCATCTCTTCAATTTCAAGCCCTGCCATTTGTTCCCCTTTCCAAACTCATCGTAAGACTCAGTGGTATGGAAATATTGTGCTTAGTACTTGTTTTATATCTGTACTTCTTTTCCTGTGATACTTGCTTGGCCAGCAGTCTCTCTGCCCTTCTGTCAACCCAGGATTTTCCTGGGAAATGCTGGGCTATCTTTGAAGACAGCAAATGAGTTGCCCTCTGTATGGAGCCTTTTTTGAGTTCTCTAGATTGAACTCTCCCTGGACCTCATAATACTTTAGTTGTCCATCCACATCAAATGGCATTGATCCACGTCATTTTGGCATTCCTTAGTCCTAGCACAAAACCTGGCACAAATGTGAGATCAATAAATATTTGAATTGAGCTCAAAAGAATGAAGGTACATGTGTCTTTGGGTACTGAAGGAAAGTTGAAAGGACAAGAAGGAAAAAATGAGCAACTTTCAATTGATTGTCTTCTTTCAACTCCATGTGTTCATTCAGTCAACAAGTATTCATGAACACCTATTAAGTGCCTTCTTGTCATCAGGGATTCAGCAATGAACAATCTAATGTAGAGAGACAAATAATAAAATAAATATGTAAAATATGCTATATCTTACATGGTGATAAATGCATTGGAGAAAGATAAAACAGGGAGGTAGGATATGGAGTATGGTGAGGGGGTTGCAGTTTTAAGTAGGATGGACAGGGAAGACTTCACTGAGTAGGTGGTATTTGAGAAAGAGTGGAAGGAGGTAAGAGACCCAGGCATGAGGAAGTCTCAGGGAAGAGCATCCCAGGCAAAGGTAAGAGCAATGGTAAGGCTCTAAGGAAGGAACATGCCTGGTGTGTTCAAGGAAGAGCTAGGAGATGAGAGTGACTGGGGCACAGTGAAGGATGGAGGAGATAAGGTTAGAAAAATCATGTAAATTCTTATAGGTTAAAAGTGTTAATTAATATGAGTAAGGTAGGAAGTGAGTAGAAGGCTCTGAGAACGGCATAATATCATCTGACTTAATATTTTTAAAGGGTAGCCCTGGCTTCTTTCTATATTGAGAATAAACTGAGGGAGGGTGATGTGTAAGGTCGAGCAGAGGGACACGGGAAAGAACAGGGAGACCAATTATGAATCCGTTAAACAGTTTAGACAAGAAATGATGGCTTGGTCCAGGGCTGCAGCAGTAGAGGTGGTGAGAAGTGATTGGATTGTGAGTATATTTTGAAGATACAGAGGTCAGAATTTGCTGAGAAGTTTTATGTATGGTGTAAAAGAAGGCAAAGAGTCAAAAAGAATCCAGAATTTTTGGCTTGAGCAAATGGGAGGATAGAGTTGTTATTTACTGAGATGGGAAAAGTTGTGAGGAACAGGTGTGCAGGAAGGGATCAGTGGCAAAATTCTTCTGAAAAGGACCAGATAGTAAATATTTTAAGCTTTGCCTGCCAAAAGGTCTCTTTTGCAACTACACAACTCTGCTCTTTTAGCAGAAAGCAACCATAGGTAACAGATAAACAAAATGAGCATGGCTGTGTTCCAGTAAAACTATTTACAAAAAGAGGCCCTGGACTTGACTTAGTCCACAGGATGTAGTTTGCAGATCCTTGTTCAAGAAGCTAAACAAACTATTTCAAAGAGAAAAGAGTTATTGATTGTATTAAAGGCTGATGATTTGTCAAAGAAGATGAGACCTAAGAATTGACCATTAGATTATCAACTTGGTAGCTTTTAGTGACCTTGACAAGGGCAGTTTCGGGGAGTATTAGGAGTGAGAGCATAATTGAAAGAAGTTGGTTGGCCAAAAAGTTCGTTCGGGTTTTTCCATTAGATTTTATGGAAAAACCTGAACGAAATTTTTAGCCAATCCAATATTTGGGTCAAGAGAGAATTGGGGAGAATAATTGGAGATAATAGTAACTGTTGAATTTTTCAAAACAAGTTTCACTTTAAAGGGGAACAAAGAAATGGGGCCATAACTGTGGGTGGGAAATGGGGTCAAAGAAGCTGTTTTTAAGATGGGAAAATAATAGCATAGAATACTCACGGGAATGATGCAGAAGGGCGGGAGAAATTGGTGATGCAGGAGAGAGGGAGGCTAATTGCTGAAATCATGTCCTTGAGTAGGCGAGAGGGGATGGAATCTAGAGCACAGGAAACTCGGCTTGTAATAGGAATACACTTGGGTGATCCACAGTGTTGGGCACCAACGCAGCATGTGGGCAGATGTGGTGACAGGAGGCTGGGGAGCAGTCCTCTACTGATTGCTTCAATTTTCTCAGATAAATGAGAAGCCATGTCATCAACTGGGAATGAGGAAGGAGGTCTTGGAAGTTTGAGGAGGAAGAAAAGAAAAGAAAATAGTCATCAAGAAGAGTTCTTGAATATTGCTTCACCTGGATTACCCGAGGGAACATCTAAAAATTCCAATGCCTAGGTTGCAACCATGACCAGTTAACTCAGAATCTTGGGGTGATGCTTGACTTTAGCACTTTTAAAAAATTCCCCTGTATGCAAGTAAATTTGAGAAACACCGATCTAGGAGTACAGGAAAAGGTGTCAACTAAGAAATGGAGTAAGATTGCTGGGTCATGCTAAGTGCCAGCTTGAAGTTAGTGGTCCTGAATTTAGAATGAGACTAGTCAGAGTGATTGTGTGTTTTTCTCCCCAGAGGATTGAACAACATGAGAATGAGCAAGGAGTGATTGAAGGGTTGGCTGTAGCTGGAGTTTGAGATTTCTCAAGTGAGCGCCAGAAGTGAGAGGGGCAAAGGGATTTGAGGGGTTTATGCAAGAAAGTGGTTATAATGGTAACCATGGAGTTTATGCTTGATAAGAAGAGACGTGAGGACAGGAAGGGTGTGAGGGATGGTGAAAAGCTAGTGGAATGAATGGATTGCTGGGCGTGGTGATATCAAAGAGTTGTTGGAATGGGGGGTACTAGATGGAGTCCTCTGGAAACTTAGGAAGTGAAGATTTGAAAGTGTAATGCTTAAAGCTGAGCTTATGTCAAAACTAGGGTATGACCATGGGACCAAGTGGTCAAGGCAGAGTGGAAGACAAGATCTCTGGAGTGAAAGAGTTCAGTGAATTAGTAGGCCAAAGTGGTGAGAGAATTGTTTTTCAATGGATACTTGAAGTACCATAAATCATGACAAGAGTCACATTGGAGAGAGTGACAGTAAGCCAGGAGCTAAAATCTTTGGGCATTGAGGGGGCATCACACTCACTTGGATAGCTCCTTATTCTCCTACTTTCACAGAGACCATTTCCTCTTTAGACACTTAACAATGCAACAATGTGAATTTTCTTGTACTTAATTCAAGATACTTTCAGGTGTAACCAGATATTAGCAGTTTCCTTTTTGCCCTACTTTATGCTGGCTATTAGTGATTCACTAGTTTCTAAGGCTAATCGTGTCATCATTGCTTTTTACACTTAAAGATAGAATATCCAGTCATTGTTTGGGTAGAGGCAATTTTTCTTCTTGAAAGAATATACCTCTTAGCTACAAGATTGGTCCAGCAATGGTAATAGAATTACTCTCCCTGGAGAATACATTTTGTTTTTCTTGCTCTCACTTTTAACATTAGCCTTAATCTGAAAGCAAAATCAGCAATCCTAAAGCAAAAAGAAAATAATTATTTTTCTGAAAACAGAGAGTCAGAAAAATTACCAGCACACTGAATATGTATTTCAGTCTCCTGGGTAACAAGTTTGTTGTGGTGGCGGTTTGTTTTTGTTTTCCCCTTGGGTATGGCAGTATGTTATAGGAAAAATACAGCATGTTGATAAAAATCCTATTAAATACTTCAAAAGTTGAAAATACCTGAAGCCCTTAATCCACCACATCAAATGGTAAATGATTCCCAGTGATAGAGTTCTCTGTATTCCAAGTTCAGAGCTGACTGATGGATATTTTCAGACCATCCCTGAAATTATAGTGTATTTGAACAATGTGAATACTTGAGGTGTGGAGTACAAATGTTCACCTTTCTACGTCTGAGATAGCAGAGCTTTTGAGCTGAGATTGTGATTCACTGCCTGGCTCCATATCAATCACTAAACATGCAAATTGTCTCAATTCCTGGCAGATTCATTGAGACCGAATAGCTCTCTGTCAGTTGGAGGGAGTTCTCTTCTCCCACCTCCAATCCTTTACACAGGCTATTTCACAAGAGGAAACCAATTTCTTTGTTACCTCAATTTTCTCACCTCTTTAAGTTGCCGTTGTCTCTTCCAGCATATCTTTACGGATTAATTTAGATCATACTCCCACTCCACTAAATGTTCCTGGCCAGTCTTAGGCACTCATATTTATAGATCAAGTCCAAAGTTTGTCAGCATGTGGGAAGTTTCTTTTATTCATTAGGTGCAGTATTCTCTATTTAAATAATCCTACTTATATTAACAATCTCATTTCCGATATGCCTTTCCCACAGAAGTGCTTCATCAAATAGCTGAAACCTGGAGTTGGTCCCCCTTAGTATAGATCATGGACCTCACTCTGTACATTCTCTGCCACATTGCCCATGTGTGTGATTGTAATTGATTTGGAGGTTTGACTTTTTAAGTAAAATACTCTGGAGTAAGAGTTTTCTGTCAAGAGGGGGTTTGCAGTTGTGTTGAAGACAGATGCATATCTGAGTCACCTAGGTAGTTCCTTCCTCCCTCCCTTCCTCCCTCCCTCCCTCCCTCTCTCCTTCCCTCCCTCTCTCCCTTCTTCCCTCCCTCTCTCCCTCCCTCCCTCTCTCCCTTCTTCCCTCCCTCCCTCCCTCTCTCCCTCCCTCCCTCTCTCCCTCCTTCCCTCCCTCCCTCTCTCCTTCCCTCCCTCCCTCCCTCTCTCCCTTCTTCCCTCCCTCCCTCCCTCTCTCCCTTCTTCCCTCCCTCCCTCCCTCCCTGTAAGATGCATACTCTTTATTTCCAGCTCACCCCACAGACCAGGTATCTGAAATGTGATCAAATTCCGTGCTTAGCCCAGTGTTGCAGGTAGAATGAGCTTCCAGTAGGTTCACTTGACAAGAGGCCTAGTGCACATTCTCACGCATCATGCATGCCCCTCAAAGGAGACCTCCTTATTAAGAGCGATGCTAAGTAATTGATTATCGTAATCATGGATTTTTAATTAAAACATCTGAAAAGAATCCTAAAATGATCTAAAAATCTGCATTTTTATTTGTTTTGTTTTTGTTTTACAGACAAAGAAATTGAAACAGTTTTATTTAAAGACTCCAAAACCAATACTTTTTCTACTATACCGTAATGCCTCTCAAATAAGTATTTGCTGATTAGTAGCTCTATGCAAGAAAGTGTATTAAGGCATTTAAAATGTTTAAAGGGATGGTTCCTCCCTCAAGGCACTCAACATCTAGTTGGCAAGATAATGAAACCTCTTTTTGCCTCTTTAGCAGGATGTCCATAATGCATGATGATCCATATTGTGGTTCCTTCTCTTCTCCTTCCAGCCTTGTCTTCCTCTTCACCTCCTAAATATGAGGAAAATGTAGAGCTGCCCTTCTGGGTGGTGAAAGGGGCCTAACCCAGAGGCATTGTTCACCGCACTTAGGGGAAGGACTGAAGGGAAGCCTGAACCTTCTCCCTTTTGTGCGTGCTCATAACTACTCCTGCAGTATCCGAACTCAGCCCCTAATTTTCTCCACCTCATGAAACCCTCCTCATCATTTAAGGCCCAGAGGTAGTGTTGTCTCCTTCATCTAGCCCGCCCTTCCACTCCCCCAGCCCTTCTCCCATGACTGCTCTTGGGTTTCCACCGAGCTCCCATCCCTGTCCTATGCGTATGTATCAAACATTTATTGAAAGCTTTTAATACATCAGGCTCTTTGACAAGAATTGAAGGGCAAAGCAGCTATCCCTCTAATTTGAGGGCACTTTCTTCTCCATTTTTCTTGACAACTGATTAGTTAAACAAAATCTGATGGGTGGCGTGGTATCTGGTTTCTCTTTCAGTGTCATTGTTCTAAATACAGCAGATTCACCTTAGGGGGCTGTGTATCCATTTGCCCGTTTGATTTGCAGTTGTTTTCCAGTAGCACTGTCTGACTTTTTGCCGGTATATATATTTTTCTTAGGCCCTCTGGGCAACCTGCTATAATCATTTGTGAGAAAGCTCTTTGGGAACCAACTCATGAGCACTGGAATCAAAACTTGGCTTCCGTCTTAACAATTTCCTCATTTATAATATGGGGATAATTATAGTACCTCCCTGACAGAGTTGTTGTAAGGATTAACAGAGCTTTTACATGTAAAGCACTTAGGATACAGGACACACTCAGTAAATATTACTATTCATATGGTGTTCTTCAGTAATCAAAATATAACACCACACAGTTTGCATTCAGTACCTTTCTTTTACTGACACTTCTAATCAAATAAGAGTATGTATTCCATTTATTTTTAACATTTTGCTTTTAAGGGAGCTTGAGCTGTATTTCAGAGTCAAATCAAGTAGAGGCACCAATACATTAAATTATGCATCTTGGATCATAAATTCAGTAGTGAAATGCAAAGATCTGACCGCAGGGTCAGTGTTTCTGCCACTAAACCTGGATGTCATTAACTTTCCTGTTTCTTTACTTAGTTACTCTTGTTCAAAGGTTTTAAACATATCAACATCATTCTTAATTAGAGAGCAATACAGGCGCACCTTGTTTTGTCGTGCTTCACTTTATTGCACTTTGCAGATACTGTGTTTTTTACAAATTGAAGGTTTTTGGCAGCCCTACATTGAGCAAGTCTATTGGCACCATTTTTTCCAAAGGCATTTACTCACTTTGTGTCGCTGTGTCACATTTTGGTAATTCTCACAATATTTCAAACTTTAAAAATTATTATTATATTTGTTATGGTGATCCGTGATCAGTGATCTTTGAAGTTACCATTGTAATTGTTTTGGGGTGCCGTGAACCACACTCATATAAGATAACGAACTTAATTGGTAAATGTTGTGTGTGTTCTGACTGCTCCACCGACAGGCCAATCCCCTGTCTCTCTCCATCTCCTCAGGCCTCCCTATTCCCTCAGACACAACAATATTGAAATTAGGCCACTTACTAACCCTACAGTGGCCTCTAAGTGTTCAAGTGAAAGAAAGAGTCACACATCTTTCATTTTAAATCAAAAGCTGGAAACTATTAAGCTTAGTGAGGAAGGCATGTTGAAAGCTGAGACAGGCCGAAAGCTAGGCCTCTTGCGCCAGTTAACCAAGTTGTGAATGCAAAGGAAAAGCTCTTGAAGGAAATGAACAGCGCTACTCCAGTGAACACACAGATGATAAGAAAGCAAAAAAGCCTTATTGCTGATATGGAGAAAGTTTGAGTGGTCTGGATAGAAGATCAAACCAGCTACAAGATTCCCTTAAGGCAAAACCTAATCCTGAGCAATGCCCTAACTCTTTTCAATTCTGTGAAGGCTGAGAGAGGTGAGGAAGTTGCAGAAGAAAAGTTTGGATCTAGCAGACATTGGTTCATGAGGTTTAAGGAAGGAAGTCGTCTCCATAACGTAAAAGTGCAATGTGCAGCAGCAAGTGTGGATGTAGAAGCTGCAGCAAGTTACCCAGAGGATCTAGTTAAGATAATTAATGAAGGTGGCTACACTAAACAGTGAATTTTCAATGTAAATAAAACTGCCCTGTATTGGAAAAAAATGCCATCTAGGATTTTCATAGCTAGAGAGGAGAAGTCAGTACCTGGCTTCAAAGCCTCAAAGGACAGGCTGACTCTCTTGTTAGGGGCTAATGCAGCTGGTGACTTTAAGTTGAAGCCAGTGCTCATTTAACATTTTGAACATACTAGGGCCCTTAAGAATTATGCTAAGTCTACTCTGCCTGTGCTCTATAAATGGAACAAGAAAGCCTGGATGACAGCATACATGTTTACAACATGATTTACTGAATATTTTAAGCCCGCTGTTGAGACCTAATGTCAGAAAAACAGATTCCTTTCAAAATATTACTGCTCATTGACAATGCACCTGGTCACTTGAGCTCTGATGAAGATGCACAGTGAATGAGATGAAAGTTTTCATTCCTGCTAACCTACAGAGCATCCATTCTGCAGCACATGGGTCAAGTACTTTCGACTTTCAAGTCTTATTATTTTAAGAAATACATTTCAAATGGCTATAGCTACCATAGATAGTGACTCCTCTAATGGATCTGAGCAGAGTAAATTGAAAACCTCAGGAAAGGATTCACCGTTCTAGTTGCCATTAAGAACAGTTGTGACTCATGGGAAGAGGTCAAAATATCAACATTAACAGGAGTTTGGAAGAAGTTGATTCCAACTGTCCTGGATGACTGAGGGGTTCAAGACTTCAGTGGAGAAAGTAATTGCAGATGTGGTAGAAATAACAAGAGAACTAGAATTAAAAGTGGAGCCTGAAGATGTGACTGAATTGCTGCAATCTCATGATAGAACTTTAACAGATGAGGAGTTGTTTCTTGTGGATCCATGGTTTCTTGAGATGGAATCTACTCCTGATGAAGATACTGTAAAGATTGTTGAAATGACAACAGAGGATTTAGAATGTTACATAAACGTAGTTGATAAAGCAGCGGCAGGGTTTGAGAGGATTAACTCTAATTTTGAAAGAATTTCTTCTGTGGGTAAAATGCTATCAAACAGCATTGCATGCTACAGAGAAGTTGTTTGTGAAAGGAAGAGTCACTTGATGTAGCAGACTTCACTGTTGTCTTATTTTAAGAAATTGCCACCCCGCCACCTCAACTTTCAGCGACCACCACCATGATCGGTGAGCAGCCATCAACATTGAGGCAAGACCATCGGCCAGCAAAGAGAGTACTGTTAAAGGCTCAGATGATGGTTAGCATTTTTAGCAACAAAGTATTTCTAAGTTAAGGTATGTACATTGTTTTTAGACATAATATTGCATACTTAATAGACTACAGTATAGTGAGAACATAACTTTTATATGCACTAGGAAACAAAAAATTCATGTGATTCACTTTATTGTGATATTTGCTTTATTGTACTGGTCTGGAACCAAACCTGGAACATCTCCAAGGTGTGCCTGTGCAGCTTAATTATAAAGAATCCAGAATTCAACTATTATTACATATAATGTAAATATGTTTCAACCACTTTATTTAAGGAACTTCTCCTTATATGAAATAAACATGCATATAATTTTGTTTACAGGAATCCTTGACTATTATTTACTTTGCTGAAGCTTCCATCTGCCTGACTACCTTAGAATTATTTAAATTACTTGGATAGCCAGGGTGGCTGTCAGACTAAAATATCTCCAGTTGTCCCTCCACTGCTACTTGCTCACGTGGGAACTTTCTCCCTTCTGTATGTGGGCAGCAGAGTGCTCTACTCCAAGAAGGCCCTGGGATTCTCAGTCTTTACCCTTTCCCAGCCCTCTTGGCAACTCCCTGTCATTTGTGTAAAGCAGTATTAAAGTTAACCAAGTGTTCATCACTGCCTCTTTCTACGTTCTATATTCCTTTAGCAACAGCTTTAATCTAAGGCATGTCTTCCTGGGTTCTCTTCCCTGGCAGCTTATGATTTACTAAGGATTAGCATTAGCCTAGGAACAGTGTACTTCCAATCCTCTCTCAGCCATACTTAGATGTTTCCAATTCACACTGACCTTGAGGTTCATTTTTTGAGGGCATTTTTGTTCATCTGTTTGTTTTATGTATTAATCAGCAGTGCATTTTATTTCCATGTCATATTATTCTGATGTGAACAGAAAATCATGATACAAAATATAGTTTTTATTTTCTTGATATTTATCTTATCCACTGGGTAGCTTTGACTATAATAAAATTTTTTAAGTAAAAATTATAATTAAAAAATACATATATAATACTGAATGAATAAAGTAGCCAAGTAATATAAGGAGGGAATGAGAATATGTCACAAAAATCTGTGTGATAAAAATTTCAACAGCAGAAGTAGAAACAAGTCTGAGCATCTCTGGAAATTAGAGCACAGAAGACATAAAAATGCATTATCACCGTCACCATTTTATATTCACTGCTTGAAGTGGAATAATGATAAAATATTTTTCTTGGAATATTTTATGCCACTAATAGGACCAAGAACATTTGAATAGCCTGTGTGTGACAGAAGCCCAAAGTTCTAGAACAGTGCTGTCCAATAGAATTTTCTGTTCTGATAGAAATTTCCTATATCTGCACTGTCTTAAGAGACTTAAGAGACTTCCAAATTACCCTTAAGATTGTCACCCACACAAGGTTTCTAGGTCACTGTGTGGCCATTGTCAGGCCGTGCCACCCTACAAAGAAACACAAGTCCTATATCCTGTATCTGACAACAACCAACAAAACAAAACAAAACAACCCACCAACCAAAACCAAACATAAAGCAACATTTAAAAAGCAATTTTGATATTTACTAATTTTTTGGAAAAGTGACAAAAATATTTAAATGTTTTCTTCACTCATTGCTCTTCTTGAAGACCTCTCACCACGCTTCAGTGCTCCCTTCTCACTTCCCCTCCAAACACTGTCCCCAACTTATTTTTTCATATCATATGTCCCTCCACTCCCTCACTGGCCCCCTCATCTCACCCCTGCTCTAGACCTTTTCAGTTCTGCCTCTGTACCCATTATCCCATCCAACACATCAACAGGCCCCTGACTAAGAAAAGGAAGCACAAAACCCTCATCCCCAGAGAGTGGATGGGACAGGCTGTAATTCTGCCATAAGAATAAATATTTGCAAGGTCTAACTTTGGGTTATATATTAGAATCATTTATAGATAGATGTTACCCTTTTTCTACCCTCTAGGCAAGATTATTTCTAATCTGAATTTCATGAAGCCTCTAGAGTTTTAGAAAAAGCTAATGTTTACTGAATGCTTTGAGAGTAGCAGTACCCCAAGGCAAGAATAACATCTCAAGGTCTCTTCTACCTCTTTGATGTGATGAAAGATTGAATAATAAATATACACACTAGATATGATGCAAACCAATGAGCAAATGAGTTTGTAAGTGAAAGTAATTAGAGGGAAAAACAAAAAACCAGTTGCCCTCCATCTTCCCTGAATTGGGAGCTTATCCTTTAGACTTTAGGTTTTATTCATTTGGGATTCATTCATCAAATACTTGTTGAGTCTTGACTGTGTGTTAGGCACTGTTTTTAAGATGATGTATATGTACTGCTAATAAAAATCAGATTGTGGTCCTTGCCCTAAGATGATTTATATGTATTGCTAATAAAAAAAAAAGATTGTGGTCCTTGCCCATATAGAACCTACAAACTATAAGGGATGCATACAGAAAACAACAAAACCCATAACATAAATATAAAATTACCATTTGAGATCGCTGTAATGGAGGAATGAATGCAGTTGAATGATAAAATATAGCAGGATAGGGATGCTGTACAAACGCGTGGCTGTTAGAAACTAAGTCCTCCATAAAATACAGAGTACGATATATGCAGAGGTTTTCTTTCATGTTTTTTAGATTTGACTTTGGTATCTGTCCTTTTATATATTATACATTGTTATCCATAAATGGCCTTTGGTAAAACATAGTCCGACCTTTTGAATAGCAGATGTGAAATGAAAACTTCAGGTCATTCCATGAAGGTGCTGAATGCCAGTCAAAAGTTGAGTTTGAGTGACATTTCCCATTTTGCCTAATGAGCACTAGCAGTGCAGTTGTTTGCATTTTAAAAAGTTGTCCATTTATTTTATGAAAACGAATGGAAATCAAAAAATGAAATGCAGACATTGATAAGAAGGATAGTCCCAGGAAAATTATATATGTCGCGTTAGCCTTAGATGCATCTAACATGAAACATAGAGCGGTAGATAGTGGGCTCCACTGGGAAGAAAAATAACAAAATCAAAGAGTACAGGTGACATGTTAGTACTACAGCATCCTCAAAGTTGAACCCAAAAGTTGAGATCTAATTGAGTATTTTTAAAATATATGCTAAGTCTCATGGAATGGGAACCTGATTCCTGTCATATGAGTCTATTCAACTTTTGCACATTGAAAACTTCATTTAAAAATTCATTATATAGACATTAATTGGAGTATTTCTTATATATTGTATTTATTACCAAGGCGTTATTTCTTTCCATTTTATATCTGATAAAATGGATATTAAGTAACTTGAGGAACATAATGTAGCTAGGAAATTGCATAGATAGGATTCAAATTCAGAATGATCTGGCTTCCAAGCTCATGTTTGGTTTTTTTTTTTTTTTGGGGTGAATGACATTTTTAAAAGTATATCTATCAAGGGCTTTAGTTGAATCACCACAAAACTGTTTTCTTCCTTCACTCATGTAGACAGAAGTAAAGAGTAAAATTGCAGCAGACAAAGGAGTAGTTGAAATATGCTCCTTTTTCCTGCTGTTGTCAAGGATGAGAACTTTAGATCCTGTTTTCTTTTTAAAACCTAATTTATTTTCCTGCACAGAAAAGGCACCAATTTATTTTTTTTAGAAATTTACTAATTTTTTTTGCTAATCCCAAAGGGAGGATTATTTTTTTAGGATTAAGTGTAGTCAGTTGGTATTAGGAAGTTGGGAAGTTAAGTACAAAATTCTATTAAAGACTTAGCGATTTGAATTTAGCAAACGAAGAGCCATTCTTTAATGTATTTGTACCTTGATGTATATGCAGAGTTCTGTTTCAACTTTTAGACCTTATCTTTGAATTTTCACTGATACCATAAGAAACATTAACTTATTCATATTTTAGGATTTATCTTTTCATCATCCTGGATACACATATATAGAAAGAATATCTCCTTTGTGTGTTTAATTTTTTTAAAGGAATTCCTTTATTTACTTTTAAAAATTTTTTATTTATTTTATTTTATTTTTGGCTGTGTTGGGTCTTCGTTTCTCTGCAAGGGCCCTGTCCAGTTGCGGTGAGCGGGGGCCACTCTTCATCGCAGTGCGCAGGCCTCTCACTATCGCGGCCTCTCTTGTTGCGGAGCACAGGCTCCAGATGCGCAGGCTCAGCAATTGTGGCTCACGGGCCTAGTTGCTCCGCGGCATGTGGGATCTTCCCAGATCAGGGCTCGAACCCGTGTCCCCTGCATTGGCAGGCAGATTCTCAACCACTGTGCCACCAGGGAAGCCCTGTGTGTTTAATTTTGAAATAATGCCTATGGTCAATTTCCCACCATTAGGGAAGGTGCAGGTTTTGCTAAGAGTCTGAAAGTCTGCACAGGAAAATTGTTTTAGATAATATTCCAGAGGTTACTTGGTCTAATATAGAAGCAAAGTCAATTTATATAGCAGTTTTCTTTGCAGAAACGTGGCCCTATCAGAGACTCGGTGCTCCACTGTTGGGTGGGAAAATTACACTGGCTGATTTCAGAAGTTACCGTGGGAACACATTTTATTTAGCACAGTTTTGCTGCTGAAGCCAGAAACCTGGATGCTTTGTTCTTCCTGAAGTATCAAAAATAAAAACTCACGAAATCTGACATCCCACCTGCTCCCTTATCTGGGCTAAATGCTGCGGTAAACTTTTCTTGAGGTTGAAATATTTGAAAGGAAAATCAGTACACACAAACATGCAGACACACATACATATATTTCTTTACTTGAACAATGATGTTGAATCCTAATTACTAAGCTCATATACTGCTCCTTCCCAGGGAATATAGAGTATTATTGTTATCAAGATATTATGCCACACATATCTTCACTGGCTGCCTTTCCTCTCAGCTCTCCTTGGTGGCTTGTTGGATTAAAAGAGAGAAGCACAAGTCTTACATGAAGGGATATGTTGACAAATGGTGGTTTTTATCTTCATAATTGTACCAAATGTCTGAATTGACTTTGCCATTTATTAGAATAAGTGTGCTGAATGCCCTGTGTGTGTGCATCAGGACAAGTGGTCTAATCAAGTTCAACTGTTCTGTGTCTATTTGGCTCGGCTTAATTAAAATTCAGCCCTGCTTTTGAGCAAGCCGCAGTGGTTTGGCAGACCTTCAAAGGGCTATACTGCAGCAGACAATAAAAGTGATAAAGGCATACAATAACAATCAATACAATGCAAATACCCCTGTTACTTACAAATCAAGTAGAAAGTGGTTCCTTGAAGCAATCTCATCTGCTTTTGGTGATAAAATTAAAATTTTGGAAACACTTTATTTCTAAGTTTGCCTACACTCTCCTTGTCAATGGGCTACTTTTTTTTTTTTTTTTTGCTACTAATGAAGCAAATGAAAATGATAGTAAGATAAATCAGCACAGTACAAATCCTTTTTAAAATTGTACAACTCTTATTTCATTTGTTCCACACGTGGCTGAAAAATTGCGTGAAGGTTTTTTACCTGCATGAGGAAGAGAGCCCTAATTCATCTTCCATTCATTCGTGATTGTTGGTGGGGGGTTATATTCTTGGTGATCATCGTTTTTTATTCAGTCCACTGTTTTTGGCTGACTGCCCTGGTCCCAGATTTTCTCACAAACTGCCATCTGGCATTTTCACTGTCCCCCACATATAGCTCCTTCAGGACCTCCTGCAAGCAGGCTAGAGAATTTCACAGCTTGGGGGCATAGGAGTGTACATGAAGTTGCAGCCACTTCAGGATGGATTTCTCACCTACCACCTACATATCTGTCATTGCTAGATGTTTAGTGGAAAGAGCTGCTTGTGTGCTGGGGATCTGGAGACCTGGGAGGAAGACCCGAAACACCTGTGGTTAGCTGTATTTTTAACTAATCTGCATTTGAAGAATGGAGGTTGAAAAAGCCAGATCTCTGTACTTCATATGTTCATCTTGGAGCGTTAGTGTATATAAATTCATAAGGAAAATGCTTCTAAAAATTGAAAGAGAGATTATTATTACTCTTACAGCACAAGTGATTATAGCGGCTGAAATTTATCAATGAGTGTTATTGTCCAGTTGGGCTGCACATGTAAATATCACTTCACATTGTAACAGATATAAAAGAAGGTTTCACGAGGTATTAAAAATGCATACACAGGGACACCAGTTGTTCAAGACGTGTTTTGATATAGTCTCTTCTCTTTGTATGTTTTAGGTTTGATGTTTAGCTTCTGGGTTTTATTCAAGCAGTGAGATAATTCTCATAAAGACATGTTTCACCATTTTCTTAGCGTTATCACTGACTTCTATAGCTGAAAGAGAGATGTGCTGGGAAAGAGCCATCACAACTGTTCTCAGAATTCTAGCCAGTGGAATTGCCGGTCGCAAGGCCAAGATTCTGTGAACTGTTTCTATGGTTCCATCCCAGTACATCTCTTATCAGCTGTAATGGAAGCCATGTGCTTTTCACTTTCTATTCTGCCCATTACCTATTCATTGTTCTCTTAAATTACCTAAAGCTTTCATTCTTTTGTTGTTCTATTAAGATCACAAATGGCAGAAAGTAAATTCGAAAGTGTTATTTAATTATTAATATAAGAACAAGCTACCTTAACACACTGAAAAAAAATCTTAATTTCAAATTTGAGAAACCAGATCAGGTGTTAATTTGTATTCAAGATGCCACGTTAAGATAAGTTAATAGATAACTAATAAGAACCTGCTGTATAAAAAAATAAATAAAATAAAATCCAAAAAAAAAAGATATGTTAATAGTCTTTGTAAAAAACCTATACCTGTAGTGATATACTAATACATATACAAGGGTCAGTGAAATTTCTGCTGTGGAGTATTGACTGTGACATTTCAATTTTGTATCAAATAATTATATAGATTTTAAATGTCTCTAAGACAAAGTTATAAACACATCTAATATCATTTCTGTTCTTAGGTGATTTAATCAATATCTCCATGTGAACAGAAAATATAGAATAGTCAATGTTTATTCCTTCTTGAAATTTCCATCGTTTCTTTGTGTAGTAAATATTTTGCGAAAACAAATGTATGCTTGTAAAAACTGAAATTTTCTTAAAACATGTCATGCATATATTGCTCAACTTTATTCTAATATAGTTTATGGTAGAAAAAATTATTTCTAGGTAGTTATGTTAAACAGTTATGACAAAAAACAATGACTGTCAAGTAAAACAAGTCAAGTGTGCAATATTTTCAAGACGCTCAATGATTTGGTAAATTTTTGTATTTTAGCAAGCAGATGTCTTCTCTGATATTGTTCCTTATGTTCTGAATTATAACCTGTTAAACCTGTATCAGAGCAACCAAACAAAGGTAAAAATCTCAGAGAGTCATCTCTCCAAAGTCAAACACAAATAAAAACTCTGATGAACCAGCAGCCACCAAGTTGATACCACTGTTCTCCATCTGATCGGTTTCATTCCTGAATGGGCATAACCTTAATCCGCTTTGGGCATTATACTCAAACTTCATTAGTCTTTGTGTCAGTCCCTTTTCTGAGCCAAATCCTCTAGCTTCCCTTTGAGATCATATCTAGAATAAGCTTACCTTGTCGTATTAGATCTCAGAAGTTTCTTAAAGCTAAATCAAGAATCATATCATTGGTAAGTAAAGTTTCATAGATTTGGAGAGGAGCTATCTGCATCAAATGTGAATTAATCTAAAATCCTTTGACATACTAAATAGTTCTCTGTATCCGTGAAACAGACAAGTATTCACTTTTTCTTTTCTGTTATCTCAAGCTTAAGTTTTGTAGTTTTTTTCCCCTCTCTTGCTCATTTTTGACTCATATGTAAGAGTGAGGCTAAAGATATATGCCATAAAGTTGCCAGAGGAGAAACAAGATAGGTGGAATCTGAGGCCAGCCACTCTGCCAGTGGATATCCATTAAGGCCTTTCCATATGCAGAGTCCACCAGCTACAAAGATGTATGAGACCAGGACACACCTTTGGACATCTCCAAGCAAAGACTTGAAACGCCAAATTTGAGCACTCTTGTGTGATTCACCCAATAGTAATGATGTGTATATGTAAGATGGTTTTATTTTGGACTCTGTTTCTATTAAGTCTGTGGGGGCTTTTGGAATAGGGATTTTTCTTCTATAATTTCAAACACCTGAATGACATACAGGTAAGAAACTCAGAACTCTAACTTCTCATACAATTTGGGACACAAGCTGTAATTTGTAAAAAGAAATGGCTAAACAAGTGTGTGTGGACATATGCATCCTCACGTACGGATGCTTTGGTAATGGAGGCTTGCTCTTAGAAATCAGAAATACATAGTTTGCTGTTATATCAACCTACATTTGACTCTAATTCTATTCTAAATGTAACTCTTAGGTCTCTTTTTGAGTTTGTTATGGGTGTCTTTTATTTTTTATTATTTTTATTGAAGTATAGTTGATTTTCAATACTAGTTTCAGGCGTACAACATAGCAATTCAGTATTTTTATAGATTATACTCCATTTAAAGCTATTCTGGAATAATGGCTATATTTCTCTGTGATACACAGTATATCCTTGTTGCTTATCTATTTTATACATAGTAGTTTGTATCTCTTAATCCCATGCCATTATGGGAGTCTTTTAAAGAGACAGAAACACAGTCAAAATAAAAACCAGATAGATTCTGCTGTGTGTGTGTGCATGTGTTTATCTGTGAGAGAATGCACAAAATACTCTTACTTTTTACCTAGCTTCCTCAGAAAATGTTAAAACTATAAACACTAAAGCATGACTATCAAGAGCTTCAAAAGTTGGAGAACTCTCTGCATATCAGATAAAATATGAAACAGTGTTACAAAAATGTAACTGGATCCATTTAAGATAGTTTAAAAGTGTATCAAAGAAAGATACATAGTGTGACGGGGTGTTGTTCTTCTGACCTCATACTTTGATTTCATAATAAATAAAATGTAAAAATCCCATGATAGCAGATGTATATCTCATTCTTGATCTTTCTGAAGTAGTATATATTGAGATTTTTAAAAATCCTGAAATTTGATGGAAATAACAAGATGTAAGTATTTGGACCAGAGCTAATGATTTTGCAGGAACTGAGATGATACTTATTTGAAATTCTGTTTTCAAGAGTGACATAGAGACCTGAATCTATTTACATGGCATAGAACCTGAGAACAAAGCAGTGTTAATGAAAATGCTGAGATAGAATTTTAGGTTCAAGGAGAGTACCTTTTTAATAAATGAAAATGCAGAATATATAAACTCAAATAGGATATAGATACACACCATATACTCACTAATAGTGTTTATCTTTTATTTAACAATTATTTATCGAATGTCTCTTCTGTGGGAGATACTATAGTAGGCACTAGTAATTATGTATAATAAGTAATTAGTATAATAAGACGGACACAATTACTGACCTTATGGGCTTACGTTTGAATTTCTTGCTATAAAACTTGGTGCTCTTTCAAACAAACATAGGTTGAATTCTGGCTTTAATGTTTACTGACTGGATGATTTTGAATTTGAATAATTTTAGAGAAAACTAAGGCTTAAATAGAGTTTAAAACTTGGTGGTCAGTGATGGAGCTGGGAAATGAGATCAAGCTTATCTCACCCTTAAGTTAATACATTTTCCATTTTTCTAGGTTAGATAATAAGTGTATAGGAGAGAATGAAAACTGCAAAGTTTTATAGAAATAACATAATTGTTACTCAATTTGATTTAATATTTCTTGTAAATTTAGTTATATAATCAAATATTTATTAAATGCTTACTATTTGGCAAGCATGGTTTGAAATCTTGGGGATATTGTCAGAAACAAAAAACAAGGTCCCGCTTCTCAAGTTCTAGTGTGGAAACATAGGTAATATAAAGATATACATGGAAAAATATCAAGTAGTGATAAGCACTATGGTGAAAATAAATCAGGGAAACTACTTTAGACTAGATGATCAAGAAGTTTTTCCCAAATGGACCCGAATGACTAAAAGAGCCATCAATGCCAAGATGTGGGCAGGAACATTTGAGACAGAGGAAAAAAACTAGTGCAAAGACCCTGAGACGGGAATGAGCTTCACGTTTCAAGGACCTGAGAGAAGTCATGGGACTAGAGCAGTAGCTCTCCTGTGATTACCAGACTAGCAGCCTCTGCATGTGATTAGTTGAATAGCCTATTCTCGTTAATGTCCTTAATTTGAAAATTATACTTTGATTAAGTAAGACCTTAATATTTGGGGAGATTGGGTGAAAAGTATACAGCAGGATCTCTTTGTTCTATATTTGAAATTTATCTGTAAGTCTGAAAATATTTGCAAATGAAAATCTAAAAAAGTAACTAGAGCAACTGTAAAAGCAAAGTGAAGGGTTTTAAGCAGTGGAGGCACTGTAGTGATGGGATCTAGTCTGTGTTTAGGAAAAGTATTCGTTCTGTGGTGTGGAAAATGGGTTGGAAGAGAGAACTAATGTTCGTGCGATGACCAACAGAGGGACTGTTACCATTGTCCAGAGGAGAAATGGTGGTGCCTTGGTCTGTCATGATGGTGGTGTAAGAGCTGTGGGCAAATCCATAGTAGTAGGCTTTGAAGTTCTAATTGACAAGGCTTGCTGATGGATTGGCTGTGAGAGGGAGTGACAGAAATAGATCAAGGATGACTTAAGTTTCAGGCCTGAGCCACTGGATAGGTGCCAATGGTATTCACTGAGAAGGCAAAGGTTGAAGTAAGAGATTGACAAATAATGACACTTGATTAATTTTATAAGTAAATTATTAAAGTAAATCTAAACAGACAATTCACAATACTTTTATGAGTATTTGTGATTAGTAGCTTTAGTGACAAATTTAGCTTGATGGATGCCGTATTGGCTATAAATAAATTAACTCACTTGGGTTTTCTCATATTTATCCTGAGATTTTTAATTGAATGCATTTTTGAAACATGAAATTGTGAAATATATTAAAGAAAATAATGATACCAACAGATATTCTTAATCTGCTCTTATGAATTTTTACATTTGTATGTAATTTGTCAGTTCATTCAACATGTGTGGAGTGGCTGCTTTGTACCAGGTGCTGCTCTGATTGCTGGGGATACGCCACTGAAAAAACACAGACCAAAATTTCTGCCCTGATGGAGCTTACATTCTAATATGTTTTAGTAGAGGTGAACCAGACAATTTAAGAAAAATAACTTTAAATGTATGGCCTATGGGTAAAATAGATACTTTAGACAATAAGTAAAATGATTCTTAAGTCAGATGATATAGAGACAGAAATGAAGCAGAGAAGGAGAACTGGTAAAATGAGAGGAGGAAGGGATTGGGATCTGGAATGGATTTTAATTTAAAATAAAGTTGCTAGGAAAGATCTTGTTGATTAGGAACTGAGGGAGGGAGCTATGAGGATAAGTGTTGAAAGAGCATTCCACCCAGTCTTTGACAAGTGATGAATTTGAGGCTCTCCTTCTAGAACATCTCATTGCCAAGCAAATTCTTCTACTACTATCTGTCCTCTTAATGTACCTGGAAATTTCCTGTCCTCCTACCTTAATCTTCTTTTCTCTTCTCAGGTCAATAGCAGGGAAAGTGTGTAGCAGCAGAAAGAAAGACTGTCAACCAAGGAGAGATGTAGAAAGCTAACTTTGAGAAATATCAATATAGCAGATGCATCCCCCAAAGCTTCCTGTGTGTTGACATAAACTCCCACACACTTAGCAACTTCTACCAGAAAAAGGCTCATTCTCTTTTTTTTCAAAAACATATTTATTGGGATATAATTCACATACCATACAGTTCACTCATTTAAGGTGTAAAATTCATTGGTTTTTATACATTCACGGAGTTGTGCAATCATCAACACAATTAATTTTAGAAGATTTTAATTACCCCCAAAAGAAACTCCATAGCCATTAATAGTCACTCCGCATTTCCCCTAATACAGCTCCCCTTCTTGTCTTAGCCCTAGGCAACCATCAGTCTACTTTCTGTCTTTATGGGTATGCCTATTCTGGACATCTGTAAAAATGGAATGCAATATGTTGTCCTTTGTGACTGGCTTCTTTCACCTTTTTTTTTTTTTTTTTTTTTGGCTGCATCGGGTCTTTGCTGCTGTGTGTGGGCTTTCTCTTTAGTTGTGGCGAGCGGGGGCTACTCTTCGTTGTGGTTCGTGGGCTTCTCATTGCAGTGACTTCTCTTGTTGTGGAGCACGGGCTCTAGGCGCGTGGGCTTCAGTAGCCGCAGCACGCGGGCTCAGTTGCAGCACGTGGGCTCAGTAGCTGTGGCTCGTGGGCTCAGTAGTTGTGGCTCGCAGGCTCTAGAGTGCAGGCTCAGTAGCTGTGGCACACGGGCTTGGTTGCTCTGCAGCATGTGGGATCTTCCCGGACCAGGGATCGAACTTGTGTCCCCTGCATTGGCAGGCAGATTCTTAACCACTGCGCCACCAGGGAAGTCCCTCACTTAATACGTTTTTTAGGATTCATCCGTGTTGCAGATTCATCAGTACTTCACTTATTTTTATTGCAAAATAATAGTCCATTGTATGGATGTACCACATTTTATTTACCCATTCATCATTTGACGTTCATTTGGATTGTTTCCACTTTGGGCTATTATGAATAATGCTGCTGTGAATATTTTGGGGCAAGTTTTTGTGTGGACATATATGTTTTCGATTCTCTTGGGTATATTACTAGGAGTGGAATTGGTGGATTGTATGGTAACTCTATGTTTAACCTTTTGAGAAGCTGCCAGACTGTTCCCAAACTGGCTCCAGTATTTTATATTCCAAACAGCACTGTTATTATGGTTCTGATTTCTCTATATCCTTGCCAACAGTATTTGTCCTTTTTTTGTGTGGCAGAATACACATAGCATAAATTTTACTGTTTTAACCATTTTAAAGTATGCGATTCTGTGGCATTAAGTACATTTATAGCATTGTGCAACCATCAACATCATCTAGTTTCAGAATTTTTTCATTTGATTATAGCTGTCATAAGGGGTGTGAGTTGGTATCTCATTGTGCTTTAAATTTTTATTTCTTTGGTAATGATTTTGAGCATCCTTTCATGTGATTATTGGCCACTTGTCATCTTCCTTGGAGAAATGTGTATTAAAACCTGTTGTAAATTTTTAAATTATTTGTCTTTTCACTTATTGAGTTGTAATAGTGAAAAGACTCAAGTTAACCATGAGTGTGTTACATGAAAAAAATCAACCACCCAATGCTGTCACTTTAAATATATTTGCCACCTCACACCAGTCAGAATGGCCATCATCAAAAAATCTACAAACAATAAATACTGGAGAGGGTGTGGAGAAAAGGGAACCCTCTTGCCCTGTTGGTGGGAATGTAAATTGATACAGCCACTATGGAGAACAGTATGGAGGTTCCTTAAAAATCCAAAAATAGAACTAACATACAACCCAGCAATCCCACTCCTGGGCATATACCCTGAGAAAACCATAATTCAAAAAGAGTCACGTACCACAATGTTAATTGCAGCTCTATTTACAATAGCCAGGACATGGAACCAACCCAAGTGTCCATCTACAGATGAATGGATAAAGAAGATGTGGCACATATATACAATGGAATATTACTCAGCCATAAAAAGGAACGAAACTGAGTTATTTGTAGTGAGGTGGATGGGCCTACAGACTGTCTTACAGAGTGAAGTAAGTCAGAAAGAGAAAAACAAATACTGTATACTAACACATATATATGGAATCTAAAAAAAAAAAAAAAGGTTCTGAAGAACCTAGGGGCAGGACAGGAATAAAGGCACAGATGTAGAGAATGGACTTGAGGATACGGGGAGGGAGAAGGGTAAGCTGGGACGAAGTGAGAGAGTGGCATGGACTTATATATACTACCAAATGTAAAATAGATAGCTAGTGGGAAGCAGCTGCATAGCTCAGGGAGATCAGCTCCGTGCTTTGTGACTACCTAGAGGGGTGGGATAGGGAGGGTGGGAGGGAGACGCAAGAGGGAGGAGATATGGGGATATATGTATATGTATAGCTGATTCACTTTGTTATAAAGCAGAAACTAACACACCATTGTAAAGCGATTATACTCCAATAAAGATGTTAAAATATATATATATTTGCCAATGATCCTGGGCTTACCCAGTATTAATATATGACATCAGAACATTTAGGTTGGGTGACTTTATGTTCAAGATAGTGTGGAAGAAATTGTCCAAAAAGCAAACACTTTCACACCCTTGTCTCTGAGAATGTCCATCTCTGAAAAACACACATGAAGAAATACGTTGAAAGATAGAAGCATTTGTGGTGTAACATTAATTTATAGGATATGAATTTGTTTTGTTATAAACTACCAGAAAGTGCTTTGAAGAGGATTTTTCTTAAATCATACTCTTGAGGAAAGTATTAGATAAAAAGTTCTTATTCCACATTTCTTCACATACATGTACTTATTAGCAAGTTGCCTCTAAGAGTTGATATGTTGAGCACATTTGATCTATAGTTTTTGAGAGCTGAATGGAACTTTCCGTTTCCGCAGTTGAAATGGAATGTGGTTCAAGATAAGAGTTAGGATAGCTGATGGACATTTTGCCCCCTTTTAGGTCCATCATTTATTTTTGTGTGGCAGGGCAGAGCCAAGTGAGAGAGTGTGAGAGCTCATTTTACTTGCAAGTAGGTAACTACAGATATGTACAATTATTATTAAACTGAAAAGGAAGTGATGACAAAACCAAGATCCTGGTTATCCTAACTATTTGCAATTTCTCAGTCTGTGTTTGAAAAAGTTTAGTCCTTTCCAAGATCCCAAGGCTCTTCCCATCTCCAACCCTCCCGCCCCAACCAGATTTATTCTAGGCAATAGTAAATACACCTGGTATGCAAGGGAAAATATTCACTTTTAAAGCCAGTTTTGAAGGAGTCTCCAAGACATTGAAAGGAGCCAGATGGTGTGCAGATCATTCTACAAAGTTTATGATTACTTTGGTTAAAGCCTCTGGTTTCTGCGTGAAAAAGTTGTCATGGCAGAAAAATCCCCTTTACCCTTAGTGCAGCTGGGCTTGTCCAAGGAAGGCTTTTCCCAGGTTAGTGTTCTGTCTACACTGGGCGTTTGCAAGTCTGTTGTACTTAGAGTAGTTAAACCAGTTCTGTTGAACCAAGTTGACAAAAAACACACACGAGCCAATGTTAATTTTTTTCAGCTCAGTATGGCTTAATTGCCTTTTCTCCCCCAAGTTTTCACCTCTTAGCAGGCCTTTTCTGCCTAGCATCAGAAATAACAACTGAGACTATTCAGGGGGAAAAAATGGCATTCTTCCAAAAGAGAAAGTGAACTTCAACACAATTCCTAGATTCAAAAGGATTGCAAAGGAGAATTATTTCTGCCAGCTTTGGTCATTCGACAGCTACGATTCTCCTTCTCAAAGATGTCATCTTAAACCTCCTTCAATTACTAATGAGAATCCTGCATTTAGTTCTTTGATGTTTATGATGAGAGAGAAAGAGGGAGAGAGGGAGGGAGGCAGGGGGTGGTGGGAGGAGAGAGAGAGAACTTTTACTCTGTTTATGTGATAAGTTTAAATGTAAGTAACTGTTCTACTTTTGCCTTTAAAATGTTATTTTTGCACTCACAGCCTACGGATTTTAAATTGACACTCAATGTTTTTGCAAAAATGATTTTGAAGTAAATCTATATGCAAAATAATAGGCTTTATTGCAGCTAGAGGTATATTTATCTGAACAGATACAAAAGTGTTTCTGTAAAGAATGGGTCTATTTTACTTTATCAGCAACTAAGGGGAAGGTTAATGGCTATGATGTATCTTTTCTGTTGTGTGCGAAACATGCAGTGTTCCGTGCCATTGAGATTTATGGTGTGGAGGACAAAGCAGGTGCTATTCCAAGCCTTCTTTCACAACAGAGTGTAAACTCGGGCCTGAACTTATCTGTCAAAAAGTAACTTAAAAAAACGTGAGGAAAATCCTCGAATTTCGCACTTTTCCATACCTTGCCATCTCTAGCTCAGGAATTTAGCCAGCGTGATTAATGACCACTGTTATTTGTGAGCTTTCCAAGTCCCTACAGACATAATGAACTTGACTCTTCAGCCACGTAGAAGAGAACAGGCTGTTAGAGCTCCACACTATGACAAGTTCATAATTATGAGCTCTTTGCAGTTAGAAAGAAAGGAGAAAGAGGAAATGTCATCTCCCCTCATTGCATAGGCATACCTTAGAACATTTTCCACTCTCTCTTTTTCTTCTCCTCCTCCCAACTTTCTGCCCCCTGTACGTACACACACACACACACACACACACACACACACACAGTCTGTTCTCTATTTTTTGATAATCCACATCAAAGTGTAACTCTACTTAATCTTGCCTCTTATGTTTCCTTCACGTAAAGCCAGTCAGTCAGGCCCACCGATTCCTTTGACAAAAATATCTTACAGATTTTTCTTTTCCTCTGTTATATTCTCCCTGCCACCTCATGTTGATGTTATTCTAATCCTTAAGTTATTTTATGCTTCAGACCCTCTCCCCTTGTCAAGGTCATGCAACCTCTTTATTCCCTTATATCCTTTGTTTTAACCCCAGTGGTTTCTTTCCTTGTCACTCTTCTGACCCCATATCCAGGCTTATACATTTCCTCTCTCTTTGTTCTCTCTAATATGGGTATCTCTTGCTTCTCACACTCAACACTTACTTCTATCAAGATGCACCTTAAAAAGCATCTTCTAGCATAACCCTCCTCAGACCAGTCTCACCTAGTAATCATACTCTTCCCTTTTTTTGTGGGGAGGAGGATACATTCTGCTCAGCTGCAGGCAAGGTTTTTACTCTGTAATATCAATCACATCTTAGGCTCCTTAAAGAAAATACAACTTCTAGCTCATTTTAATTCTTTCTAGGGGTAGTTACTCTGCTGTCTACACAGTTAGTAGTAATGCCTTATCAAATGTAATTCAAACCAGGTCACTTTGCAACATTGAAGAAGTGAAGAAACACTGACCGTGAACTTCCAGCAATCCCGCCGATTCCCCAGTTCCTCCAGAGTACTCGTGGAAATTATGTTCCTTATAAGCCATTGAAAAATTTGTCTGTTGCTTGGTACAAGAAGATTTCAGAGTTAACCTGTTGGTGTATCCTGGTGCTAAAAATCTTGTGTTGACCAAAGAAAGAGAACAGTTCCTGAATCTCCCTGTGATATGATCAAGAAGTGGGGGAAAATTAATCTCCATCCCCTGCCTGTGTTTGTACAGGATGCCGCTTAGTGTCTTTCCCAATTTGTAGTGTTCTTTTTTTTTTTTTTTTTTAATTAAACCTTTCTTACAACACTTCTTAATTTTATTTATTTATTTATTTTTGCTGTGTTGGGTCTTCGTTTCTGTGCGAGGGCTTTCTCTAGTTGTGGCAAGCGGGGGCCTCTCCTCATCGCGGTGCGCGGGCCTCTCACTATCGCGGCCTCTCTTGCTGTGGAGCACAGGCTCCAGATGCGCAGGCTCAGTAGTTGTGGCTCACGGGCCCAGTTGCTCCGTGGCATGTGGGATCTTCCCAGACCAGGGCTCGAACCCGTGTCCCCTGCATTGGCAGGCAGACTCTCAACCACTGCACCACCAGGGAAGCCCCTGTAGTGTTCTTTTGACTAGAAAAAGGATTAGGCATCACCACGGGAGAAAAGCACAGTCTGATGAAGTTAACAGGGATTTTCACTCACATCCCGTGTTTTAATCTTGGAAATTACAGTTCTTTCTCTCTCTTGTTCCCACCCCAGAAGTCCCATAGGTGAATGGCAATAATATGACACCACCTTTCTTCTTCTCCATGGCTTGCTGATTCTCCTCTACTCAATTCTGAGGCCCTTGAATACAGATCCTATGTCTTGTTCACCTTTGGGTGCCTATAGTTATCTCTGTGCCTTATACATAACAGATGTTCGATAACCGTTTGCTGAACAGAATTGAGTCATTTTCGAAAACTAGTCTATATAATGGACCCTGATGATTTCCTTTTATTCTACAAAAGCTTTTCTATCCTAATTTCCCTTACCAGTTTCATACCACTCACAATTCAGCATGCTATCCCATCAGGCCAGAAAATGTGGATGAACACAGCTGCTCAGGTATTCATCATTTTTTTCTTTTGAACTAGTCTTAAAGACATTGATTATCTCTCTCTTATGAAGATTAATTATCCCATTTTGTGGTAGTTCCGTTTTTACAAGTTTGTCTTCCTAGTGGACTGTGATTTTTTTTTTTTCAAAAAGGAGGCAATTTCTCAGTATTCCCAGGACCTAGCATGGTGTTTGATAAAAAGTTGTTGTTCAATTCATTTTTGTACAGGTTGATCTCTGCGTGGTCTTTTCATGCTTTTTCTGCCCTCTCTTCAGATTGTCTTTAGCTTGTCATAGGATCTGTATGTCATAGTCTCTTAGCCTCCTGCACACTTTCATCACCTCCACCTTTCTTTCTACATTTCTCAGGTGAGACATGCGATTATCTTTGTTTACCCTAGAAGGCGTTCTCCTTAAGAACAATGTCACATATGACACAGTATGCATTACATGTTCTGGAAAATAAGGCATAACATATATGGGAATAGTCCCATAAATTTCATTGTAATCCAAAAGTATTTTTTGAAAATCCTACTTAAAATAATAATTTTTCATTTCTCCCTGGTACCCAAGATTCCCTCACTTAACAAGGGAAGAAATAGATTCTTTGAATATGAGATCTGGAAAGAGCCTTAGGGAGACTAGATACAAATAAAGTATATAGAAGGTAGGAAGTTACTTCATGTTCACACCAGTAGTCAGTGGCAGAGTGACTATATAGCCCAAGTCTTCTGGCATAATCATAAGACCATGTATCAATCATGGTGACTCATGGGTTTATTCATATTGACCTTGTCTTTTATTGTGTGGATTGTCACAGAAAAAAAATATGGTGGCCTTTGCATAGCTTAAATGAGTGAATACTTTCTGGTACGTACATTTATTTTTCACATTTAAGTATGATCTTAGTGGATTTGAATTTTTTTAATTTTATTTTTTAGGAAAATAAGTTTAAATACATGTATTTTAAAAGACCTTTACAAGTTAATCTAAAAGACAGTAAACTTGGGACTTCCCTGGTGGTCCAGTGGTTAAGACTCTGTGCTTCCATTGTAGGGGACACAGGTTCGATCCCTGGTCAGGGAACTAAGATCCCACATGCAGCGCAGTGCGGCCAAAAAAAATTAAATAAAATAAAAGACAGAAAACTTATATGAATTTATGGAAAATGAGCAAACTTATTCAAAGTAACATTAAATGCAAATTCTTTCTGAGATCATCAGATATTAAAACAATGCATTTATCAGCATTATTCTTCATATTATCAAATTGAAACAATTTGAATGTTCCTCAATGGTAGAACGGTTAAGAAATTGTGCTAAATTCATACAATGGAGAAGTATTTGGAAATGAAAATGACAGAAGTACAACTACGTGCTATAGCATGGATGAAGCTTACAAACATAATCAAAAGAAATTAGACTCAAAGGGGTACTTATTATACAATTCTATTTATATGAAGTTGTAAGTTTCAAATCTATCAGATTAGAAATCAAGATAGTAAGTATTGCTAGTAAGAGGGAGGGCATAGGGATTGGGAGGAGTTCAGTGGGGCTTAAGGGTCCTGGTAATATTCTGTTTCCTGATCTGGTTGGTGGCTATACAGGCATGTTCATGTTGTGATAATTCATTAAGCTTGTGATGTATGTACTATTTTGTACGTATGTTTTGGTTTTAAAAAAACTAAAATTCTGAAAAAATAATCAAGAAAATTGTTGAATATCATTGGCTTTTTTTACGTATTATAATTTTAACTTAAGAGTTTAAAAAATAGTCCTATTTCTTTCTTGAGATATTGTTGGTGAAATCTAGTAGAAAATAGAATAAGGTGATATGTTTAAATTGAAATACCTAAAGAAAATCATCTTGGTAAAAGATGAACTGCGAGGTTGGAAAACTGGTTAAAACTACCAGAAAGATCAGATGACTGACAGGTTTTTTGTTTTTATTTTTCTGATGACAGCACCATTAAAAAAAATTTCCAACTTAAGCTGCCCTTGTACAACATGAAATAATTAATTGAAAATTAAGAAGTTCAACCAGTTATCCTGTGCGTCTGAACACACACACACACACACACACATTTACAATTTCATAAAGTAAGAAGTTAATTGTAATGATGGTTGCATGTGTACAATGTCCAAAGAAATGTCTTAGCCAGAGGAGGCAAAAAGGGAAAAATGGACCGTGCCTGAAGGAAAGTATTGAATTAAATATTGTTATGGGACCTAGGGGGAGAAGAGTAGGCCCCTCCTATGAGATTGTTTATGTAAGATTTTGGGTGTATAAAAGGAGTTTTCGGGGCAAATAAAGAAGTTGAGGAAAGGCATTCCCAGCGTAAAGTACTCTGTGTGACAAACTTTGGAGGTGAGAAATAGCACAGACTCTTCCGTGTACTACAAGTGGGTATGTGAGGGTGGATTTATAGAGAAGTAGGGGTCATATCATCAAGCCTGATTTATTAAAGAGTTTGGGCTGTATTTAATCAGGGACTTGGAGATTGTGAGAGATTTGAATCAAGGGAGGGATAGCAAAGTGATGAGTACCTGAAAGCAGAAAGACTTTTTAAGAAGGCTTTGAACAAGGGAAGGGTTATATGATTGCAGTGATCAGGGTACATCTGAAAGACATTTAGACAATAAAATTGGTGGAACTCGTGTTTTGATAGGAAGTGGATGAAAAGTGGAAGGGAAGCCACTGTGGGTGATTTCTGAGGTTTTATTTTCCAGGTATTGGTACATGGCATGTCAGACATAATGGGGAAATGCTTTTAAAGGGATCCTGGTTCTTCTCAAATTTTACTAAGTTTGCATGAGGTCCAATACAGACTGGAACTCTGGCAATTTTATTCATTTCCACAGTCTCAGTACATGTTATTTTGTTCAGTTACTTGAAAATGAAAGTATACTTGATAATAAGATGATAACATATATGCTAATTTGATAGCATTGTAGATCAGAGGTCTCATAATACCTATTAATTTGGGAAATGAGGAAAAACGAAACTGTATTCTGAAAGAAGTCCCTATGTTATATATGTAAGGTATAGTTGGTTTAATAAATGTATATGATGAATGTATATCATCGTTTTTGAAAACAAAGATGTATATGTTCATTAAATATTTTAACAGATTTTTTAAATGATAGCAGATCTTTGAAATCAAAGTCTTTATAGAAAATGTATTAGTTTCATGTGTGTACTCTAAGTAGAAAGGAAAAAACTGATTTGAGGTATTCTGCAAATGCTGAAAATTAGCCAGAGTAGGTAAAGGACTTGATGTATAAAATATACTCAATATCTTACAATAAATTTATCTGGAGAAAACTAATTTTCTTTGGCAGTGAACACATAAGGAGTGTGATCTAAGTCTTACCAAAGAGAAGATTAATAGAAAATAAATTATCTTTGAGTATTTGGTAGAAACACCAGGAAGGCTTCATAAAGGGGTAAAATAAATAATCCACAAAGCATTTCTAACAAACACAGCTTCAATTTTAGTGAAAATCTTTGGGAAGATTCTTACAAATCTCATCAGGTATATACTGAACATAAAGAGAAAATTCCTAGTCAGCTCCCATTGTGGCTACTACTTGTGGTAGTGACAGGTACAGGGTCTTGCTGACCTTTTGAAATATTGAAGTGAGCCAGATCATGTTGTTTAATGGATTCCATCTGACATTTTGAACTTATTTAAAGACATGGAAAATAGAGCTATTAATAGTGTTTTGAACTGTGAATTAATATGATCCATCTGAAATTAATTGAGTTTTTGAACTTTATTAATATGGAGAAAACCAACTTAAAGGTTATGAATAGCATGCACTTAAGAAATTTGGTAGACTAAACTACCTTAGAACTAATTATGTAAAAATGAAGCGTTTACTCACAGGATCTGTTTAATAGTGTGTTATTGTTGGTGTTTTACATGGCTTTTTTCTTTTAAACACTGTAGTAAAAATTTCCCTCAAGTTTGCCAGTAATTAGGAATATTGTAAAACAAATGGGATAAAACACCAAAGTTATAATGTGTTGTGTGTGTATCTGCATATACAAACATATATGTATATTATATATATACATATGTGTGTGTGTGTGTACACACACACACACACACACACTGCATTTCTTAAAGTGAAGCTGGGAGGTGGAGATCAAGGTGGTAGAATAAAGGACATGGAGCTCACCTCCTCCCACAGATACATCAAAAATACATCTAATTAAAAAAAAAATACATCTACATGTGGAACAGTTCTCACAGAATACCCACTGAACACTGGCTAAATATCTAATACAACCAAACCTGCAAGAAAGATCACCATGTAACAGGGTAGGATGAAAGGGAAAAAAAAAAAAAAGAATTGGGATGGGACTTGTGCCCCTGGGAGGAAGCTGTGAAAGAAGAAAGATTCCCTCACCCTGGGAACCTCCTTCACCAGCTGGGAGCTCAGCTGGGACAGATAGGGAGCTTCAGAAGCTCAGAGAGTACAGCATTCGGCTTGCAGCAGGCAGGACAGAGAGAAACCAGCACAGATGGTCATTGCCACGTTGCTACAGTTCCCAGCCTGAGACACCTGCCTGCTGGTGTTCGTGGTGGCTGGGTGGTGAAACTCGGGCTTCAGTGGACAGACCCAGGGAGAGGACTTGGTTTGGCTGCATGGAGACACCCAGAGGTCCTGGAGTGTGGTCTGTACTGCAACTGGAGGTGTACACAGGACAGAGCCTGGTTCTGCCATAGGAGCCCTGTTGTTAACACGTGTGCAAAGGGAAGGGTGTGGCCCTGCCATAGCAGCCTCATCCTCAGCATGCTCACAGCGGGTGCAGCTCTGCCTCTCCAAACTATGGGAGCACACACACACAGGCAAGTTGTCCACGTGTGGAGACTAAAAATCTCAGCTGATTCCTGGTGCTTCCACCTTGGGTGTGGTGTGTGGCTTCCGTGGGTTTATGCTGGCTGTTTTGTAAGCACTGACCCTAGGGGACATCCGAGCTGATTACTGGTGCTCCCGCAGCTGAGGCAGGTCCAGTGGCAGCAGAAGCAGGCTTTGCAGGTGTGCATACGCAGAAGTGGGGCTGAGATCTGAGTTGATTCCTGGTGCTGCCACAGTGGGTGGGGGTGCATGGCTTTGGCAGTTTTACGTTGGCGGCTTTGTGAGCACAGCACCTGATGGACAACCAAGCTGATTAATGGCATTCCCACAGCAAAGGTGGGGCCAAGGGCAGTGCCACCAACATTGTACTTTGTGGATGCACACACCCAGTGGCAGGTGATGTCACAGAGCGCATGTCCAGATGGACAGCTCTTGGGGAGGAACATGCAATGGCTTCTTTCCCAGCGGGAGCACTCCAGTCCCACCTATCTCACACTGCAGCTTAGAACCGGATCTGGGGGCTTCTATTTCCAACAACTGGTGAGCAGACCCTGCCCTCAACAGGGATGTGACAACCACAGAGCAAAGTGGAGGCCCTGCTCAACACCCAGCACAGGCTCTGGTCACCACAACACCAATCACACTATTAAGGGGAAGACAGCCAGCACACCCTGAAGAAAGATGTGACAGGCACCCATACCAAAAACAGCCCTTGCACCAAAAATATTGGACTCATGCAGGCTACACAGGGATGTTCCCACATAAAAACAGCCCTTCAAAACCACAGTAGATAACTGTTTCTCCTAAATTCAGAGTCAGAGAAATATAAGTAAAATGAAAAAGCAGAGAAACCACTCCCAATTAAAAGAACAAGAGAAATTAACTGAAAGAACAAACAATGAAACAGACCTCTCTAGTGTAACAGACCCCACATTCAAAAAAGGAGGTAATAAAAATGCTGTAGGAATTAAAGCAGGCTATCAATAGAAATGCAGATCATTACAACAAGAAACTAGAAATTATAGAGAGGAGCCAGTCAAAATTAGACAGCTCAATTGCTGAGTTGAATACCAAGCTAAAGGTAATAAATAACAAACTAAATAATGAAGAATATTGAATTAAGTGATCTAGAAGATAGAATAATGGAAATCACCAACTCAGAACAGCAGACAGAAAGACAAATGAAAAAACGAAAGCAACATATGAGACCTATGGAATAATATAAAGTGTGCCAATCTATGCTTATTAGAGATCCCAGAAGGAAAAGAAAGAGAAAAGGGGATCGAAAATGTATTTGAAGAAATTATGGCTGAAAACTTCCCAAACGTAAAGAAGGAAACAGATGTCCAGGTACAGGAAGCACAGAAGTTCCCAAACAAGAAGAACCCAAACAGACCTACACTGAGACATTTCATAATTAAAATGGCAAAAGTTAGAGGATTCTAAAGGCAGCAAGAGAATAACAGAGTCAGTTACAAGGGAACATTCATAAGGCTATCAGTTGATTTCTCTACAGAAACATTGCAGGCCAGTAGGGAGTAGCAGGATACATTCAAAGTCCTGAAAGAGAAAAACCTGAAACGTAGGATAGTCTACCCCACAAGATTATCATTTAGAATAGAAGGAGAGAGAAAGAATTTCTTAGACAAGCAAAAACTAAAAGAATACAGCAATATTAAGCCTATCCTAAAAGAAATATTGAAAGGTCTTCTTTAAATAGAAAAGAAGCAAGAATCTATAGTAAAGGGAAAATCAAAACAGGAAAGGTAAATATATAAAAGGATTGTAGATAGCTTAAATAAGCCAGTACATAGGTTAAAAAATACAATCAAAAAACACTTGTGAAAGCGATAATAACTACAATGAACAGCAAAAGGATAAATATGAAGATGTGAAAGAAGACATCAGAATCACAAAATGTGGGGGAGGGAGTAAGAAAATGTAGATCTTTTAGAATGGTTTAGACTCCCAGTCTAAAGCATGTAGATAAAGTAATGGGTTAACATACTTGAAAACCAGGGTAACCACAAATCAAAAACATACAGTTACAAAAACGAAAAAGAAGAGAGCACAAACATAATACAAAAGAAAACCATCAAGCCACAAAAGGAAAAACAAAAAGAAAGGAACAAAGAAAAATACAAAATCGACTGGAAAACAAGGTTTAAAATGGCAATAAATATATATCTTATCAATGATTACCTTAAATGTCAGTGGACTAAATGCTCCAATCAAAAGGCAGATTGGATCATAAAATAAGAGCCTACAATATGCTGCCTATAAGAGACCCACTTTGCAGTGAAGGACACACATAGATTGAAAGTGAGGGGTTAGAAAAACATATTTCATGCAAATGGAAATGACAAGAAAGCAGGGGTAGGAATACTCATATCAGACAAAATAGACTTTAAAACAAAGGCGATAAAGAAGGACACTATATAATGATAAAAGAAGAGGGTGTTGCATTCCTTAACACATATGCATCCAATATAGGAGCACCTAAATGCATAAAACAAATACTAACAGACATAAAGGGAGAAATTGAGAGGAATACAGTAATGGTAAGAGACCTTAACACCTGACTGACATAATTGGAGAGCTCTTTCAGACAGAAAGTCAATAAGGCAACAGAGATCCTAAATGACACAATAGAAGAGTTACACTTAATTGATATCTTCGGGGCACTACATCCAAAAAAACCCAGAATGCACATTCTTTTCAAGTGCACATGGAACATTCTCTAGGATAGACCACATACTAGGACACAAAACAAGCCTCAACACATGTAAGAGGATAGCAATTATTTCAAGCACGTTTTCTGACCACAACAGCATGAAACTAGAAATCAACTATGGAAAGAGAAATGAGAAATAAAATCATTACATGGAGACTAAACAACACGCTACTATAAAACCAATGGGTCAACGATGAAATCAAAGAGGAAACCAGGAAATACAATGAGGCAAACAACAGTGAACACACAACCTTAAAAAAAAACCTATGGGATGCAGGAAAAGCAATCCTAAGAGGGAAGTTCACAGTGATACAGACCTTCCTCAAAAAAGCAATAAAAATTTCATATAAATAGCATAAACTACCACCCAAAATGATTAGAAAAAGAAGAACAAACAAAACCTAAAGTCAGCAGAAGGAAGTAATAAAGATGAGAGATGAAAACAATAGAAAAGATCAATAAAATCAAGAGCTGGTTTTTTGAAAGGATAAAAAAGTCGGCAAACCTCTCACTGGGCTCACCAAGAAGAAGAGAGAGGGGACCCAAGTAAACAAAATAAGAATTGAAAGAGGAGAATTAACAACCTATACTGTTGAAATACAAAAAAAAATCACAGTATAAAACTATGAACAGTTATATGCCAACAAATTGGACAACCTAGAAGAAATCGACAAGTTTCTAGAAACATATATCCCACCAAAACTGAGTCAAGAAGAAATAGATAATTATTTTTTGGCCGTGCCGCACATGTTGCGGGATCTTAGTTCCCCAACCAGGGATTGAACCTGTGCCCCCTGCAGTGGAAGCGTGGAATCCTAACCACTGGACCAGCAGGGAATTCCCAAGAAATAGGTAATTTGAACAGACCAATCACTAGAAGTGAAATAGAACCTCTAATAAAATAAACTCCCTGCAAACAAATGTCCAGGACTGGATGGCCTCACTGGGGAATTCTATCAAACATACAAAGAAGAACTTATACCCATCCTTCTCAAACTCTTCCAAAAGATTCAAGAGGAGGCAACACTGTCAAAGTCATTCTATGAAGCCACCATCACCCTGATACCAAAACCAGACAAAGAGACTACCAAAAAAGAAAATTACAGACCAATATCTTTGATGAATATAGATGCAAAAATCCTCAACAAAATATTAGTGAACCGAATCAAACAACACATAAAAAGGATCATACTCCATAATCAAGTTGGATTCATCCCAGGATCACAAAGATGGTTCAACATATGCAAATCAATCAGTGTGCTACACCACATCAACAAAAGAAAAGACAAAAATCACACGACCATCTCAATAGATGCAGAAAAAAACATTTGATAAAATTCAACATCATTCATGTTAAAAACTCTCACCAAAGTGTGTATAGAGGGAACACATCTCAACATAATAAAAGCTATTTATGACAGACCCACAGCCAACATAATAGGCCACAGAGAGGGACTTCCATGGTGGCACAGTGGTTAAGAATCCGCCTGCCAATGGCAGGGACGTGGGTTCGAGCCGTGGTCCAGGAAGATCCTACATGTCACGCAGCAACTAAGCCCGTGCGCCACAACTACTGAGCCTGCGCGTCTGGAGCCTGCGAGCCACAACTACTGAAGCCCACGTGCCTAGAGCCCATGCTCCACAACAAGAGAAGCCCCGCAATGAGAAGCCTGTGCACCACAATGAAGAGTAGCCCCTGCTCGCCGCAACTAGAGAAAGCCTGCGCACTGCAATGAAGACCCAACACAGCCAAAAAAAAAAAAAAATAGTCCACAGAGAAAAGTTGAAAACCTTCCCACTGAATTCTGGGACAGGACAAGGATGCCCACTCTCACCTTTCTATTCAACACAGTTTTGGAAGTCCTAGCCATAGCAGTCAGACAAGAAAAAGAAATAAACGGTACAGGAAAGAGATAAAGTTATCATTATATGCAGATGACATGATACTCTATATAGAAAACCTTAAAAACTCCACACAAAAACTACTAGAACTGATAAATGAATTCAGCAAGGTAGCAGGATACAAGATTAACACAGAAAATATTCCATTTATTTACACTAACAATGAAATATCAGAAAGAGAAAGTTAAAAAAAAATCACTTTTAAAATCATGTGAAAAAAAATACCCAGGAATAAACCTGACCAAGGAGGTGAAAGACTTATATGCTGAGAACTATAAAACACTGATAAAGAAAATAAAAGATGATTCAAAGAAATGGAAAGATATCCCATGCTCTTGGATTGGAAGAATTAATATTGTTTATATGGCCATATTACCCAAAGCAATCTACAGATTTAATGTGATCCCAATGAAATTACCCATGACGTTTTTCACAGAACTAGAATAAATAATCCTAAAAATTATATGGAACCACAAAAGAGTCAAATATGCTAGAGCTATCCTGAGAGGAAAAAGAGCAAAGCAGGAGGCATAACCCTCCCAGACTTTAGACAGGACTACAAAGCTACGGTAATCAAAACAGTGTGGTATTGGCATGAAAACAAACATACGGATCAATGGCACAGAATATAGACCCCAGAAATAAACCTATACACCTACAGTCAATTAATCTTCGACAAAGGAGTTAAGGATATATGAATAGAGAAATAGAATGGAGAAAAGACAGTCTGTTCAGCAAGTGGTGTTGGGAAAGCTGGACAGCTGCATGTAAATCACTGAAGTTAGAACACTCCCTCACACCGTACACAAAAATAAACTCAAAATGGCTTAAAGGCTTAAATATAAGACATGACACCCTAAAACTCCTAGAAGAGAACATAGAGAAAATATTCTCTGACATAAATCGTAGCAATACTTTCTTAGATCTGTCTCCCAAGTCAAAAGAAATAAAAGCATAAATAAACAAATGGGACCTAGTCAAACTTATAAGCTTTTGCACAGCAAGGAAACCATAAACAAAATGAAAAGACAACCTGTGGAATGGGAGAAAATATACACAAACAGTGCAACTGACAAGGGATTAATTTCCAAAATATACAAACAGCTCATACAGCTCAATGTCGAAAAAACACACAACCCAATCAAAAGTGGACAAAGACCTAAATAGACATTTCTCCAAAGAAGACATACAGATGGCCAACAGGCACATGAAAAGATGTTTATCACCACTAATTATTAGAGAAATGCAAATCAAAACTACAATGAGGTATCACCTCACACCAGTCAGAATGGCCGTCATTAAAACGTCTATAAGTAATAAATGCTGGAGAGGGTGTTGAGAAAAGGGAACCCTCCTACACTGTTGGTGGGAATGTAAATTGGTGCAGCCACTATGGAGAACAGTATGGAGGTTCCTTAAAAAAGGTAAAAATAGAGTTACCATATGATCCAGCAATCCCAGTCCTGGGCATATATCTGGAAAAGATGAAAACTCTAATTCAAAAAGAGACATGCATCCCAGTGTTAATTAGCAGCAATATTTACAATAGCCAAGACATGGAAGCAACCTAAGTGTCCATGGACAGATGAGGGATAAAGAAGATGTGGTATAGGGCTTCCCTGGTGGCGCAGTGGTTGAGAATCTGCCTGCTAATGCAGGGGACGCGAGTTCGAGCCCTGGTCTGGGAAGATCCCACATGCCGCGGAGCAGCTGGGCCCGTGAGCCACAATTACTGAGCCTGCGCGTCTGGAGCCTGTGTTCCGCAACAAGAGAGGCCGCGATAGTGAGAGGCCCGTGCACCGCGATGAAGAGTGGCCCCCGCTTGCCACAACTAGAGAAAGCCCTCGCACAGAAACGAAGACCCAACACAGCCATAAATTAAAAAAAAAAAAAAAATTAAAAAAGAAGATGTGGTATATATATATGATGGAATATTACTCAACCATAAAAAAGAATGTTATGCTCCAATAAAGATGTTAAAAAAAAAAGAATGGAATTTTACCATTTGCAGCAACATGGATGGACCTAGAGTTTCTCATACTAAATGAAGTAAGTCAGAGAGAGACAAATATATGATATCAGTTATATGTGTAATCTAGGAAAATGATACAATTGAACTTATTTACAAAAAAGAAACAGATTCACAGTCTTTATAGAAAACAAATTTATGGTTACCAAAGGGGAAAGGGTTGGGGAGTGATAAATTAGGAGCTTGGGATTAACAGATGCACACTACTATATATAAAACAGATAAACAACAAGGACCTACTGTATAGCACAGGGAAGTCTCTACTCAATATTCTGTAATAACCTGTATGGGAAAAGAATCTGTAAAGAAATACATATGTATAACTGAATCACTTTGCTGTATACCTGAAACTAACAGAACATTGTAAATCAACTATACTTCAGTTTTTTAAAAAAGAAAAAAAGTGAAGCTAAATGTGTACTGTATATATTAGTATAGAATATATGAGATTAGAATTAGGTGGGTTTTTTTCCTCCCATTTGAAACTTTAGCGCACCTAATTCTGGCAAAATTGAGTATATGTTCCTCCAAGGCCTTATAAAATGAGTCTTTGTGTCATGTTTTATCTCTTCTTTTAAAAATAGTAAACTTTGCATGTTGAGAAATCCATAAAAGCAATTGCAGAAAGTACTTATATAGCTCTAGAGTTTTCATTATAGATAGAGTGGTGAAATTCAATTCATTCTTCTTGTAGCAGCAAGAAAGATGTTTGACCATTATTTTACCAGATGCTACTTTTAAAACCAAATTCTTAGGGGAAAAAATGGTCGACATTTCTTCCCATTTGGATTTGTCCATGTTTGTGAATAAAGACATATCTTAATTAAAATGTTTTAAATACACAACTAAAACAAATATGGGAAAATCACAATAAAGGGCCAAATGCTTTAGTATGCTTCATAATCATCATACTTCCCCTGCTGGTTGTAAGTGTACATAGTTACAACAAGGTAGAAACATAGAAACACTCAATTATATGTCTTGATGTTAGCATTTTGGAAAATCTAACTTACTAAAATAAGATCTTGTAAATGGACTGTAATTTAACAAATATATTTACTACAATATACTCTTTTAAAGAAATCTTACTTATAAATGTATATGTGTTAAAAAAGAGATGAAAGTCATGTTTCAGCTATAAACTCAGAGGCAATGTCTTGGATATCTCTAGTTTGTCTCCCCAGATCCATCTGTAGTCTTGTTCAACATGCTATAATACCCTGGGAGGAAGACCTGTAACGAATGCATTAGCGCCTCCCTGTCCTCACTCTTCCCCGTGGGTGTAGTCAGTAAGGAACACCAGAAGGAGTTCATTGAGAGGGAGAAGAATACTGAGTGTGGGATATTTGTTTTTCCAGCTCCCTTTCTTCAGGGTGGTTTTTGAAGTGAACTGGTGATCAGATCCAAAATCACAGCTCCTGTCAGAAAGCCCTCTCTACTCAACTCACCCTCTATCACTGGGTTCTGATGCCTGTTCCATCCCTTTGATTTGTCTTGACAATATTGACAATACCATCTTTTAAAATTAAACTCTCTTCAAATTTCTCGGTTCAATGATGCTGTTTGTTTCCTGGAAACAGGAAAATATCTGGAATCTACTTCTTCTAATTGGCTTTGAAAATCTTAAAGTGACAATTGGAGGTCAATTCCAAATACACTGAGATTTTAAATTTATATCATTTATGTATTTATAAAATGCCTACATTCATTCATTTTTAGTCATAATAAAATATATATCAAGTAGTTGAGGAGTGGTTTTAAAGGAAGACCATTCATTTTGCTGCTTTTTAAAATGTTTTGTGTGGGTCATTTCAAAGTTTGGAATTTGACTCTGTAGTAAATGGTATGAGTTTTACTAAAGAATTATACTCATAAAATACTTCTAGGTAAATATCTGGGATTTATGTTCAGCAGTTTTGAGTTGTACACTTTAAACAAATCAAGATCACTGACAAATTTTCTAGTAGAACAAACGTATATAAATTTTGAAAGTAATGACTAAAGAAAGAAAATGATTAATAAAAGCTAAGTGTTCAGAAATACATTTTTAGAGACAAGATTTTTGGCTATTGGTCAGGTATGAAGATCAATGAACCCTTTCCCCCCAAAAGTAATAATAAAGCTGGACAGAATTAATGAGAAGAATCAATTTAGCACTTTGCAAATTCACCAAAGTCATGTAGTCATCTGAGGGATAGTTCATAGCTTTGTAGTATAAATTACAACTGTTTAGTAATGTGTACATGATGGGAGTCAGTGTCACATTGTGATTAAGAGCTGAAAATCTGAGCTCAGAATGCCAGGCTCAAAGCCTGGCTCTGCTACTTAGTTTTGTGACCAGGGGCAACTTATTTATCCCTTCAGTTTCCTCATCTATAAGATGGATTCAATTTTAGTACCTTTCCTCATAGGGTTATTGTAGGGTTATATGGTATAATACATATTAACCACTTAGAGACCGGTACGTGGTAAGCACTCAAGTGTTAGCTGTTCTTATTTATGTACTTCATCACAATCTCTTACTTGTGAGAAGGGAGGAAAAATCCACTTTTATTATTATTTAGAATAGTCAACTTTTTTTTCAGTTCCAATAAATTGACTTCATCATATATAGTCTGCATTGACTACAGGAGGGATGCTTCTGTCCTAATAAATGTACATATAGCCCTTGTGCTGTCTGACTAAATGAACACAGAGCCTATAGGGACCAACTACTTGCAGGGATGTAAAATAGTATAGCCATGTTAGAAAACAGTGTGTACGTTTCTTAAGAAGTTAAAAATACACCTGTTATATAACCCAGCCTTTTTACTCCTGGGTGTTTACTCATGAGAAATGAAAACATATGTCCATGCAGAGTTGTACATGAATGAACACATCAACTTTATTTGTAATAGCTAAAAACTGGAAACAGGCCAGATGTTTATGAACAGGTGAGTTGATTTTTTAAAACGGTGGTTATTCCATATGTGGAGTACAACTCAGTAATAAAAAGGAATGAACTGTTGATACGTTTAACAGCATGGGTGAATCTCAACATGATCATGCTGAGTGAAAGAAGCCATATAGAAAAAGAGTACACGCTGTGTGATTTCATTTCTATGAAATTTTAGAAAATGCAAACTAATTTATAGTGAGAGACAACAGACCAATGGTTACTTAAAGACAGCGGAGGTGGGGTGGAAAGGGAGCAGTTACAAAGGGGCTTGAGGAGGATGTTGGGTGTGATATATATGTTCATTATTTTTATTGTGGTGATGGTTTCCTGGGTATATACATATGCTAAAACTTATCAGATTCTACCCATTAAATATGAATGGCATTTATACTTGTATGACAATTAAAGGTCAACAAGGCTATTTTTAAAAATACAGGGACTTCCCTGGTGGTCCAGTGGTAGAGAATCCACCTTACAATGCAGGGTTCGCTAGTTAGACTCCAGGTTGGGGAACTAAGATCCTATGTGCCATGGGGCAGTTAAGCCCGCGTGCCACACTACTGAGCTCGCGTGCCTCAACTAGAGCCCATGTGCCACAAACTACAGAGCCCATGCGCTCTGGAACCCACACGTGCCCTGGAGCCTGCATGCCACAACTAGAGAGAAGAGAAAACCCTCACACCACAACTAGAGAGAAGCCCATGTGCCACAACGAAGAGCCCACACGCCGCAACGAAAGATCCTGCACGCCTCAACGAAGATCCCGTGTGCTGCAACTAAGACACAACGCAGCCAAAGATAAATTAAATAAATAAATAATAAATAAATAAATCCTTAAAAAAATAAAAATACATTTCTTCCATAAACTAAATTGATATAAAAATTTAACCTTTTCTTGGGTTGTTTTATTGCTTGTTTTTAATAGTGAGCTCAATTGGAGTTTTATCGCTAAAATTTAAACTTCAGCTTAGGGTCACTGTCAAAAGATGTCCTATACTCTGTAAAAGATTATTAATGCCCAGTAATAAATTAGAAACTAGAGAGAGTGCTATTTTATATTGCAGTATTTCAGTTGAGTGTGTTTCGTCTATTATGTATGGATTTCAGCAAGTTCAGTTCATGGAAATATTTGTGTGTGTACATCTTCAATCCCACATGTATATCTACACTGCAGTTCTTTGAAGAGGCGAGCAGCTTATGAAAGTATTCTCCTAGAGTGATTTGAATCATCCTCGATTTTACATACAGCGATTGAGTCATAAAATTTTAATTTATGCATATATTATAAGGAGACTTCATTCATTCAAAGGGAGGCATATGCATACAGTTATTGTAAGGAGCCATTTCTTATGTTTTTATTTATCAGTTTTTGGATAAAATTGGCCAATAATAAGCAACCTTTGGTAGGGTATTTTAACAGAATTCTGAATATTCTATATTTTAGTCTGCCAAACAGTAAAGTTATCAGGAATGTGATGCTTTGTCATTGTGTTAGGTCATCTATGTAAAATAGGCTACATTTATTCCAAAATGAGAATTACTTTGAAACTTCTAATGCTTAGATATTTAAATGCCATGATTATGCTATAATGAATATTTAAATCTTTGGAGTCAGACATAGTTGCTGCTAATGCCAATCAAATCTAAGATGACCAAAGAAACCCTGCTTTCATGAATAAGTAATCTTTCTCCTCATGAGTTTTCTGAATAGTCTGAGAATTCATGTGAGAATAGCAAAAACACTGTTTGAATGACATTTTATCTAAAAAAGTGGAGCAACCACAGGAGCAGATGTAGTATATTAGAGTCTGCTTGACCTGTTCACAAGGCTTTGTGAGCTTTGAACTCGAAATAAAATGCTTTGTTTGATTTTAAACATAGCTAACAATGTCAGATTGGTGTCTGAATATCTGAAGCCTTTATTATTCTCAGGAATTACATATTGGTAATTCAATATGAATTCTAAAATAATTTAATGGTTGCTGTTATTTTAACTTTATGATGGTAATAATGTTCTTTTATAAATAAGCCTCCTAAGTTTCAAAGGTCAGTATGACATTGCAGCTTTGACTGTGAAATTTCGTACTGGTCATATTACTCTATTTTAAAACACTTTTTAATAGCACAGTGAACTGTATAAAATTCTGCTTAAAATTTGAACTATATTATAGAAGTATTCTACTGATGGTAGAGCCAGGATGGTTCAGTTGTAAGGTGTATTATTAAAAGAAAATTTCTCAACAGGATAATTAAAGGTGAGTACTAAGAAAGACCTTATATTAGACTTAAATCTCTACTGATACCAGTGGACTTGTAGTCTATTTGGGGAATAGTTCTGAGGTTTCAGGATAGAGCAGTATCCATTGTACTTGTAAGGCCCCTCAAATCCATCTCCCAAAGAAAGGACAAGAAATATTATTTTCAGAAAGCAGCTCATCTTGGAAACTAGAACCATGTATATCAGAAGCCTTATGCCTGTGGAGGGCAAAATTTCTCCACTGTAACTCAGAAGAAAATACAGAAAAGGGAATCATTGTTACTGTCTTAAAAAGCCATTGAAAAAAAAAAAAGCCATTGAAACAATGATAGGAAATTTTGTGATTTGTACTTTTATTACTCCTAAACTTCGCACATCTCTAATTAAAATTTAATACTTACTAAACATCTAAGTAGTGTGCCAGGGAAAAAGGTATCCAGATAGGTATAGAACAGACCTGCATTTCTCAAGCATTTTATTATTCACTGGATAGAGGAAGTGGTCATTAGACATGTACCTAACTGATAATAATACACGGTAAATTGTGATAAGTGCTATGCATTTATTACCATTTATTAATTCAGTAACTATTTATAGCCTGGCTCCATTGCTGGGAAGATCAAAATGCCTAAAGTATGATCCCTGGTCTCAAAGAGCTCACAGTATAAAGTGGAAGGTAAGCACAAACAGTATAGAATGGTAAAATCTATACTAGAAGGTTCACAGGGAGCGTAGAGGAAGAAGCATCGGCATCTTGTTCTTTTTGTGAACAGGTGTTCTTGAGGAACTTCTTTCTAGTGGCTTTCACTGTTGTATAGGTGTATTTGCAAAGCAAAGCAGTACAATAGAGGGAATAATTCAGAATGTGCCGCCTTGTTACATTATTGTTCCTCTTTCAAGGAAACATGTATAGGTATTTAACCCCATGGGCTCAAATGGGTAAAAACACCATAAGTAAATTTAATGTATTTCTTCTTGAATTTTACCAATATGTATTACTGTAGATCAGCTTTTGTACACTCTTCAAAGTAATTAAAAATGAAACATCTTATTTTAAATATCATTGTAGTTTGAATTTCTAGGCACCTAAGAGGCTTTATATGTATATCCATACAGAAAAGAAGCAGAAAGTACATTTGGATAATTGTCTTTTCAGTGTGCCAGTGTATCATCTGCTATGGAGGTTTTTACATACCAGGTATTCAGACATTGTGTGTATGTGTCTTAGTATAGCATCAGTATAGTAACTGTAAAGCATTTCAAGTTTTAAGCCATTTTTATGGACTTAATTGTGAAATTTGGAAAATGTTTTTAAACAGAATAATACATATACACATATGCACATACACAGATACATATGTATTTCCAATAGGGGTCTGAAAGTTATATATTTCCTAGAGTCATATGTTATTGAACAAAAACCAATGGTGAATTGCAAACAAGAAAAACTATTATATTTTATTATTTTTAAAAATTGGGATTATGGATTATATTTAATAGTAAATCAGTGCTTCCCTTTTTTCTTTATTTTGAACATTGTTATTGAATATAACTCTTCCCTATAAACTCTGACCACATGATATGATTCAGTGTGAAAATGTTAGAAGCAAATTGAATAATGCAAAAAGGTATAGTGTTTAATTGTACTAGGACATTTTAAGAGGAAAGAAAACATGGAAGGAGCATTCTGAATGAGTGGTGAATCACTACCACGCATTGCATATTGCCTCCATGAGTTAATTGAAGGTGGATTTGTGTGCCCACAATCTGCTTCGATAGACTAAAAATGACAGTCGAGTCTCTACTTGCTTACAGCAAATGATTCTCTCTCAAAAACCTTTAATCATCTAAATATCACCAATGCAAAAATAAGACCCAGGTGAATCAAAGAGTTCTTTCTTTGAGCCCTTAGGAAATAGACATTACCATAGCGAAAAGGGACTTTCTTTTTATAAGGTTTTAATACCTCTGCTTTATTTTCCATTGCAGCAGAGGTTTACAAAGGTAGGCCTGAAGGCTGTGTTAGGATTTTCTAGAGCTTCACCATAGTCATGGTGGATGTTGAAGGGAAGGAACCTTAAGTACATGCAGGAGAAAAAAAAGCCAGACTTTAAAAAGAATCTCAATCTGTTTATTAAGGATGACCATCACTACATGCATATAATAGACAGTTTTGGATGCTTGAAGAGGTATAGTATTCATACAGGGTTGCAGTTTTCTCTGACATAATATTATTTGGAAGATCTATACTTATCATCACACCAGTGATGGTAGGTGTGGAGCTCATTTTAAAAACAGTTGATACGCTTTAAAATATATTAAATCTCCTTTCTTCTAATTATGACCTTGTTGATTGTCCAAGTCAGTAATTTGCCTTGACACTCATTACATTCCATTTTCTCAATGCAAAGTTGTCTGTATCTACATAGACATATCATTTATTATTGTTCCATAATAAAATAATAGAATCCTCATTTGCATGGTCATGGAAATCATTAAATCTGACTCAGTTCTCAGTTTCATTTCCCCCTTTCACCATCTCCAATTCATGATTATCAATGCTTACATTGAAATTTTCTGATTAAAGAAAATTCACACTGTGCTAATTTCCAAATTTCTACTCTGATTGTTTCATACTTTTCCTCCAGCAGTTGATCTATGTCTTATGTTTTACTGCTTTATGGACCAGACCAGTTTTTTATAGGATGTCTAGTAATGTTTAAGGTCATTCAATTAATCATTCCTCAGTGTGTTTATATATTAATCCATTGATGCACTCATTCATTCATGCATTTGCAAATACATTTGGAAGGCCTACCATATTCTAAGAATTCTACAGAGAACTTGAGAAATAGAAGTGACTACTTGGTCTTGTCATCCCAAAGACTGCACAGTATAGTGAGGGCAAGAGATACTTAAGCAGATAATTATAAAACAATGTGATAAATGCAGTAATATGCATCTTCATGGAATATTCTGGAAACATTTGGGAGGAGCATCTTATCCTAGGGTGTCAGGAAAAGCTTCATGAGTAATCAAAGGCTGGGTCTTAAAGGACAAGTGAATGTTGGCCAGGTAAGGAGAATATTCTGAGATGAAGGGACTTGAGCAAACACAAAGGGGGAGGAGCAGCATTGTGCTTGCAGGGAACTATTAGAAATTTAGTGTTGGCAGATATTAAAGCATGAGGCATTTGATGTCAAAAGAGACTCAGGACAGTTAGGCAGGGGTCAGATCATGGAGTAGCTTTTAAATCATGTTAAAGAACTTGGACTTCATCTGTGGGTGATTATTAACCACTGAGGAGTTTTAAGCAGGAGAGTGGTCTGGTCAGATTTATACTTTAGATGAATCTACTGGCTGTATGTCACAGTGATATGTTAGGAGATCATCAGAATAGTCCAGAGAAGCAGGGATGCAAATGAGGATTTGGACTCCAGGAATGATTACCAAAATTATAATGAAAATGTTCTGGAATTTGGTGAATTGTGAATATACTAAATATTGTGAATATACTAAAGACCAGTGAATTGTACACTTCACAAGAGTGAATTTTGTGGTGTGTGATTTATGCCTCAAAAGAGCTGTCATTTAAAAAGGCCTTAGTGGTGAATGAAAAATGGAGGGAGATGGAAATACCTGAGAAGATTTACAAGTTTCATGCTTTGGTGACTGGGTAGATGATTGTGCTACAAAATATAATGGAGGCTACCAGAGAAGGGGACATTGTTGGCTGGGAGGGGTAGTGATATTGGGGGAAGGTGGTGTTGATTTCAGATGTAGAGAGTTTGAGGTCTGTGTAGCATCCACTTGAACTGGTGGTTGGCCTACTCCATAGATATAAATTTGGTAACACCTATCCTAGAGTTTCAGTAGCTCCCCCAATTTTTCTGTCTCCATGTATTCCAGAAGTACAACAGAACTTCATTAGTGGCATCCCTCTTGGCATGCCAGTGATTCTCATTCCAGAAATAGGGTATATTAGAATCTACCATGTGGAGAATTATAGTTTATAAAGGCCTGCCTATCAGAGATGTTAATGTGTTCCATAGGGTATTTCTGTCCGTGCTCCCCATGTCCTTCTTAGAAATTATTGGTATCGGTGATAGTTAAAACCATGAGGTTAGGTACGGTTACCTAGAGTTTTATGTCAAGTGAGGAGAACATTTAAGGGGTCAGAGAGGGAAGTACAGTACCAAAATGCTCAAATAAAGAATGAAAACCAACTGGAGGAAAGACTCTTGGCAAATCACTGTTTTAAAATTATTATTTATTTAGTAAATGAATAAATAAGCAAATGAATGTGATTTCAAGGAAACCAGTGGAAGAATTTCAGGAATGATAGAATGATCAAATATTTCATAATCAAGAGATAAATTCGGTAAGATGAAACAAACTTATCCATTGGATTTGGCAATTAGGAGGGCTTAGGTGACCTTAGTAAGTTGAATTTCAAGGATGACTAGTGAAGTAAGAGGGGAGGAGGGGAAGGCAATGGGTGTGGACTATACTCCTAGGAAATGTGGGTGGTAAAGGAGAGAGGGACTGAGAACATAGGGGGACTCTGGAAGAAGTTTGAATACTACTTTTCCAATATCAAGTCATTCTTCTCCTAAATAAGAATTCCTATGATGCTATTCAGGAATCCTATTTAACCAATTTTTAATTCTCCCATGATACCAGAATTAAACTGCCCCCAAGTTTCTGATCATTTCATTTCTTAATTTATGTAATTTAGAGGTCGTTAACAGGTCATCCATTCAAAATGCCATGCTTCTCTGTATTCCACTTAACCCTGTAGTTGGAGGTTAAATTCCCATATCAATCTTTTTTTTTTTTTTTTTTTAGAATTGACTGATAAAACCTGGGACTTTAGTGCTGTCATATCTGTAAGAGACATCACAAGTTGATGACATTTCCATCGTTAGTAATTCTGCAGTGGTCTGTTTTATTCATCCCATTCTCTATTCTTGGTAAATCTCTGCCTTAAATCCTAGAAATAAAAGTTCCACAGGTATTTGTTATACAAGCTATACATATTGACATTTAAAAACATTTCATTATGCACTGTTGAAGCACACATTTCTACCAGCGTTTCTGTCATTGAGAAAGATCCCTTTTCCCTTTCCTACTTTGTGCTTTCTTCTTTGATTCTTCCCTGGATCCCTCCTTTTTCTCTATCATTCAAAAAGTAATAATCAGTTTTACTCAGTGTCTTCCTTGCCTGTGACTAAAAGCAGGGGGCTGTCTTTCTGTTTTGTGTGACAACAGCAACAAGTTTTATTTGAACCCTTCATATATTTCCATCTTCCATTTCCTTCCTTTAAGGATGGAGAATTCCAGAATTAGGTCTACAACTATCGTTCCTCTTTTTTTTTTTAATTTATTTAATTTATTTATTTTTGGCTGCGTTGGGTCTTTGTTGCTGCACGCGGGCTTTCTCTGGTTGCCGAGAGCGGGGGCTACTCTTTGTTGCGGTGTGTGGGCTTCTCATTGCAGTGGCTTCTCTTGTTGCAGAGCACAGTCTCTAGGCATGCAGACTTCAGTAGTTGGGGCTCGCGGGCTCTAGAGCGCAGGCTTAGTTGCTCCACAGCATGTGGGATCTTCCTGGACCAGGGCTCGAACCCGTGTCCCCTGCATTGGCAGGCGGATTCTTAACCACTGCGCCACCAGGGAAGCCCCCTTATTTTTTTTTAATACGTATATACTGACTCCTTCACTCACTGCCCTCAACTGTTAATTAAACTGTGCTTTTGAAGTGCAGCGATCTCTATTATCAGTCTAGTAGCATTTGATAATCTTCATTCTCCCTGAAATTCAGGCAAAAGTAGAGATGGTTAATTACCCCTTTTTGCACTTTTTTGGATTTCTTTCTGGAATTTCTTACCTGCCCGATGTCCTGATTCTTTCTCTGCATTCCACTGGCACCTCCACCAGCTCCTTTAGTGGTTCTCTTCATTCCTCCCTTCCGATGTTTGTATACACGAGGCGACAGCTTTTACCCTCTGTGCTATTCTCCCTTTTCACCCCCACCTTTCTCAAGACACTTCTCACCACCTCTGTGTCACCAATTTTGCAATGTATATCCCTCCCTAGTCTCTGCCTCCTACTAGACCCTGTCTGCTCTCTCTCACTTTCACCTAAATACTTTCACTTATCGTTCCTACTGTAACTTTAAATTTGATATGCTTTAAGCTGTATTTGATAGATAAGTAGATTTCTTGCTAGATAGAGAGGTAGCCTCAACACATGTCATTAATGTGCACCAAGAAAATATTATTTCAAATACAGAATTCAATTGATCAGGATGTAGAAGAGCATAATAAAAAGTGAACATTGAGAAAATAAAAATTCTTTTGCAATTCTCTTTTTTAGTTCCAAACATTGCCCAAATAGTTTTGAAATGCACATCTGCCACAATGTTAAATGTTTATCAGAGTTCTCAGAGTCCTAAATTAGCTTAGAAATCCCATTTTGAAATTAAAAAACAAAAATTCAAATTTCTTCTTTGAGGGCTTATGCTTAAAGCTGCCATTATTCTTTCTCACCTAACACCCAAAACTGCACCTCATTTGATTACTTGTTTCCTGATTGAGCAGTAATTTAATGCAATAGTCTTGCTTAAACAAGTATTACAAGGCAGAGTGGATTATATTTAACCCTGTATCACAAACCTTTAGGCTTTATAGGAATATTAAATAACTATTGATTTTAATGTGTAACATTGTCATCATTCTTCTGATTTAAAAACCAGATGGAATCTCCAGTAAACCACTCACTGCAGCCCACACTTGTTAGCATAATCAATTTATCACACTTGTTTTACAAAGTTGTAAGAAAACCCCACAGAAGGGTGTTACTAAAAATTACAGCTGACGTAAGCTTTTCATATCATGCCAAAGGAAGGGCAGTTGACACTACCAAGAAATAAACTCTACTGCAGCCTCTTTAGTCATTTGTCAGGATGTATTATGTGCTTGTCAATATCAAGGGGGGGTAAACACTGTCATTAATCTACAAGTGAGGAAAAATAAGTAACCACGTCAGTGTTCGGGTGCTTGGCTTTTAATGGAAATTCATCTTTATTGCATCTTTCTTCCTTTTAAATTTTCTCCTGTTGTTCCCTTTCCATAAAATGTGCAGTTACATTGTAATGTTTGGAAAATATATATAATGCATTATTACCATGTTGGCCATTGTGAAATTTGCTGGGTGTGCTTAGTAAGACAGGCACTGACAATGCGGTAGTTAAACTGAGCCAGCATAGATTAGACTAAATGAGAACTCACCAGCTATAAATTTAACAAAGAGTTCATTTTCTAAAGTGATTGCTTTGTGCATCTGCAAATAGGAAATAACAGAACATCCAACTGTTTTTTTCCTAGACAAATAAAAAACTTGGATCTTGAAAAGCTTTCTTTAGAACCTTTAAATAGTTATTTTAATTTTAGATGCTGTCGCTGATGTGTTATGCAAAAGAGGGATATTACTTATAGTGGATGTGAAATGGAATTGCATTTATAGCATCTATTATTTGACTTAAATTGCCACTTATGTCTTGATATCTTTCTATGGAGAATCTATGAGTTATCTATATTAATTAGGTGAATATTCAAGTGAATGTTAATGTGTTATATGACAATGTTTTATGTCCATCAGATTTTCCTACAAAATCTAGTGGCATTAGATTTCTCCTTTGTAGGATTTCTAGTTAAAACCAATATATTAGCAATGTACCCTGTTTATCTAGCAATTCAGTAACAGTTACTCTCAAAGAATTAACAAATCAGAAGCATAACCGTGAAAATAGTTAAACTCCAGGCAATACAAAGGCTGATTGCCGAAATAATAATAAATAATAATAATTCACTATTTATTGGGTTTATATCTGTGTCAGATACTGTATGTTGTCTCATGTAATCTGTTGAGGAACACTATGAGGTATGTATTATCATACTGATAAATTAAATGCCCTTCTTAAGACCACACAGCTAGTAAGTCATAAAACTAAGATTTGAACTCAAGTCTGCCTGGCTCAGAAATCTCAGCTATTATGCAGTGGGTTACACTGCCTCTTAGAGCATTTGCTCAAGGAAAATCTTAGCTTTTACTTTGAAAGATGTCAGGTGTGTTTACCTAAGTCATTAAAACACCTTAATTAGGCATGAGGTCTCTGCTTTCGTGAAATCCTATATTTTTTAGAGTTGTAATTGGCAATTCTTGTATACTGAACATGATAGGTTGAATCGCATAGTGATTAACAGCACAGATTCTGGACACCAGCTGCCTGGGTTCAAATTATGGTGGTGACACTTTGTAGATGTGTGACTGCAGGCAAGTTACTTAACTGTTCTATGCTTCAGTCTAATGACCTGTAAAATAAGCATACTTGTGTTGTTATGAATAATAAATGTTGTAAAAATGTAAAGCAATTGAGACAAGGCCTGCAAAATTGTAACTGCTTAGTGAATGGCAGCTATGGCTTACCATTTTAAGAATCAGTGTCTCCAGCTCATGTATTTCTTATCATGAATGAGAATATATCTTCCACTTAGTTCTGGAGTGTCCTTAATATCAGTACTTACTTTCCACATTTTCTACCCATCCCTACCTTGATTCATTCCCATTCATTCATTCTCTGTCTCTTTCTCTCTCTCTCTCAACAGCTTTATTGTGATAGAATTCAAATAGCATCCAGTTCACCTATTTACAGTGTACGACTCAATGGTTTTAATATATTCACAGGGTTGTGCAAACATCACCACAATCTAATCTTAGAACGATTTGGTTCTTCCTAAAAGAGATACTGTACCCATATCCCTCCTCTCCCTGCCCAGCCCTAGGTAACGAGTCATCTACTTTCTGTCTCTATGGATTTGCCTATTCTGGGCATTTCCTATAAATGGAATTACATGACATGAGGTCTTTTTTGCCTGGATATTTTACCTAGCATAATGTTTCAAAGTTCTTTCATGTGGTAGTGTGTATCCATACTTGATTCCTTTTGTTGCTGAAAAATATTGCATTGTGTGACTATACCAAATTTTATTTATCTGTTTATCAGTTATATTCGTTTGGGTTATTTCCAGTTTTTGGCCATTATGAGTAAGTAATGCTGCTATGAACATTCATGTACGAGCATGAACACGTTTTCATTTTTCTTGGGTGTATACCTAGGAGTGGAATTGTTGGGTTGACAGCCTGATTGTATCTTATGAGAACCACTGTGACCTACTTGGTCTTCCAGCTTCTGGCCTGGCTCATTCATGAATGTTTTTACACTGTTGCCAGGGTGATCTTTCTGAATCTTAAATATGATCATGTTAATCTCACATTCATGGCCTTCAGTGGCTCTTTTGCTGTTTGGGAAATCAACTCTGAGCAACCAAGATAAAGATCTCTGCTTTGGTGTAGGCGACATTCTGCCAGATGGATCTTTATGTCCTAATTTTGCATTAACATTTTACCATTTTGTCATTCACCCTCTTCATTCTAGCGTATGCCTTTGTCCTTTTTTCTACCTTCAGTGTGCTAATACCTTCATGTTTTTTAAACATTACCTTCAACTGAAGCATTACCTTCTATGAGAGATCTTCTCAGACACAGGTCTCTACCCTAATCCTCATACCCTTCAGATTTAGATGTGTCTTCTCAACTGACTCATAACATGTTCTTCAAGGTTAGCAGACATATGGTTCTATCCAAATGTCCATAAGACATTTGGTCTGCACCAAAAGGTCCTTGATATTTGGTCCTATCCAAAACGTCCATGAACATATGTGGTCCGTGCCAAATCGTTTTGGACAGGACCAAATATCGAGGACCTTTTGGCTTGGACTAAATAAGACAAAATACCAAGGACCTTTTGGTGTGGACCAAATGTCTTATGGACATTTTGTATGGGACCAAGTGTGCTGCAAGGGTTCTTCAAACACACATCATAGCCTACAACATATTCCATTATAATAGACTATTTGTTTGCCTTTGCCACTAAACCATGAGAACCTACAGCAGAACCTTAACTTTCTTTATAGTGTGTGTTGCCAGCACAAGGAGTTAATAATTCCTGGAAGAAAGAATTGGAAGAATAGTGTCTCAACATAGAAATACTGAACAATTATAAATAGCACCACCATGCATCATCCTTGAAATCAGGCCCCATTAAAATAAATTACTACTAAAATCAAAATAAATTCTGTATGTGCTTTGATAATAAAAAAATACGTTCCTCCTTTAGTCTATTTTTCATTACACCATGGTGCCTAGGAGTAAAGATAAATATGAAAAGACACTCAGCTACATGACTTTCTAAGTTGTATTGTTGGCAAGTTATTCTGAATCGTGGAATAATACTTATGTGTCGTGTTTGCATCTCTCCTTATAGAGATACTTATTTTATATTAACTTTCCAACATCCCTTTGAGAGGGGCATGGCAAATTACTCATTTCTATCTTACATGTCAAAACATTGAGACTCAGTAAGTAACCAAAATCACAACACTTCTTCTAAAGGTGCTAAATGTCTGTTGAATTTAAGTTCAAACTTAACAGAAAATCACAGGAAAATTAATAAGCTAATTTAAAATTTTACCTTTACCAAGGGAAATAAATGTAAGAAGTGGGTGAAAGAAGGTTAGAAGGCCCTATGATCACATTTGGCCCTAGTTTCCTGATTAAGTTTTCATCCTCTCTCATCTTTTTGGTTAAAACCAAGTGCTCTAATGTTATTGATGATAGCTCTAGTACTTTAACTTTAAATTAAATAAATGAAGCAAATGATAGGTAGTGTGACTACTGAAATCATTTGATTATCAGAAGACATGATAAACTTCTTTTCTTCTGTGCCAGATTCTAAAAGTCATTAATCCCCAGCAAGACTTGTTTTTCAAAGCTTATTGAAAATTACAGTACTGCAGTTTTATTTGTGTAAGTGTAATTATTATTATAGCTTACAAATGTCATCAAATAGTTTTTATTTTATCAGAGTAATTTGATCATACATGAATATTTGATTATATTCATGATTTATTTTTAAGTGAGATAATGGTTATGTTTTAAAATGGCCTTTTTAAAATTTACTTTTCTCTTTTTTATTGAATGAAAGATTCTTTACATTTTATAGTGTTTTACAGTTTTCAGAAGTTTCACACAAATGATTTCATGTAATCTCATAATAACTCTTTTTACCCCACCCCTATATTGTCCCTCCCCCTCCCCCCTCCCCACTGGTAGCCACTAGTTTGTTCTCTGCATCTGTGAATCTGCTTCTTTTTTGTGTTATTCAGTAGTTTGTTGTATTGTTTAGATTCCACATATAAGTGATATCATACAGTGTTTGCCTTTCTCTGTCTGACTTACTTCACTTAGCATAATGTCCTCCAAATCCAGCATCTTGCTGCAAATGGCAAAATTTCATTCTTTTTATGGTTGAGTAGTATTCCATTGTTTATCTATGTACCACATCTTCTTTGTCAGTTCTTCTGTTGATGGATACTTAGGTTGCCTCCATACCTTGGCAATTGTGATTAATGCTGCTTTGAACATTGGGGTGCATGTACTTTTCTGAATTAGGTTTTCAATTTTTTTGGATACATACCCAGGAGTAGAATTGCTGGGTCATATGGTATTTCTGTTTTCAGTTTTTTGAGAAACCTCCATACTGTTTTCCACCAATTTACATTCCCAACAACAGTGTACTAGGGTTCTCTTTTATCAGCATTCCTCACCAACATTTGTAATTTGTGTTCTTTTTGATAATAGCCATTCTAACTGGTGTGAGGTCATATCTCATTGTGATTTTGATTTGCATTTCCCTGATGATTAGTGATGATGAGCATCTTTTCATGTGCCTGTTGGCCATCTGCATTTCCTCTTTGGAAAAATGTCTGTTCAGTTCTCTACTCATTTTTTAATTGGCTTGGTTTTTTGTTTTTGTTTTTTTGATGTTGAGTTGTATGAGCTGTTTATTTATTTTTTTATTTTTAAACATCTTTATTGGAGTACAATTGCTTTACAATGGTGTGTTAGTTTCTGCTTTATAACAAAGTGGATCAGTTATACATATACGTATGTCCCCATATCTCTTCTCTCTTGCGTCTCCCTCCCTCCCACCCTCCCTATCCCACCCCTCTAGGTGGTCACAAAGCACCGAGCTGATGTCCTTGTGCTCTGCGGCTGCTTCCCAGTAGCTATCTATTTTACGTTTGGTAGTGTATATATGTCCATGCCACTCTCTCACTTTGTCCCAGCTTACCCTTCCCCCTCCCCGTATCCTCAAGTCCATTCTCCAGTAGGTCTGTGTCTTTATTCCCGTCTTGCCCCTAGGTTCTTCATGACCATTTTTACTTTATTTTTTTTTTAGATTCCATATATGTGTTAGCATACGGTATTTGTTTTTCTCTTTCTGACTTACTTCACTCTGTATGACAGACTCTAGGTCCATCCACCTCACTACAAATAGCTGAATTTCGTTTCTTTTTATGGCTGAGTAATATTCCATTGTATATATGTGCCACATCTTCTTTATCCATTCATCTGTCGATGGACACTTAGGTTGCTTCCATGTCCTGCCTATTGTAAATAGAGCTGCAGTGAACATTGTGGTACATGACTCTTTTTGAATTATGGTTTTCTCAGGGTATATGCCCAGTAGTGGGATTGCTGGATCATATGGTAGTTCTATTTTTAGTTTTTTTAAGGAACCTCCATACTGTTCTCCATAGTGGCTGTATCAATATACATTCCCACCAACAGTGCAAGAGGGTTCCGTTTTCTCCACATCCTCTCCAGCAACTGTTGTTTGTAGATTTTTTTCCCTTAGATTCCATATATATGTGTTAGCATACTGTATTTGTTTTTCTCTTTCTGACTTGCTTCACTCTGTATGACAGACTCTAGGTCCATCCACCTCACTACAAATAACTCAATTTCGTTTCCTTTTATGGCTGAGTAATATTCCATTGTATATATGTGCCACATCTTCTTTATCCATTCATCTGTCGATGGACACTTAGGTTGCTTCCATGTCCTGGCTATTGTAAATAGAGCTGCAGTGAACATTGTGGTACATGACTCTTTTTGAATTATGGTTTTTCTCAGGGTATATGCCTAGTAGTGGGATTGCTGGGTCGTATGATAGTTCTATTTTTAGTTTTTTAAGGAACCTCCATACCGTTCTCCATAGTGGCTGTATCAATTTACATTCCCATCAACAGTGCAAGAGGGTTCCCTTTTCTCCACACTCTCTCCAGAATTTATTGTTTGTAGATTTTTTGATGATGGCCATTCTGACTGGTGTGAGATGATATCTCATTGTAGTTTTGATTTTCATTTCTCTAATGATTAATGACGTTGAGCATTCTTTCATGTGTTTGTTGGCAATCTGTATATCTTCTTTGGAGAAATGTCTATTTAGGTCTTCTGCCCATTTTTGGATTCGGTTGTTGTTTTTTTGATATTGAGCTGCATGAGCTGCTTATAAATTTTGGAGATTAATCCTTTGTCGGTTGCTTCATTTGCAAATATTTTCTCCCATCCTGAGGGTTGTCTTTTCATCTTGTTTATGGTTTCCTTTGCTGTGCAAAAGCTTTTAAGTTTCATTAGGTCCCATATGTTTATTTTTGTTTTTATTTCCATTTCTCTAGGAGCTGGGTCAAAAAGGATCTTGCTGTGATTTATGTCATAGAGCGTTCTGCCTATGTTTTCCTCTAAGAGTTTGATGGTGTCTGGCCTTACATTTAGGTCTTTAATCCATTTTGAGTTTATTTTTGTGTATGGTGTTAGGGAGTGTTCTAATTTCATTCTTTTACATGTAGCTGTTCAGTTTTCCCAGCACCACTTATTGAAGAGGCTGTCTTTTCTCCATTGTATATTCTTGCCTCCTTTATCAAAGATAAGGTGACCATATGTGCGTGGGTTTATCTCTGGGCTTTCTATCCTGTTCCATTGATCTATATTTCTGTTTTTGTGCCAGTACCATACTGTCTTGATTACTGTAGCTTTGTAGTATAGTCTGAAGTCCGGGAGCCTGATTCCTCCAGCTCCGTTTTTTTTTCTCAAGATTGCTTTGGCTATTCGGGGTCTTTTGTGTTTCCATACAAATTGTGCAATTTTTTGTTCTAGTTCTGTGAAAAATGCCAGTGGTAGTTTGATAGGGAGTGCATTGAATCTGTAGATTGCTTTGGGTAATTGAGTCGTTTTCACAATGTTGATTCTTCCAATCCAAGAACATGGTATATCTCTCCATCTATTTGTATCATCTTTAATTTCTTTCATCAGTGTCTTATAATTTTCTGCATACAGGTCTTTTGTCTCCTTAGGTAGGTTTATTCCTATATATTTTATTCTTTTTGTTGCAGTGGTAAATGGGAATGTTTTCTTAATTTCACTTTCAGATTTTTCATCATTAGTGTATAGGAATGCAAGAGATTTCTGTGCATTAATTTAGTATTCTGCTACTTTAACAAATTCATTGATTAGTGTATGAGCTAGTCACTGAATATATGTTGGGTACTAACGCCTTATCAGTCATACCATTTGAAAATATCTTCTTCCATTTAGTATGTTGTCTTTTCATTTCATCAGTGGTTTCCTTTGCTGTGCAGAAGCTTTTAAACTTAATTAGGTCCCATTTGTTTATTTTTGTTTTTATTTCCATTACTCTAGGAGGTGGGTCAAAAAGGATCTTGCTGTGATTTATGTCATAGAGTGTTCTGCCTATGTTTTCCTCTAAGAGTTTGATAGTGTCTGGCCTTACATTTAGGTCTTTAATCCATTTTGAGTTTATTTTTGTGTATGGTGTTAGGGAGTGTTCTAATTTCATTCTTTTACATGTAGCTGTCCAGGTTTCCCAGCACCACTTATTGAAGAGGCTGTCTTTTCTCCATTGTATACTCTCGCCTCCTTTGTCATAGATTAATTGACCTTGATAAGTGTGTGGGTTTATTTTGGGGCTCTGTATTCTGTTACATTGATCTATGTGTGTTTTTGATACACCACATTAATGAATTGAAGAATAAAAATCATATGATCATCTCAATAGATAGAGAAAAAGCTTTTGATATGATTCAACATCCAGTTATGATAAGAACTCTCCAGAAAATGGGCATAGAGTGAACATACCTTAACATAATAAAGGCCATATATGACAAACCCACAGCTAACGTCATACTCAATGGTAAAAAGCTGAAAGCATTTCGTCTCAGATTAGGAACAAGACAAGGATGTCCACTCTTGCCACTTTTTTTCAACACAGTTTTTAAAGTCCTAGCTACAGCAGTCAGAGAAGAAAAAGAAATAAAAGGAATCCAGATTGGAAAGGAAGAAATAAAACTGTCACTGTTTGCAGATGACATGATATTATACACAAAAAATCCTAAAGACACCACCAGAAAACTACTAGAACGTATCAGTGAGTTCAGTAAAGTTGCAGGATACAAAATTAATAAATAGAAATCTGTTGCATTTCTATATACCAACAACAAACTATCAGAAAGAGAAATTAAGGAAACAGTCCCACTTACCATCACATCAAAAAGCATAAAATACCTAGGGATAAAACTACCTAAGGAGGTAAAAGACCCCAGAAAAGTATAAGACACTGATGAAAGAGATTGAAGACAACACAAACAGATGGAAAGATATACTGTGTTCTTGGATTGGAAGAATTGATATTGTTAAAATGACCATACTACCCAAGGCAGTCTATAGATTCAGTGCAATCCCTTTCAAAATACCAATGGCATTTTTCACAGAACCAGAGCAAATAATTTCAAAGTTTGTGTGGAAACAAAAAAGACCCTGAATAGCCAAAATAATCTTGAGGAAGAAGATCAGAACTGTATGTATCACACTCCTTGACTTCAGACTATACTACAAAGCTACAGTAATCATAACAGTATGGTACTAGCACAAAATGGCCTTCTTAATTTTTAAAAACATAAACTGAACTAGTTTATGTATGAAAGATACTTATATGGAATTTGTATAAAAATAATATGAGGGGAGGGTGAATGGGAATGGAGAGGAAACAAGATTGTCTATAGCTTATTTTTTGAGGCTGTGTAATATATACATGGGTGTTTATTTTAGTTCTTTCTCTATTTTTGTATATGCTTGACTTTTTACATAGTAATGTGTTAAAATATTTTCTGTGTTTGCCTTTGTGATATTATTTTTTTGGCAAGGATGGAGCAGAAGGTCAAATAGAACACTGATATTTTGAATTTCCGATTTCAAAGCTCCTACTAGGAGCTTTAAATGTAAAAGTTGCATGTGGTGGTTTGGTGATAAAGAGCGTTGGTGAAGAGACCAGACTGAGTGTAATGATAATTCCATTGAGATCTTGAAATACTCCTATTTGAAGAGCAAAAATGTCCTACTGGGTGTTCCAAAGAAGAGCAAAGTTTGTGAGAAGGCCAAAGGCAAATTGAATATCATATTAAAGTACTGACGAGATTGAAAATGATACTTGGGTCCTTCTGGGTGACAGACTGTCTTAAATTCTTTCTCAACTGTACCATCATATTTTCTTCCCTTTTCATCATCTTGTATAACTTTTTTTGCTTAGTGCTAGCTTGTTAAATGATATGTTTAAAGCTGATAATTAATTCACTTTGGTTTTGCAAGAATAACACTTCCTGATATTCTGTTTTGAGCTCATAGCATATTTACGTGTACTTTTAAAAATCCTGATTATTAGTGGTTTACCTTTAATGAAGGTAATAGCATTTTCTTTATGAAAACAGGAAAACACTATGAGGCTAAAGCAGAACTGTACTTTCTTGTTTCTTTCTGGTAATGCCCCTTGGATATAAGAATTCAGTTAGTTATTTTCCTTTTCTAATTTTACTAACCATTTCAGAGAAGTGGTTCAGCACAATCATTGCCAGTTCTACTCCAAATCAAGAAATCTTTTAAGTATCCTTAAAAGCTACCATAATAAGCCCTTGGCACTCTGTGTCTTTAGAGGATAGTTTTCTTTTTCAGGTATTATATTTACTTAATGACATGAAGACTGAGTGGAGGAGGATGCAGTATCTTCGCCCAGGAAGATGGAGAAGAAGAGTGGCCACTTGGATCAGTTAGATTTTTAGGAAAAATGAACATTTTAATGGCCTTGTGATTTTCATCAAACCATTTGGAAGGCTGTCCTAATTTACAAGTGGGTTCCTTTGAGGTTGCATCAAAAGCGCAGGGCACTTTCTTGTTATCCTTATCAAGGGTTTGACAGAGTGTTTACTCAGTGAATGTTTGTGGGTTTAAAAAAACCGAAATGCTATTTGATGGCTTTCTTGGTCATTGCTGCAAGAAGATGACATTTATGGTGAGAGCATACTGTGATATATTCATATGGATCCTTTTATGATGTTCCTAGTTCCAGTATCAATACAAAGTACCACCTCATCACAGGTGACTACTTCAGACTGTTTACCATATAGAGTTCTCATTGCCCTATAGAGTACCAGGCTGGAATTCTTTCAGTGGTACTGTTCTTCTAATAACTTTTCTTTGATTGTTTGGTTTTAGTTCTCTTGGTGCCAGGCTTACAGTAAACATTAATTGCTGTTTATAAATCGAATGGATGAAGGAATAATTTCTAGCTGTGTAACATGGGGAATGTTAAAGTTCTCTGAATGTAAGTTTCTTCATATGTACAACAGAGGTGATAATACCTAACTTTAAAGATGTTAGTAAGATAGATAGATATAGCTTGTATAAGTTATATATCAATCTCTCTATCTTGCATAGCACAGTAACTGGCAGATCATAGGTACCGAGGAAATGTTAGTCCTCTCTTCTCCCATCGTACCTTGTACTTTTAAGGGGATGTTGCTCACATCCGTACATGTTGCGCACTGGACAACTTCATAGGGTGACATTCATGTAGCGTATAATATGAATGGCACCACTGAAGATGTGTGACCTGAAAAACTCAACATAATGACTTTGCATTTTTAACCCTCTATGCCAGTGATTCTGAAAATGTGAGCAGTTAAAAACTCTTGCATCAGAATTAACTAGAAGTGATTTCTAAAAATGCAGATTCCTGTGTCCCTCTCCAGATCTGCATAAGCAGAATTCCTTGAGGTAGAACACATAGATCTGTGCTTTAAGCAGCTCCTCAAATAATTATTTTAATAGCTGTATTGTGATATAATTCACATACCATACAATTTACCTATTTTGCCCAAGTCTTTCTTTTCTTTTCTTTTTCTTTTTTTTTTGCTATTAAGATTTTTCTTTTAATATTCCATGAGATGTCTTGATTGTACATTTTCCAAAGTACTTTTCCAGCCGCATCTCCCAGCCCTTCCAAAAGATTTCTCCAGTCTGTCCAATGCAATAAAAGATGCTAGATTATAGTTCTGTCCACCTTCTCTTTTCGAAAGCAAATAATCCTAAATGACTTTAATAGCCATACATTCTTACCTAATAATGAAAAACATTTACAAATATCAGAAACTCAGTTTTGAGACACTTGCATTAATTTTGAACTGAATCAGCATTTTGTGTGTTTTAAAAAAGGCAGCAGTTGGAATTCACGACTTGCTGACAAACACATTTCTGCTGAGGGAAGGGGAAGACAGGGATGGTGAATGCTGCATTTCTCCATTGGCCCCAAAGTGCTAATTCCACAAAGGGATACATCAAAAGCAACCATGCAACTGTGGTTTTAAAACTTTCTACTGCAATATAACAATGAAGTAAACAGTAATTAGACACCTACCAATTTTCCCCCCAAAACAAAGCAAAAAAAATGTAAACAGGAAAATAACTCTGCCTATACTTGTACAGCTTCTCAAATCATGTTAGAAGGGTCTCACATTCAATGATCAAGAAATTTAAAATAGCAGTAATTATTTTCATTTTAAGAAAAGATTCCCCTTCTCCCCCCTCAACCCCAAGTATTTATCATGAAAGAATGGGCTTTCTTACACATAAATGTATACCTATTTGAAGCAGCAACAATAACCATCAGTAATTTGGCATTTCTGTTTACAGTTGCTCCAATTTTTTTTTTCAATTTCACAAAGCCATTATCCAGTGTTGCCATAGAATAGGGACCGTAGATTCTAGGTAGCAAAGACTCTTTCTGAAACCAATGTTAACTCAAAGAAATATAAAGCAGGGCATTACACTAAATTTCTGGATCTAGTACACTAAAAAGAGTGAAACCTAGAAAAAGTTACCTACTGTTTTGTAGAAGAAATAAAGACATGCAAAAGCTGACTTTTGGTTGTACAATATTTTACACGCTGTGTGGATTTGTGGCATCTGCTAATTGAAGCAGGCATGCAAGGTATTCATCCCCGCCCTGCATCCTAGATCCCCCCTTCCCACCCCCAACAATCCACTACCTTATACCAAGTATGTGGACATGAGCCCAAGTCATCCCAGACGATCCAGTGAACAAAGTTAGTGTAATGCACTGGTGTGAAGTGTGAGATGAAAAAAAGTCCCTTTCAATCTTCATCAAAGTTTTGCTGTAGAAGAAAATTGGCAGCCAAGTTCTCATTCCTCTCACAAGCAAAATATGCTTGTATCACAAGTCCTTCAGGAAATCCTAATGCCTTTAACCTTTCTATAGCTTCTTCTTCCTGAGGCGTTACTTGAATGTAGTTCATATGACCACTTCCAGCTTCTGCAATTCCTCCACTGCCACTTCCACCCCCTCCTCCTTGACCACCCGCTTCTTGAACTGGTTCAATATAGCATCTGAGTAAAATGCTCCTGATGGTGGCTAATTTGCTGCAGTAACTGAGGATTTTCTCGACCTATCTGTTGTAACAGTGCTGGAAGCAGGGAAGGATTCTGTTGAAACTGAGGCTGATTCCGTAAAAATGCAAGAGGGTGTCCTCCAGAACTTGTTGTTGTAGTCATTGCTGCCGTAGTTGCTGCAGCTGCAGCCACTGAAGACTGAGGAGCCCCAGTACTCGCTGCTGGAGGGGGGTCAACCACGGCCTGACTTTCTCTATCTCCGGGAATTCCCATTAAAAGATACTCCACTGCTCTGTCAGGGTTGTTGAAACTGGCTCTCAGGGCTGCAATTACTTGCTCTCGTTCATAGCCCATTGACATGATCTCAGTTACCATATTCTCCTAAGACTGACTTGTCACGAGTGCACTTGTCGCATCTTCAAAAAGGTTTGACCGAGAAGAATCACCTGATGTACTGTCAGTTGATGTTGGGCTAGCAGCCACTGGTGTTTCTGCTGGCTTTTCTGCAGGTTTCTCTTGTTTCATTGCCCTAGCAGGTGCAGGTTCAGAAGACGCTGTCGTTGATGCTGGAGTGACAGATGCAGGTGTGGGAGTGGGGGCCAGAGTGGGGGCCAAATTGGGGGCAGGGGTTGGGGCCTGAGCCACAGCTGGTGCTGTGGAGGAGCTAACTGTGGTAGTGGTGGCAGAATTAGATGGCTGAGTTGTAACTGGTGCTGGTGGTGGCACTGCTTTGGGTCTTGTCACCATAACTACCACGAAGTTTTTCTCATCAGTTTTATATTCTTTTAGAGCAGTATCATCATTGAGGATGTTGCCTGCTAAATTAATTTTTGACCTGCTACAGGAAAGGCATCTTTACCCTTTTCAGATTCAGTCGTCTCATTCAGTGCTCTTACCATCTCGTCTGGGTCGATATCGATCTTGAAGGTCTGCTGCTGGAGGGTCTTCAGGGTGACCAGCATGGTGCCGCTGCGCGGCAACGCTGCCCAAGTCTTTCTTAATTATACTGAACCATTGCTCTCTTGGTTCCCAAGTTTAGTGCCGTTTGCCAGAGGAAAACAAAAAAAGAAGTGCCCCCACCCTTTTCTTTCTTTGTGATTCTTCGTGACTCCAAAGTAGGAAATGTTTGTACACATTGTCTTGTACATGTTTCTTCTGGAACTTTCATCACACTCCTTCATCCTTAGGGCTTGATATCTATCTTTACTTCTACTAGTTTGCATGTGCGCATGCATGCACGTGCACAGAGACGCACACACACACACTCAGAGGCTTAGAGTCAAATTAGGTTTGAACTGTGGGTCTACCACTTTTAGGCAAGATACACTCTCTTGGTTAACTGAAAAATGAGGCCACTAAATACCTAGTTCATAGGGTTGTATGAGAATAAAATGGAATGAAATGTAAGGTGCTTAGTATATTGTGTGACAAATGAGGCTAATAATGCCTATTTCATCAAGCTGTGAGAATAAAATGGAAGTTGCTTAGCGTATTATGTGGAACATGCTGAACATCTGAAAATGATAGCTATAATTAAATTGAAGAGAGTAATATGTACCCCCTTATATTCCATAAAGTTAACTGATTTTAATAAATTCATCAAACATTTATTGATTACTTACTAAATACAAGATACTGTGCCTGTGGTGCGGTAGGGAACATAAGTATAAATATTTCACGAGCTCTGCCCTGAAGGACCTTACCATTTATACAGTACACAAATAACCACATATAATAAATATTTCATAATGGAATGATAGAATAAATGCTGGTGTAGATTTGCAAACAAACTGTTATCAGAACACAAGAGGAGAAAGAATTTTAATTTCAGACAGGGGTGAGGTCAGCTTTCATGAAGGAGGTAGGTAGTGTTTAGTCTGGGACTTCAAGGATGGTGAAAATATGGTTATGGAGAAAGGGAAGCCTAGTTTTGCTGGGGAAAAGATACAGAATGGAGAGTTTAGGGGGATGTGGCTGAAAGGGGGATTGGATCTTGATCTTAGAGGTATCAAATGATAACCCACAAAGCCTTCAGATGACATGTTGTAGGCAGTTGAGAACTAGTAAAGATTTTTGAGGAAGGCAGTGACATCAGCTGATCTGTATCTTAGAAAAGTTACTTTAGCCGTATGCAGAATATATTCATGGTATAAGAATTAGGAAATAGAAACTCCATTTATGTGGGTATTCAGAATATTAGCAAGATTGTGAAATAGCAGTTGGGCAAAGGAGGTGCAAAACTATCCTTCCAAACTCAGGACATAGAAGATGTTTCAAAGCCGCTACTGGTGAAGTCTTGTGGAAAAGTTAGGTGCTGAACTAGGGCAGTGCCAGTGAGAATAGAAAGAAAAGGAAAGAAAGGTGGGGAGAGGGGGATACACACATACTCAAAAGATAACTGGATTAACTAATGGATATATAACATAAAAAGAAATGAAAATACCTGCAAAAATAATGTAAATTTATTCTGAATAAATCAAGCAAGGCTATTTTGGAAACTGCAGCAACCCTTTATTTTGTTCCCTAAAACACTTTACGACAAAAATGAGCACACACATTAAAATATTGACTGTTTTCACTTGAAAATTTAACCTGTTTTTCTATTTATGCATGTCGTCTTTTGTGTCTCAAAGTATTTTATTTGTGTATAGATTTTTAGGTATTTATGGATTTTTCTATTTTGCTTACTAATGTTGATATGAAGGAAATTTATTGATTTATTTTAATATTTTTATTTTTATACTGAGTTCTCTAATTAGTTCTAATTGTTTTTCAGTTAGTATTTCATATTTTTTCAGGCAGTCCTCTTTCCAAGACTTATATACTTATTTTTCTTGACTCATGTCATTAGCTAGAACTTCTAAAGTAATATTAAATAATAGCCATAAGATCTGGTTACTTGTTTTTTTGTTTGTTTTTTTTTGTTTTTTTAATTTTTATTTATTTATTTATTTATTTATGGCTGTGTTGGGTCTTCGTTTCTGTGCGAGGGCTTTCTCTAGTTGTGGCAGGTGGGGACCACTCTTCATCGCGGTGCGCAGGCCTCTCACTATCGCGGCCTCTCTTGTTGCGGAGCACAGGCTCCAGACGCGCAGGCTCAGTAATTGTGGCTCACGGGCCTAGTTGCTCTGCGGCATGTGGGATCTTCCCAGAGCAGGGCTCGAACCCGTGTCCCCTGCATTGGCAGGCAGATTCTCAACCACTGCGCCACCAGGGAAGCCCTGGTTACTTGTTTTTAACTTAGTCTTTTACCATTAAATAGGATTTTTTTGAGGCATAATTGACATATAACATTGTGTAATTTTAAGGTGTACAAGATGTTGATTTGATACACTTACGTATTGCAAAATGTTTACCACCATAGCCTTAGCTAACACCTCTCTCATGTCACATAATTACCAATATTCTTTTTGGTGGTGGTAACATTTAAAGCCTACTCCTCTCTTAGCAACTTTCCAGAACAAAATACAGTATTATTAACTATAGTCACCATGCTGTACATCCAGAACTTATTCATCCTATAATTGGAGGTTTGTACAGTTTGACCAACATCTGCCCACCCCCAGCCCCTGACAACCACCATTCTAGTCTCTGTTTCTATGAGTTCTGCTTTTTTAGATTCTACATATAAGTTCGATCATACAGTATTTGTCTTTCTCTTAGTAGGATATTTTAGATTATCTTTATTTGATAAAGAATGGATACCTGTACTCTTAGTTTGCTTTGAATCCTCAGAATAGACAATGAATTTAATCAAATGCCTTTAATAGGTCTTTATTTAATATTTTTGACATGAGACTGATCTACTTTTCATGTCATCTTTTAGTATAACATTTACACTAGTTTTACAAAATAAGTTGGGAGTTCATCCTTTTAGTGCTTTGCAGTAATTTCATTGGCTTTGGAATCTTTTGATGCTGGAAAATTTCCCAGTGTTTGCTGGTAAAATTATTGAAGCCCAGGCTTTTATTAGAGGAACTTCTTCACCAGTGCTTCCAATTCCCAAGATGTAGTAAGAAAAATATCCTAGAACAAATCTGTGCAAAGTGTTCAATTTTTTTCAAGAATAAAATGATCAATTTTACATTTCAATATTAAAATACATATTAAAGCTCCAATAATTTTTGTAAAGGTATTATTGTTGTAGGGATAGACAGACACATCAGATACAACTATGGAGCAGAATAATGAGTACACAAGTTTAAATACAAATGTAGCACTTTAAAATATTTATTTCAAATAATGGCCCCCCAAAAGGTTTATTTTTCGAATTACATTTGGGAAAGTTTTATCATTTGAAAAGAAAGAAGTTGGATCCTTACTGTGTAGCATACACCAAAATTAACATTAGGCGGATTAAAGATATAAATATAAAATTGAAACTTTACTAGAGAAAACTTTAGATGAATATTTATGTGACATTGGGGTAGAAAATGCTTTTAAAAATATAACCATAAAGGAAGAAAGCCATACTGGAAAAAGACAAATGGATTTAACTATATCATAAGCTTTAAAGGTTGTCATTAAATATTTGAATTACTAATATTAAATCCAAGAATGCCAACAGTCCATGGTGGAAATTCTAATCTTAACTGTAATATACCTGTCATATTTAGATGATAGTTTTTTTTGTTTGTTTGTTTTAACAAGTCAAAATGTGGCTCCTTTTTCTGCCTTTGATTGCTTTCTGTAGAAATTCCCCCAGCTGCCAGGCCAAATTTCTCACCCAGACTCCGGGACTCGAGTCACCTATCCAACAGGGCATTGATGCTGCCAAGTTGGCATCAACTCTCTTATTAGCTTCAAGAAGACTTGAGACAGAAGCTGTCAACACTTCATCTTTGGCATCTAGGTGGCTGTGAAACATATCACAATTTAGTCAAAAGACATAATCTTGTCCGGTTATATTTGAAGAAAATCATGTTTAAAGAATGCATACTCTTTTCCTTTCCTTTTTTTACACAGTGTTCACAAACATAGGAATGATTATTAACTTCTTATACTGTTTCCACTTGTAAATTAAAGAAGAAATTCTGCAGAAATTGAGAAAGAGAGCAAAAACACTGATTTTCTGAAATAAAATATTTAAGGATCTGCAGCCAATAATAATTTAATTCCCAAAAGCGGAGCAATTGAAGCCATTTCCAGCCATCAGTACACAAATAGAAAGCAAAATCTTATAATTCTCTTGTGTTTAAAGACAATAGTTATTTAAAACAATTTGTTTTAACTCTAGAGTTTCTTAAATCTCTTAATTACTGCTAGAAAATATTGTCAAATTTTATGCAAACTTTAGCATATTAAATTTTGGAGTCCATATAGGTAGCAATCATTTATTTATTTATTTTTTAATCTTTGAGTAAGCACTGGGAATTAATGATTCCCTTAGTTTTCTTACCTGCAAAAATATGTGAATTCTCTTACCTACTCCACCAGAGTTTGATTAAAGACATATGTATGACAGTGGGCCAAACTATATCATAGTATGTCAATTTTCTATGAGATGTTAATAAGTATTCCTTGGTAAATAGTTCTATGGTTGAACAATTTTGGGAAAAATTGGAATCATTGTAGGTAAATTTAATAAATGCCTGCAGGATTTCTCAGACCTTTTAATTTGCTAAAGTGTATTTTGATGCTCTAAGGGATGTTCATAGCATCCAGCATGTCCTACAAGCATTTTGCACACAGTACATATTGATATCTTTTGAGAAAGTTGCACTAAATTGAATATAAGTTGGAAACTGCTACTGCAAAGCCATATAGAATATCCAGTATGAAAAGCTGTACATCATGTTGTAGTAGCTGTTGCTATTAATTCATCTAAATGCTATTTATTGAGGACATTCCCTTGAAGAAGCCATGCTGAATGGCTTTGTAACTAGAAATCTGTTCTACTTCAGCTTTATACTGTGGCTTAGATCCAGTGCTTCATGTTTGAACACAAATAAATATGACCAGGTCACGTAATTCCATGCCATCTAAGAGAGGGTATTTCAAGTTTGATTATTTAATTTAAAAGGCAGCTCACTGGTCTTACCTCCTTTTAACCATTGTGCATGTGGTTAATAAGTAAAGTATGAATTCCTGTCAATGTTTTTCATATTAATATGTTTTGATTATCGCCACTTTTAACATTTTTTGTGGGAAAGGCTAGTCCCTAGACAAGGATTAACACGGGAGTTTTCTATTGCTTAACTTGTTTCTAATTTCTTACGAGTTTCTTTTATGCGCTTTCCTGTGCTAAAAATACAATCATGTAAAAAATTATAACATATAATCCCCTTCTCTATTTTGGGAATCAATTTACCTCTGAATGAGATAGTAACTACTTCATAGAAATCACTATGTTTTTTAAAGTATGTTTTACATGTGTTCAAAATGAAGGATAATATTCATGTTATAATAGTTTGGCACATTGTCTACAAGGAAGAGTAGTGTACAAACTAGCTTTAAGATGGTGTGCCTTGAGGATTGTGGGATAGAAAGGCATAATCTTTCTAATATAGGAATGTACATCAGAGGTGTGAACTAGAAATTATAGCTCTGCCTTATTGGGACATAACACGAGCTCAAGTGACCCCTGCTCTCCTTGTTCATCTATCTCTGACACTTCCCATTAAGAAGACACAATTGGGTCGCTTTTCTGTGATCCAATATGAAACATCTCTGATAAACAAGGTTTCAAATCAAGGTATCTCAGAAAGGCAGTTGGCCTCCTAGTGCCCTGACTTCCCTTTGGCTTGTGCACAAATTCAGCCCAGGCCCCGTTAGTGGAGGACAGCCCCTAGGATAGTTTCTCTCTGTTCACATTCCACAAGATCCGGGCAGAGCTGCTCTGCAAAAAAGATGTTCACATGGTGCCTTTTTTTTCTTAGAGGGGCAATGTTTTAGATACTTGGAGACTTCACGGCCTGTCAGGTACACAAATTTGAAGTAATACAGGTGAGAGGTTCTTATGACAATTTATGGAAAGTAACATTTTAATCTAGAGCTGTATGTTTGTGGGCAGCATGAGACAAGTCTAGATGAAAGCCTGTTCACTTTTATATATACTCTTCGTAGATTTTGTAATTTGCTGAGTGTGTCCTCATAAATATAGTTAAATAGCTGCAATTAGAAAACATGTTCTGGATGCGTGTCACAATTAAATGGTAAACTACATATATTGGTATTTATTTATTTATTTTTAAACATCTTTATTGGAGTATAATTGCTTTACAATGGTGTGTTAGTTTCTGCTTTATAACATATATTGGTATTTAAATTTGGTACAGATAGTAATAGAATTTTATAAAATGCATGCATGAAATAAGCATGTATTTGTCTTTAAATTAATGGTTCTCAACACTGTTTTATTCCTCAACACAATACCCATGACTCAGCACATTCCTATCAGTAATACTCTCTCTACAAACTGCTTCTGGAATGAGGGCCATTGGCACCAATCTTTGTGGGGGGTGGAGGGGGAGATGGAGTTTGAAAACATGTTGTTGAAGCTTTTTCCAAGTGGAGTTGACTTATCTGGCATAATCAAGACAGATGGTTATTAGGCTAAAGCAGGTACCATAAAAATAGATTATACACTTGATATAAACATTTTTTAACGTCTTTATTGGAGTATAATTGCTTTACAATGGTGTGTTAGTTTCTGCTTTATAACAAAGTGAATCAGTTATACATATACATATGTCCCCATATCTCCTCCCTCTTGTGTCTCCCTCCCACCCTCTCTATCCCACCCCTCTAGGTGGTCACAAAGCACCGAGCTGATCGCCTTGTGCTATGCGGCTGCTTCCCACTAGCTATCTATTTTACGTTTGGTAGTCTATATATGTCCATGCCACTCTCTTACTTCATCCCAGCTTACCCTTCCCCCTCCCCGTGTCCTCAAGTCCGTTCTCTAGTAGGTCTGCATCTTTATTCCCGTCCTGCCCCTAGGTTCTTCATGACCTTTTTTTTTTTTAGATTCCATATATATGTGTTGGCCTACGGTATTTGTTTTTCTCTTTCTGACTTACTTCACTCTGACAGACTGTAGGACCATCCACCTCACTACAAATAACTCAATTTCGTTTCTTTTTATGGCTGAGTAGTATTCCATTGTATATATGTGTCACATCTTCTTTATCCATTCATCTGTCGATGGACACTTAGGTTGCTTCCATGTCCTGGCTATTGTAAATAGAGCTGCAATGAGCACTGTGGTACATGACTCTTTTTGAATTATGGTTTTCTCAGGGTATATGCCCAGTAGTGGGATTGTTGGGTCGTATGGTAGTTCTATTTTTAGTTTTTTAAGGAACCTCCATACTGTTCTCCATAGTGGCTGTATCAATTTACATTCCCACCAACAGTGCAAGAGGGTTCCCTTTTCTCCACACCCTCTCCAGCGTTTGTTGTTTGTAGATTTTTTGATGAAGGCCATTCTGACCAGTGTGAGATGATATCTCATTTTAGTTTTGATTTGCATTTCTCTAATGATTGATGATGTTGAGCATTCTTTCATGTGTTTTTTGGCAACCTGTATGTCTTCTTTGGAGAAATGTCTATTTAGGTCTTAAACACAAAAGACCCCGAATAGCCAAAGCAATCTTGAGAAAGAAAAACGGAGCTGGAGGAATCAGGCTCCCTGACTTCAGACTATACTACAAAGCTACAGTAATCAAGACAGTATGGTACTGGCACAAAAACAGAAATATAGATCAATGGAACAGAGTAGAGAGCCCAGAGAGAAACCCACGCACATATGGTCACCTTAGTTTTGATAAAGGAGGCAAGAATATACAATGGTGAAAAGACAGCCTCTTCAATAAGTGGTGCTTGGAAAACTGGACAGCTACATGTAAAAGAAATAAACATTTTTTAAAATAAAAGTACAAGTGCATTCATTTATTAATCTTTTCATATAGGGCCAGACCTTTTCCTTAAATATCGGTTTCCTTATTTGAAATCTAAGTCTTTTTGGCAAGAACTCGATTCTGAATGCATCATCTACAATTTCCAATTTCAGTTTCTTTAAAAGGGAGTAAAACATAAATGTAATTGTGAAGCAGTATGACTACAGAATCCTCCTGTATTTTTTATTTGCCCCTATCTTTAAGAGTTGACTCATCCACACCTAATTTAACAGGACTTTGTTTTAGTGACCTTTGGGTTTTTTATGGTCAGATGATGAGGGACATTTTTAATTCTTTAACAACCCTTTGTTGAGGCATGGTTGATATGTAAAAAGCTGTAAATATTTAACGTGTATACAATTTGATGAGTTTGAGGATAAATACACACTCGTAAAACCTTCACAACCATCAAGACCATAAATAAATCCATGGCCTCCTGAAGTTTCCTCCCGCCCTCATCATTATTTTTTTGGTGTGTGGTAAAAACACTTAACATGAGATCTATCCTCTTAGTAATGTGATCCAGCAATCCCACTTGTGGGTATTTATGCACAATTTAAATCAGAGTTTTGAAGAGATACCTGCATTCTCATGTTCCTTGCAGAAGTATTCACAATAGCTAAGACGTGGAAAAAATGTAAATGTCCATCGACAGATGAATGGATAAAGAAAATATAGTATATACATACCATGGATTGTTATACAGCCTTAAGAAAGAAGGAAATCCTGTTATTTGCAACAACATGGATGGACCTGTAGTACATTATGCTAAGTGAAATAAGCCAGACGCAGAATGACAACTGCTGTATGATTTCACTAATATGTAGAGACTCCAGCCTTTTCAAAATTTTCAACTTAGTTTTTATAGAAACAACCTTTTTATTTTGCACTCACATTTGATCCGTTTGCATAATTTGTAATTTCATAATTACATTATATAGTAAACTAGCAAACATAGGTTCTAGAACAAACACAGTAGACTTATGAAGTAGACTTAATAAGGAAGCATACACTGTGTTGAGGGAACAGAAACGTCCTTTAATCCAAAAAGTCTATTATAAAAAAAATTCTTGATCTCAAAATCTCCTTCCAAGAGTTCATGATAAGTCCTTCCTAGTTCCTTGGCCTTTGCTCTACTTTTCTATTCACCTGCTTCCTTGATTGAGGTCAATACCATCTGTTAAATACAGTTTTAAAATCAGTCAATACCACGTGTTGAATACAGTTGACCCTTGAACAACACAGATTTGAGCTGTGTAGGTCCGCTTACATGCAGAGTTTTTCAGTAGTAAAAAATTACAGTATTACATGATCCAAAGTTGACTGAATTTGTGGATAAGGGGGAGCCATGGATATGGAGGGCAGACTATAAGCTATACTCGGATTTTCAACTGCACAGAGGGTCCGTGCCTCTAACTCCTGCATTGTTCAATGGTCAACTGTATTGCCATCTTCCTGAATGAATTGATTTCTTCTTCCTATAAAAATGGAATCCATGGATAGTTTTAGCCCTCTAACATGTCTTATTTATTAAGGAGGAGGGTCACTTCTTGACTGCCCAGGAATTTACGAGCCTGACAAGACCAGGGAAGACACTCACTTCAGTCCTGTTTCTGTGCTTTACCTCTTTTCCTGCCTCGTTTTTCAATGGTGTAAATTGCCCAATCCATCACAGAGTGTTGTCAGAGGCTGCCGCTCAACTTAAGCAGGATGAGCTGTGAGCATCAACTCTAGCAGGGGCTCCAGAATTCATAAACCTTATAGAAAAAAATTCTTGGGGGCAGTCTAATGGACACTGCTTCCAGACCAAATCAAGAGATGGAAGTTGCCAGGGCAAGCATTCCTCAGGAGGCACCCTTCTGCAACACCCTGCATGTTTTAACAGCCGAAGAATCAAGCCATAAATCCCCATCCTAATTGTACATCAAAATCAACTGTTGAGTTTTGAAAATACAGTAACCTGGGTCATCTCTCACAGTCACCAAATTGGAATATTCCAGAGCAGGAGCCCAGATGAAGGAATTAGTTTTTAAAACATTACGGGTGATTACAATTTTCAGCCAAGTTTGAAAAGTCGCTGGAATAAATATGTGAAACATAGTTGTATTTTTGGAAAAGTGAGTTTCTAAATGATAAATGTTTTCCTTCTTATACATATGGATGTGCCTTTTAGTTTGGAATTTCTTCTACAACAGCAAATGAAGTCATTGCAGAAACTGAAAAACACACCTTCTGATGTAAATCTGTTTGGGAAAAAAAGGGGTCGGCCCAGTGAATGGGGACCAGGCAGGCAGCCTGTCCTCCAAGGTTCTTTGCTGTTCCCTCTGAATCCAAAGGAGGGCTCTTGCTTGAAGCAGCTGCTTCTCAAAACATTAATGTGCATAAGGATCCCCTGGGATGGGTGGGAGAGGTTGTTAAATGTAGGTGCTGATTCAGTAGGTCTGGGGTGGGGCCTGAGAGTGTGCATTTCCAGTGAGCTCCTTGGTGATGCTGCTGCTGGTCCGGGCCAGAGTTTAAGCAACATTTATCCACCAGTTTTCAACGGCTGCATCTTCTTGGCATTCAAAACTTAGGTCTGTGTTCTCTGATATTTGTTTTCCATTTACCACTGCTAAAAATTATTTGCTACCATCCACGAATTATTTCTCGAAGAAATGAAAGAAAGAAGAAGAAAAGAAATGTAAACCCTTTAATCACCTTAAATGGAGGTGGGATGTATTCACGCTAGACCATTAATGGTGTCAGCTCTTTGCACGTGAATACCGGGAACTGGGTCAGCTCTCTGTAATCAAGGAGATCAGATCAGCTACATTCCTAATAGAGCTAGCCACACCCGCAATCCATCTCCCCTTCAGGCCCAAGCCACTAAATGCCCGTGACTTATTTTTTTCAGGGTTATTTGTTAATTGTAGATGTTGTAGATGATTGATTAGTATGACTATACAAACATGGTGGACATCATGGGAGTGTCTTGCCTTTCTTTCAGTGTATTATCATTGGTGCAGCATTTCTAGTGTGATAGGAATTTTTTCTTTTATAGTGAAGTGTGAATTTTGGACTGAATTCTAATGCAGAGTGTATGAATCCTTCTTAGAGATAACTGTGCTCCCATGTTTCCTCAAAAAGCAAAAATATTTTAGTGAGTGTTGTCACTGTGTTTGTCTTCATGCAGCCCAGTGAATGTCTGCACCCTTGAGTATTGAGGAAAAACTCTCTTTCTTTTTTCACTTATAAAAAGGCCTATAATGCAGCAAAAATTGTAAACCTTTTTCAAATCCTAATCTGCTTTCCATGAGATCCCATGGGAAATATCCACTGGGGAGAATTTACTCTCATCTTTATTACTTCTGTCTGCTATTCTTCATTTACGTGTAGATGACGGCCTTCATTTCTCAACATTTGCTAGGCTCTACTCATGCTAGGCAGTGTGCTGTGTCCGTGAATACAGCCTTAAAGGCCTGAGCTTTCTCACCCTGCCCCTAAGGGGCTTGCAGTCCATTTGGTCTCAACTTACACAAGAAGCTGAGCAGAAAATTGTCCAGTTAAAAGTTGATAATATGTGTATATTTTAAAATACTTTCACGATTCATTGTCACTTTTGTCTTCACTCGCATTTCTGGGAAAAAAAGAGAAGAAAGAAACAGTATAGGTTAGGCAATACGTAAGAGAGATTGTGCTGAAGGAGAAGATGCACTACACTGGGATAGAGGTGCTGGGAATTCTAATAAACCACACACTGTATCAGTGCTTCCCTCCTTCCTCAAACATTTACTGAGCACCTACTAGGTTCAGCCAAAAAGATCATAGTTTTATGACAACAGTATGTTCCAGGTACAGTATCAAAATGTTCTCTCCATGAGCAGTTTACGTAAACACTGAGATTCTGTTCCCTCATTTGTAAGAATAGATAATAATATCCTCCCTGTCCAAAGGCAGTGAGCTGAAAAGTGATTTCTGGTGTTCTGTCTATGAAATAATCTCTAAGAAGTAGAGAGAAGGGAGATGGGAAAAACTAGGAGCTGGAGCTTAAAGTGACTTTCTGGGATAGTCTCAAAAGTAAACCCGACCTGCAGTGTCTCTCATTGAATATCCAATTCCCCCCTCGCACCCACCCCCCAAGCAGATATCAATTTTCCTTTTACCGGTTAACCAGTAATAGCTGGAACTAAGAACATAGACCCACATGGCCGTTTCTGCCATGAGCAAAAAAACCATATTTAGATGTTTCAGCTTGTTCTCACTCCATAAAAACCCAGTGGGTTTGGGGTCTAAGGCCGTATAGAACTTGGTGTCACACCATTGCCCCTCCACTTGATCCTGCAGGAAGACAACTACCAATGATGCACATAAGGTTTTTGACTGTGACTGGGCTCCGTTCTCTAATTCCCATTGGAACTTCCATTGTAAGAATGACGCTTGTCATATTGACTCTGAGGCCAAACATAAACGTGTTCAGTGACTCTGTAACTTTAGGCAAGATTCCTAAACTTTCTTTTCTCAGATTCTCATTTATAACATGGGAATAGAACTGTTTCAGGACTTAATGAGCTCATGTACACATAGTGCCTAGTAAAGTGACCAGGGCATTTTCAGCCCTCATTATATTTGTAATTATCGCATTATTGTTTTTATTGCAGGAACAATTTTACTGACCTGGAGAACAACAGAAGAGATACAAGACTTTTATCCTTTTCCTTTCTAGATTTGTATATATTATGGAAGACACATAAAAATGGGTGTTTCTCCACAGATTATCTTACCGTTAGGTATAAAAGTTAATAAATTAGGGAGAAAATTCATAACTAACTACTTGAGCTTTCTGTGAAAACTTACAGAAATAATATACCTTAATTGGTGTTTTGATTCCAAGCAAAAGCAAACAAAAAAAGAAAAAAAGGACCTCTTAGGAATAATTTAAAACGAAAAATTGCCTTAGGATATATTTCCTACCTGGTAGAAGTAGGCAAATTGATATAAATATTCTTATGGCTGTCACACACCTGTCCTTGTCCCTAAAGCAATTCAGTCAGGGGCATGATATTAAGAGGAAGCAGAGTGGTTACCAAGTACTAATAAAACCCTTGTTCTAGGGAACCAGCACTGTTGGTGATGATGCATAAAATACTTCTGCTTCTCACTGGCTGACATGGTGCTTTATATTGACTTTGGATCTTTTTAACCTTGTGATCTCTTTCTCTGCAAAATCAGGTTCCTTTGCCCCCTTCTGAAAATCCATTTCCTGGATTTCGTTTTCAAACGCCATCCATTCTTTTATCTGTTCAGCGTATTTGATGTCTCTTACCAAGGGTGTGGCCAGATACGCTCTTCTTTTCTTTCAGGTCCTAAAACCCTGCAAATAATGTCTCGAAAGGCCAACACATCATGTTGCCACTTATTATTTTTTCCTAGTCCACCTATTCTCTTGGAACTTTTCACCTGTTTAATATGCATCTAAAGCTTACCTGTCCAGAATCTATCCCCAGAGATGCCAAAGCTCGCCACTGTTTTTAAATCTTTCCCTCTATGTGGCATCTCTCCATTTGGGCATGAATTACAGATTCACCCCCAGTGTTCTTCTCTACCTCATGAAAACATGACTGTGCCAGAACGCCAATGGCCTTCATTAGCCTGGCTGATCTATGAATCTGAACCCTCCTGAAATTCATTAAAGGAAAAATAGCTAATTGAAAATGAATGTAAAGACACCCAGTGGGATCTTAAAACCTAGCCTTTCAAAGTGATGTGCTTTGGCCTTAATAGGGTTTTTATTTATTTAATTCCAGGCTTCCCTTGGTTTTTGTGACAGGGTTAGCGGAGGAAACAAACCCAAACGTCTTGTAAACTCTCAAACTGGATGCTCATCTCAGGGGAGCTCAGAGGGTATCATGTTTTAAGTATTATCTTTCTGGAACTTGGAATGTGTCTGCTGACAGACAGCTCCCCTGGGTTTTAGCAATGCAGTGCTGTTCAGACAATTGAATAAGCTGAATTAGACAAAGTATTTTATTAAAATAACAAGCAGATGGAACTTTGAAAGAATTTTCTTTCTTTTTTTTTTTTCCTAAAGACTTAGAAGTTAGGCTTTGTTACTGAAGTCATTTAAAAGATATTAATGATGACTTTTCCTATTTCAAGTAAAAACCCAGAAAGATCTTGTTGCTCTTTTTTAACCAAGTTTAATATGCGGCCAATAACAGAGACTCTTTCAGCCAAACCATGGTATATGCAAATTAGTAATGTCCTTTTGTATTTGCAGATCTTATTTCTTCAGAGTGATAGAAAATGCTGCCTGGCATTGTCTTATTAATCTTCATAACGAATGCTAAGGGGCTAGGTAGGCCGTATTTGGCAATACCCACATGTAATAGAGTTTTAAAAAAATGGGGCAATGAAAACAAAATAAGTCTAGAAACTTGTTAACACTCTAAGTGGAAGTTTAGCAGTGGAAATGAACTAATGTTACCAGAAAAACTCTTACTCTCTGTTACTTTTCATAATGATTAGCTAGAACATTTTTTCTCATGAATGACAAGATTGCCTATACTGTATTTGACACATGGTGGTTTTCCAATTTGCATCAGACTGTCTGTACGGATGTGTCTATGTCAAGAATAAAATACTTAGGTATCTGATAGATTGGGACTATTTTGCCCTCTAGAGGCAGCTCAAGGGAAGAGGCAGAAACTATCATTCAATGTTAAGGATTGAAAGATGGTAGGTAAAACTTTGGCAGGGGAACTTGAATGGTTCCAAGGCATCTCATTAGGCTCCTAGTCTCACAGTGGACCAGATCACAATGGGGCAGGTAGAGCTCAAAGCCTTTGCTATAGCCACATACAGTGGATATCGGAAGCAACAGAAGCTCAAGTTCTGTTTTAACTTGGATACTTTAACTGCTAGGGTCTCTGGGCCTGCCACCTAGTGCAAAATTCACTGTACTTTTTAGTTCACTGTAGGCTCTCAAAATATGGTAACTGAATGGATAAATGAAAATATAGTAATACCAACAAATACGAGTTCTTTTGTTGGAAGAGTGTGTGAGTGCCAAGTAAAAATATTTTTTCTTTATTATGTTCCTTTTACATGCGCATATTCATATGCAAAAACATTAAAAACCATAGGCCAGCTGATTTTTTTCCTTTTTTTTTTTTTTTTAAGGTTAGCTTTCAACTTGCTATTTATTGCATACTGGTGTATCATGTTCCTAAAATACAATTACTCCTCTGGTCATTTTAAAAATTTGCTGTCAAGTGGCATGCCATTTGATTTGAAGTAATGTATTGATGGAAAGAGGTGTGAACAGGCGTAAAGGGCAGCAGCAGCAGCAGGTACTTATTTACTAAGTACTCATTATATGCCAGATCAGGCACTTAGTAACTTAATTCTCACAACAAGAATCCAGCGAATCACGCCATTTTATAGATGACAAAACCAAGTCTTGAAGAAGCCAAGTAACTTACCAGGATCACATAACCACAGAAATGAGATCTGAATTTGTGCACGATGATGACAGAGTCACGTCACCTCACAACCCTGTCCTCCACCTCCAGTTCCAGGACTAGTGATTGTCCTCAGCTTTGCTCAGTACTGTCAGATATGGAAGTTGGTGTCACCAGATCCTCTGTCTCACCGCCACCTTTGGAGCAAGGCAATTATAGCATCCTTGATTTTGGTTGTCCTAAAGTGGAGGAACACTTGCTGGTGGTGGTCGGAAGACTCACATTCATTCACAGGCTCGAATGGGTAAAATGGTCGCAGCCAACATCCTGTCGTGCTAATTGCTGCTATTTAGAAATAAGGGGCTGGGGGTGAGACGTACCTATCCCTTCACAGTTTATAAAACACACTGGAGTTAAGGGATATCAAGGGGTGTACTCAAGCACACACAACTTTTGTGTGGCACAGTCTGGAATTTAATCCACATGCTCTGATGGTAACTGCCGTGTAATCCCCACCCGTCCAGATGGCCTGAGCCTCTTGTAGTTGTTGCTTGGCTGATAATACCTTTGAATAGAAAATAAAAACTGGTTGGATATTTTTCAGAATATCTTTCATTTCAGATACATTCTTAATCCATCAAAAGGGACATTCTAAATAAAGGCTTGTTTCTACATGATGTGTTAATGAAGAATGGCAGGGAAAAACAAAACAAAACAAAAAACCCTTTTAGGGAAGTTTTTTTCAGGCCAAACTACAGCTGGTTGAAGAACGACAATACGATATCACACAACTGCCACTACTCCTAATTAATTGACTTTACAGGTTTTTACATAGTCACTGGCGTGTCTTGTACTTATGACTAAAAAGTGCACTAACGATCTATAACAGTGTTATAACACAGATAGCACATTGTCAGATGCTGCTATGGATGAAAACCTCTCATTTGCTCTCGATCTGTTAGCATGAACCACTTGAGAGTTACAGATGCATCTATTACTGGCATTTTCCAAATGGCAGGGACATTTGTTGCTAACAGTCTCTGATGGGAAGGAGGAATTTGGGATTAATGCTAAAGTTAGCTAACACTTCTTGAACTAGACAGGGTGTGAGTAGTGAACACCTGACACTACTTGTGACCATCGAGCCTGAATCATGTTTAAAGAAGGCACCCTCTTTTAATTTTAACCTTTTTCAATATAAATCCAGCCTTCTTCCTGAAGCTTCTTCCCTTCACTTAATTGGACATCCTCTTTTATTTTTTCTCCTCTTATCTGTTACATAATGTGCCCCGCATCTTTTTACATATTTGTCATATTCTTCCCTTGTATTGGAACTATTTATGTATCGTACTTTCCCATTTACTCCTCTGTCCCTTCTCTACCCCATTCCTTAAGAAAACTGTATTTTCCATGAGGGAAGGGCTCATGCAATTTTTATGTGTATATGTGTGTGTCATCAGCCTCTAGCACATATTACTGTTATATATTAATGGGTCTGTCTCATATAATGTCTCATTATATGAGTGAAGACATGAATTAATGAGGAGTGAATTAAATGGGTGATGTAGTTTAGCTCACTACATGGAACCAAGTAAAGTAGGCCATCCACCCTAAGTTTTTTAGTTTGAATCAAAATCACCATCCTACTAATAATATGGGGTTTTTTTTTTTCTTGCATAAAGGTGGTAGAATTACTGGCCAAATATTTTGTATATTTTGTTAGCATCTCATGCCAAAACTTCCACTCATCAATGATTTATTTCAATGATAATTACCCCAAATCTCCAAGTGTAAGTATCAGATGTTGAATATTAGTGTCCTGGTGCTCGGGGAGCCTTTCCCAGGCTTTTACATATGCTTCTCAATGTGATTCCAATTTTAGCATACAGATCTTTTACTTACTGTCAAGTCACTTAGCCTATTGGTTAAGGGAATAGAGTGTTCATAGCATTTCTTGAATATATTCTACATAATATCTTACCAATTCCTACCTTGCTGCTCTATTAACATTCAGGTAGAGGGGAAAATTAGGGAAGGATGCCAATCCCATGTGTAGGACAAAAGTGGAAGTCATTCACAGTATAATTTGCATCAGTTGTTTTCTCCCAAGTGGTTCTGTATTAGTGCTAAATATAATAGTACCAACTTGCATATGAAAAACACAAAGAATTGGTCACCAGTTTTTTTCAAATGTGAGATGCCATCAATTTCAAAATGCATCACTATTTTACGAACCATGGAGAAAGAAAAAAATGCTGCCAAATTAAACAATGTGTGTTATTTTAAGCTATATCTTGATTTCAGAGATATTAGAATGGATTAAATGTGTGGTTCTTAGAATAGATGAAATACGGTATTTTTTCAGTAAGTAGTTATATAGTGTGTATTCAATGCTCTATACTTTCAACATTGATAACCTTCTTTTTTGAAGGGTGAAGATACACAGGGTGTTCATGACACTTACTCTTCTAGGAAACTGTCTAAAGCCTAGTGTGCTTTGCAAGACCTGTCACTGCAACTCTAATTTCTGGATGTGTGAAGGTCTGTTCACTCTCTCAGATTCTTACATACAAACTTAAAGCGTGTGTTGCCACAGCTTTCCAGAAGGTAACATCTGTCCCACGAAGCTTTCAAATCTTTTATTAGGTACTTTTTGTGACATTCTTTGGCCTATACTATGGCAGGCTTACTCAAAGCAGTTTGTTGTACACAGAAAGCTAAATATTCTTAAACATTAAAAACTTTCACCAACATTAGTATAATGACTTTCAATTAGCTAGCAACAAAACAAACATATTCTTACACTCCCCCTACGTGTTTTTTTTTTCCCCCTACGTTTTAATGGCAGTCAAAGAGAGTATGAGTACAAATCTCAGCAATTAGAATAAGAAGGGTGAAGTAAGAAGGGTGTGTTGGAATAGGACAGCGAAGATGGGGGGCCTTGGCCTTGCTATTTTCCATTCTACACATATTTGACCTTCAGTCCTTCAATTGCAGGACAGCAAACTGCTCGAGCCTACTCCTGTGATCCTTTGTCATTACTTTCTTGTCTCCTTTATCTCCCGTATTTATCTTCATCTCTGCTATGGGTGAAGAGGATTAGCATATACTGCCACTACTACTACTACTACTACCACCACCACTACAACCACTACTGTCACTGCTACTATGACTAGCTCATATATATTTAGCAATCGTCATGTGCCTGGCAATATTCTGTCATTCATATATATATATGTATGTATAGTTGATTTACAATGTTTCTGCTGTACAGCAAAGTGGTTCAGTTATATATATATATCCTTTTTCAGATTCTTTTCAATTATAGGTTATTATAAGATATTGAATATAGTTCACACATATTAATCAATTTAACTGATTTACTTTAAAAATAGCCTTTATCTTTTCAATTAATTTTAGTTTTACAGCAGAGTTGAAAATGTAGTACAGAGAATTCTCATATACCCTTCATCCATTTCCCCCAAATGTTAACATCTTACACAACTGTGGTACATTTGTTGAAATTAAGAAATTAACATTGATACATTACTGTTAAGTTCTAGACTTCATTTGGATTTCACAAGTTTATTCACTCATGTCCTTTATCTGTTCCAGGATCCATTCCAAGATACCAAGTTGCATTTAGTTGTCATGTCTCCTTAACCTCCTCTGATCGGTGACAGTTTCTCAGTCTTTCCTTGTTTTGCATGATGACTGTGACTATTTTGAAGAGTACTCATTGGGTATTTTGTAGAATGTCCCTCAATTTGGGTTGGCCTGCTGTTCTTCCCATGATTAGACTGGGATTATGGGTAACTAATTCACTTTTCTCAACCTATAAGATGATACTGTTATGATTCTATTTTAGAGGTGAGGTGACTGGGGCAGAGAACAGTTGAGTAATTTGAGGGTCTGGGTTTGAACCCAGAAAGTCTTGTTACAAACCCTGAACTCATGAACACTATGTTATATTGAGTCAGGATTTATAAATTGGAATCGTTACTTCCTTAGTATCTCTCTAGTATTTTTTGGCTTCAGATTACTGTGAATCACAGATTATCTGTGAAACAATAATAATAATTGTACTTAATATGCTGATGCTCACCACATTATTTGGGTTTACTAAGTTTCTGGACCATGTTCGCTGTTAGTATTGCAATTATTTTTTTATGAAGGGGGCTCTGTCTAATTTTTTAGTTGCATAATCACAATTCTGTGAACCTGAAGGAGATTTGAAATCATAGGTTTTGTTGATTCCACCCTTTATCTCACTTCTCAAAGGAAGTGTGCTGGCTCTCTGTTTGCGTGCCTTATTTGTAGGGAGAAAGTACTCTGTGAATTCTGCAAAGCAATCCATGTACAGAGGAGGAAAACGTGGATACTCTAATAGTCCCTGCAAGTTTGGGAATTGATGAAAAGGATAAGGCCACTTTCCAAATGAACTTTTAAAATTTCTAGGAATAGACGGCTCTCAGAGTTAGGCTATAGAAAAAAAATAACATTGGAGAAAATTCCAAAAATGTTATTTTAGCAGACTCTGTCTGTACATATGCTTATGCATGTTCTTTGGAAGCTCATACTCTAGCATTTAGCAGTACCAGAATTTCTATGCCAGTAATGTTAAATGGAAATCCCTCCCTCTCAAACTGGAAAATGTCTTATAGGTTAGCATGTGTATAAAAATGCGGATGCCTTTCTCTAGAGTAAGAATTGAGGGAAAATAAAATAGCTATGAGATGTGTTCATTTATTGAGGAAAACATGAAAAAAAATTACTCCAGAATGGTGTTATCAACTTAAAATTAGATATGTTTCTTTCTTTTCTTTTTTTAACATTCTGTGCACTTTTATTTTTGTAAAATGTAAACTGAGAAGTACCATCTACCTTTCAATAATGGAGATGCTGGTACTTCATATGCATGAACTGCTTCCATTTTTGCTGCTAAGTTCTTTATTTTATTTTATTAAAAAATTTTTTTCACATTCTATTTTTTATTTTTTTTAACATCTTTATTGGAGTATAATTGCTTTACAGTGGTGTGTTAGTTTCTGCTGTATAACAAAGTGAATCAGCTATACATATACATATATCCCCATATCTCCTCCCTCCTGCATCTCCCTCCAACCCTCCCTATCCCACCCCTCTAGGTGGGCACAAAGCACCGAGCTGATCTCCCTGTGCTATGCGGCTGCTTCCCACTAGCTATCTGTTTTACATTTGGTAGTGTATGTATGTCCATGCCACTCTCTTCACTTCGTCCCAGCTTACACTTCCCCCTCCCTGTGTCCTCAAGTGCATTCTCTACGTCTGCATCTTTATTGCTGTCCTGCTCATAGGTCGTTCAGAACCACTTTTTTTTTTTTTTTTAGATTCCATATATATGTGTTAGCATACGGTATTTGTTTTTCTCTTTCTGACTTACTTCACTCTGCATGACAATCTCTAGGTCCATCCACCTCACTACAAATAACGCAATTTCATTTCTTTTTATGGCTGAGTAATATTCCATTGTATATATGTGCCACATCCTCTTTATCCATTCATCTGTCGATGGGCACTTAGGTTGCTTCCATGTCCTTGCTATTGTAAATAGTGCTATGCTTATTTCTAATCTCACATAGATTGAGTTCCTGCTATGGGCAGGGCACTTTCCTTGGTGCTATGTCCTAGATCACATAGTACAATTAATACAGAATTTTCTGCTAAAAGGCTGTAATGCTTGGAAAAGTATTTTTCCGATGTAACAAAGGGAATATTTTCTCTTAGGAGACTATTGATGCTCTTGAGCTGAAGTATTGAAAGGTAAACTTCATAAATCACAAGAAAATGCCCAAATTGGAGATAGAAAGCAGTTTGGCCAGGGATCACACAGCAGATGTGTCCTCATTGGGTGGGATATTGACTTGGTGAGTTTTTTTGTGCTTTCCAACTCTAAAATCCTGAGTTTTTCTAATGTTAAGCTACCTGATTGTGATTACAAACCTCTGTCATCATTCAAAGATTTGGAAGTCAGACTTCCTGCTGGAAGTGTTAAAAAATACTTTGGAAGGATCAGTAAGTAGGCTTGATTCAGATTTTTCAAAACTGCCACCTTCTTGGTGTCATGTGATGTTGCATCTGTGGCTGTAATGCATGTGGTTGTGATTAGCTGACACTTGTCCAGCAGTTCGTATTTTTAGGTTTCTCTCAGTGATGCCAAGCAGTGGAAAGCATTATTTCTTTGCCTGGATTTCTCATTGCATGTGTATAAAATCATATCTTTATGTCTATAAAGGAATGAGACTCTATAGCTACCTGCCCTGTGTTCCCTTCATATCAAGGGGAAGGAAATATATGTCCAAATTTAAATGGGATTCTAATCCCTTTATTAATCTTTCACAAGGCTTTCATTCTATATTTTTGATGGATTATATCAAATCAAGCATGTTTATTTTTCTGCTCTGTAAAATCAACTGAAACTCCTTATTTCTCACTGCTGAACCTGCTTCTCCTACAGTCTGCTCTGTGTCAAAGAAGTTATTCCATTTCCTCAGTTAGTCAGAGCAAAAGCCTCTCTTGAGGCTTATTCTTGACTCCCCTCTTTCTCTCATGCACCACGTCCAAATCAGCAAATCCCGTTAGCTTTATCTCCAAAATATGTCCAGAATCCTATCACTTCTCACATCTCTGTTACTAGCATTCTGGTCCAAGCAAGCATCTTCTCTTTCTTGGATTATTTTAAGAACTTTCTACCTAGCCTGAGTCCAGCTTTGCCAAACTGTGTTCTGTTCTCCGTAAGTAGCCACGGTGATTCTGTTAAAATGTAAGTCAAATCATGTCTCTCTTCATCTCACTCAGATCAAAATCCAAATTCCACGCCAAATATAGAAAATCTCTCTTCCTTTATCTACCCGACAGCATCATTTCTTCTCTTTCTTCTCTCCACACCAGCCACACCACCCGCTTTGCTATATTTGAACACACCATAACTCTCCCACTCAGAACTTTTGAAATTACTGTTTTCCTTTTCCAAAATGCTCCTCTCCAAGATACCCATCCTCAAGGTTTGCTCCCTTACTTTCTTCACGGCCTCTGTTCCCTATTTCACTCATCAGAGAGGCCCTTCTTGATTACCTCAAACCAAAGGCCACCACCTCCCACCCACTCCTCACTCTCTGTCATCCCTGTACGTTGTCTCCATATCACCTGCCACCACCTAACATATTTTATTTTCTGTCTCTCCCCATTAGAATATAAGCTCCATGAAAGCAGAGATGCATCTGTTCGTTTTGTTGCCTCATCACCAAGTGTAGAATTGTACATGGCACATATACGAGATCAATAAATACTTACTGAATGCATATAGTTTAAAGACAGACTGTCATTAAATTGGACTAGGCCAAACACATGTATAGATCAACTTTCAGTAGAATATATAGCATGGTTTATATTTACACATATTCAAATCTGGTCTTCAAACGTATTTTCATATTCCCTAACTATAAATATTTAGTGCTATGGGAGGGAATGATGTCAATTATTTTAACTCCTTTGGCATTTGAGAAACTACATGGAACTTTTACTATTCATCAATTGTGTTTTTTTCTCTAGATCTAATATCTCTTTTTCTTACTGAACATTCTCTTCAGTGCAGTTTTTAAAACTATTTTACCGCAGTTTTGAAATCTTGTTTTTTTTTTAATTTATAAAGTCTAACTATAGTATAGATCAGGGCCTATAATACTATCTATATAATTCAGTATCTTCCAGAATGTGTTTTCTCTGTCAAAGACTATGGTTCACATTATCATGGATATCATGCAAATTTGGAAGTGAAAGTGTAGCTATGTTCCTGTTACTTGCTTCTGTCATCATTGTCAAAGGCATATCAGTAGAACTTGCAAAAACACTTAATGGTATTAGATTGATAGTAACATTCTTTCACAATGTAGTATTGACTGTGCTATGCTAAAAATAGTCATTTCATTCAATAGGAGGAAAAAAAAAAACATGGCCTAGACAAGTGAGAAAACGAAGATATGCCCTAGTCTGTTTTGAGTAGAAAAATATATTTTCCATGTTTTTCTTCACTTTTCTTAAAGCAACTAAAATTTGTAAGAGGATGATTTTTTAAAGTTGTGTACATGATTAAGATTAGAAAAATAATAAAACTGACATGACACATATTTTAAGCTTAAAGACTCTTATTTTTGTATACACACAATATGTAGCTTAGAAATCATCGTGCTATTAGATTGACTTTTTAACTTACTGGATATTGGTGTTCTAATTTAGATGCATGTGTATGACCCTCATGTCTGTTTTAGGATAGATTTAATCATAAAATGATTTACGTTGGGCAAATTAGAGTAAACTCACTTGAGTAATTTAGGTGTTTCAAGGAGTTAATTTAGGTCACATAAATAAGAACTTTGTCTCAAGGAATCCTTTACCACTCTGTGTTGCCATTTGACCTAGATCTTTTTTTCTTTCCATCCAGAAGAAAATCTGTTGATAAGCTATGTGTCATTCTTTGCTGTTAATCGAGGTCTTTAGTATATTGAGTACTGTATTAGAGTCTATGGCATGAGTTCATTAGAAATGAAATTTTGATCAGTCTCTACTTAGAATAATTGCTTGCTTTTATCTATATTTTTCAGGCTCATAGCTGAGAATAATTAATCTTATTGAAAATTTGGGTCAATTTATAGTTGATCTTGAATCACAGACTGACAGAACGGGAGACATCTTGTCACTAATATGTGTGTTATGTATGACTATAGTTATCTATATAGTCGTATATAATATTAACAAGAGATTTGTGCATTGTCATGTGCATTCTTCTATAGCTTGTAGTTACTGTAACCTTTCAGGTCAATAAAATACTAGTTCGGATTTGGTTTAAATTTCTAATATAGGCGTTTATACTAAGTTTCTTTGAGTAATGCTGGGCACTTATATTAACAGAAAAGTAACTGTTTATATCACCTGTTAATAGAATGCACATTACTTCCACTAAATAATTTTTCTTCTCTTTGTGACCTGTTCTTCATTATCAGACATGGGGAAACATCAGTAGTCATGGCAGCTTAACCACTTTGAAGCTTAAAAATAACTAATTACTTTTTAGGCTGTGAAAGTATTTCCAAAATGCCAAACACATGAGTAGAAAGTTCTATTTTGCATTTTAAAAATAAATTAGATGAAATTATCACATTAACTCTTTCAGGCAGGTAGGATTCATTTACCTAAATGATCATGTTAGTATAAGAAGTGTTACCCTACTGATCTGAAAACGGTAATTGAAGTTCCAAAAATTACACCCAGGGGGTAATTTCTATCCTGACAGCTGTGTGCATATTAGGACAATTAAAGTGCCAAAGGATTCTCATTTTATTTCTTGGTTATTATGTCTAAGGATATTGATGGCACATTATTGAGATCTGTTCAGGATCCAATGATTAAAATAAAAATGATGATCTCATCATGTTATTCACATAGCACAGTTATCCATTTCTCTTTTGATTTATAACTTATTTTTGCCTAATTTAGTTTAGTCAAGTCTCCTGGGCTTATATACTTTTTAGTTTTTGATAATCTATACTAATGGACTGCAAGGGTAGCAATATAATCTAATGAAGTGGCTAAACCCAGAGTCTTGGGAATGGATTATGATAGTTTGAAGCAGATCGTGTTTGTTTAGCCTAATTTTATGACTGATTCACATTTATTAAGCAGGTCTTTGCTGGATGGCTAGTTCAGAATGGCTTAGATTCGAATAGAGAGTTGGAGAGTATCAGCAGAGGCAGCTTCTAGGAATAGGAGTAGAAGCCCGACAAATATTTAAAATAAACACTGTGAATCAACATTTGGTGTTACCTGATAATTCTCAAAACTCTATTCTCTATTTAAGGTTTTTTCAATAAATTTATTTTTTTTTTAATTTTTATTTTTAGCTGCATTGGGTCTTTGTTGCGGCTTGTGGGCTTCTCATTGCAGTGGCTCCTCTTGTTGCGGAGCACGGGCTCTAGGCGCACGGGCTTCAGTAGTTGTGGCACGCGGGCTCAGTAGTTGTGGCGCACAGGCTTAGTTGCTCTGCGGCATGTGGGATTTTCTCGGACCAGGGCTCGAACCCATGTCCCCTGCATTGGCAGGCGGATTCGTAACCACTGTGCCACCAGGGAAGTCCCCTCTATTTAGCTTTGATATAATTGCGTATTAGTTAATCAGGGTCATTGTATATATGTGACCAGTACTTCTAAGTTATATTTATTATTGTCTTCCTGAATGTGGCTGGCTATTAAGCATGTTCTGTCCATGAAAAATTACCGATATATTAATGGTAAAAATATGAAAAAAAGTAGACTCACACCATTCCTAGGTACAGTGTCACATCTGTAATTGAAATGCCTATTTGTATGAAAGCATTATGAATTGCAGTTCTGTGTATACATTTCTGAATATGGCAAACTTAAAAAATCATTTTTTCTTTGCGCTTCATGTTTAGTACTAGAAGAAAATGATTTGTGGCTAATTTAACATTTAAGTAAAATTAACATTTATCCCGGGGCATTCTAGGTACTATAGCCTGTCCCATTCATTAGGACATTTTGTACTTATCTGCAGAGCCACTCTCCTCAGAAGAGAATCTGCTAAATTTCTGCAGATTCTTATCCAGCGTCAATCACTTTGATTAGGGTCTCACTCCACGAACCAGGCAGCTTCTCTTCCACAGCAGCTCCATATGTCTCCTACAGCTGTTCCACTTTCTAGGCAGAACATGACTCCCTTTGACTCATAGTTTGTGTCCCTGTCAAAAAGACAGTCGATAGCTCCTCTAATATTTTGATTTGCCCAAGACCCTTAGGGCTTGGAATATTGCTAGTGGCCAGTCCTGAATCTGGAAACTTTAGAATGAGAGAAATTGTGTCCATGAATGTTTTGATGGGTGAAGTATTTACATCAATAATGATGCTAAGGAACTGTTTGAAGAGCAGGGATAGGGCAGAAACTTTACTTACGAAAAAACTTCTCCAGGGATATTTTCATTGTGCAACCCAGTGATGAAAGGCTACCGTCTTTTTTGTTTTATGTTAATGAGGGTTAGGTTGCCTTTTCTTCTTCTCTATGGTTGGTTTACAGTCTGCAGATTTTATATTGGAAAATATTTTTTCAGGTTAATGTACTTGTATTATTATATGATACGATGGAAAGCCAGAACAGCTATTATACATTAACTCCAGAGCCAACAGAATTTTTCTGTGTATTTTAGAACCTCCGCAATACCCAAAATGTTAGCTGCAATAGCTTCACTGTAATGAAAACATGTAGAATAAATAAAATGGGAGAAAACAGGTTCAGAATACAAGAAACTTTCATTTCTATAAATGGCAACCTGATTCATTCATACCTAAAAATATAGAGTTTTTGTGGATCTTAATGTAAAAAGATAAAGCAAAACATCTTTGAAGAAATAGTAGAGTATTACCTGAAGCTTGCTGAATAAACATTTTTGGGGAAAGATAATAAAGCTTTTGAACTTGAACTTCTAGGATTTCAATGGAAAGATCAAGCATCTAAAAACTTGATTATCCAGTTGAAAGAATGATGTTGGGATGCCTTTACATAATTTGGTAAGATTTTAGTATTGCGCTTCTGCCTTTAATTAGAATAGCTACCAAAATCAAAAGACACTAGTTACCACTCCATGAATGGTGTAAATGAAACCTCAATGTACCTGCTCATGGATTTGGGAGGGTTATTTAAACATTTCCTATCACCAACAGCATGAATGGTTTTTAAAATAAAGTAACATGAAGAACAAAGGTGTTTGACTCCTGGTTTTAGTATGTTATACCCTTGAGTTTCATATGGCTCTGTTGGTAGCAACTTAACCTTGTTCGTGGAAACCTAGAGGTCATCTAAATGTTACTTGATGATGTTTTATCTCAAAGGCAAAAACACTAGAATACTTCAACTTCCCATACAGAATTGCACCTTCAAACTAATGTCTAGTTGAAATGGAAGAAGGAAGAGGCAGATGAAGTAAAGTAGTTACAGACTTGATAGGAAGTGCGAATGAATAAGCAATTGACCATTTGAGTAGTTAAGAACCATTGCACATTTCATTATAGCTATAATTTTTTGAGTTCATGAGGCCATATTCAAGTAGGAATATACACACTCATTTTTAATAAGTATAACAATCAAAAGTAAGTCATTCTGGGATAAAGATGTGGTACATATATACCATGGAATATTACTCAGCCATAAAAAAGAACTAAATAGTGCCATTTACAGCAACGTGGATCTATTAACAAATGACCCATACACTTAAAAAATTCTCAGTCTTGGTCTTCCCTGGTGGTGCAGTGGTTAAGAATCTGCCTGCCAATGCAGGGGACACGGGTTCGATCTCTGGTCGGGGAAGATCCTACATGCCGTGGAGCAGCTAAGCCCGTGCACCGCAACTACTGAGCCTGTGCTCTAGAGCCCACGAGCCACAACTACTGAGCCCGTGCACCTAGAGCCCATGCTCCGCAATAAGAAGCCCGCGCGCTGCAACAAAGAGCAGCCCCCACTCGCCACAACTAGAGAAAGCCCGTGCACAGCACCAAAGACCCAACGCAGCCAAAAATAAATAAATTTTTAAAAAAATTTAAAAAGTTCTCATATTTAAATATTCATTTTTCATTGTGTTATATCATATTCTACTTCATTTTTAGGAATAAACTTCAAAAAGAAATTTTCTCTAGAAATGCCCCAAAAACTTGAAACTGGTTTTGGTTACATCAGTTTTACTCTGCATTGAAAGTTCACCAAAGAATTAAAATTAATGATTTTAATATCTTTTGGGAAACTTCAACCCTAATTTATCTCCTAAAATCACAGGAAAATTGGTAATGGTATAATTCATCCCAATTAAAAAAAAAATTTTTAAGTTCTCAGTCTCAATAATCCTGGGCATATTTTAATAATCTCTTTAACTTCAGTCTCTCTTATTTTCCCCACCATTGACCTCTTCAATTGGGCACCAAATCTTATGATCCCATCTCTTAATTTGTTCACATAATTAATTGCATTTACTTATTTATTCACATGTCTTTCCATTACTATACGACTTCTTGATGACTAACACTCCACGGTGGTGTCAAATATTAGCAGTTAAATGTCTGCTGAATTAATGAGCAAATGAATGCATGGAAGAATGCAAAGTAAACATTTATTAATATAGAGTAGGGGAAGGAAATCTAACCGGTGGTACCAAAGAAACCTTTGTGATTGATAAGAACTAGGTCTTTAACCTCTTGAGAATTAGAAATTCTGAACATGAGGGTTGGGGCATATAGATAACTTACATGATAAAGTTATTTCTACTTGAAATGGCTGAAATGAATATGTTGAAATATGTCCAGATTTAAAGTTTCAATCTATAATTTTCTACACCCAAGAGCTATTATTAATGGAAATTAAGGTTTCTATTTAATTATTATTTTTAAAAGCAAGATTCCACTCCTGGAGAGACTGATATAGTCATTTCTTATTTCCCTCTCTCCCTCATCAACTAAGTCTTACCTGTCACTATAACCAGTTGTTTATATCTCTAAAATGTATCTAGAATCTCTATCAGCTTTTATTTCTAATATTTACCTCCATTATTGTTCTTATTTCTGTAGTATCTTACACACTGCTGCTCGATTTCTCTTTTTAAAACCCGTATCTGGTCATATGATTACTAATGCACAAACAATTTTCATGATTTCCCATTGCATATAGAATATAAGCTTCTTGAAAAGGCATTCAAAATTGCACAACCTGTTCTACACTTACATGTTCATCCTTTTCTCTGTCACTCCTCTTTGTAGCCTCTCCAATCTATGAAACCCATTATAATCACCAGGCTTCATGAAGCCCAATTTTTGAATGGTATCAAGTTCATGGAAACATCTGACATTCAAAGAGTAAATAAAAGTATTTCAAAATTATTTCATCTATCTCACAATGAAACACCAAGGTGGTAGGGGGAACTATTATTAGTTCACAGCTAACATCTTAAATATTCTTGCCCACCATTTGTGTCTCCTCAGGGTGCTATCTTGATTGGAAGGACAGTCTCTCATTCTCTCTTCCACAGCAACTCTTCCCACTCTCTGAAACTCTGCAGTAATTGCTTTATTTTTCTGCTCTACCTGCCTCAACATTTTAGTTGTAAATAAATTTAGCCTGTTTTCTTTTGTATTTTATCTACCTCACTCATTACTCAGTTTTTTGTTTGGTTTGTTTTTTACAATAAAGGAAAACTCATGAGCTGATGCTACAAGCAAAGCTCTTCTCTATCAAAGTCGGAAATGGGAGAAAGTTTGAAATACTCATTTTTAAATAACTTTCGTCCTCATTACAAGTCTACTTTATATCACAGTTATTCAGCATATGCTACTGAGAGAGAGCCCCCCCTTTCCTTTTTTTTTCTTTTCCTTCTCCTCATTCAAAATACAATGTTCTTTCAGCTTAGAGGCCCCAATTCCTTAAGTCAGAATTGTCTATACCCTTCTCTATGCTGTCTCAGCTTTTTGCCTGTTCTTCTGGTGCACTGTTTGCCTTGAACAATTATATCTTGGCTGTTTCCTCTCCTAGACTGTGAAATATGTGATGACTTGGACAGTGGTCTTATTCATGTTGTTATCCCCAGTACTAAGTAAAGTTCCTTTTACAAAGGAGAGATTCCTATATGTGTTTGTCAAATTGATTTCATTTGACGGACTATATTTCAGAGGTAGGTTTAAATAAATTCACAGGCAGTTATACTTTAGCCTGTCAATAAAAACTATGTAGAGGAAGTGTATGCATCATTAATCACTTACAAACATTTATCACTGATTTCAGTATGAAATCTAATCATATGGATGGCATGAGGCATACAAAATTATGATCAGTGTATTTGGCCAAAATAATTTTCTCTTCATATTTATAATTTTGTTGGAAGTAGTTGGACCAACATTATAAAACCATGTCTTTAACTTGATCAGCTTTACCCAGCGTGTACATTTTCTTTATAAATGTGGTTATAAATTGCTTACTTTTGAGTATACATGATAAATATGTCTGCATGACTGATGTTAACGTCATTCTAAATTTTTTAATGTCATGTACAGTGCCAAGACAAGCAACACAACTATTTAAATAAACATATTTTGAAAATATTTACTAAATTTGTTTGAAGTTTTGAATCTAAGATTATGAACAAAATTAAAAATTAGTTTTAAAAATAAAATATAATACAAACACTTGAGTTTTATCTAAAAATAAGCCATTTTAAAAATACTTCATTTTTGTTAACCTAATATAGGAATTCTAGCACCTGTATTATTACTGTATAATAATTAGGCAAGGGAAGATGAAAATGATATAAATATATTTTTAAATATCTTGATTAATCACTATGGAAACTGTCTTTTTTCATCATGTTGAGATATCTTTTTTTAAAACACCAACTCCTAGACATCATGTAAAATTTCCAAATTTAATTAAAGTAAATTTACTAACTGATACTGTAAATATATGAAAAACAATTAAAGACTTTTTAGAACTCAGAGAAATGCTAGACACTTAAAATTTGGAGACAAACTATAGAAACAGTTTGGACAAGCTAAAATATAATGAAATGTAGAATTTTATAGTAAGGAAAAAATAAAAGACTTTTTTCAAGTCTAAACTTATGAAATTCTGTATGAGCTTTTGTTCCTTAATACGAAGTAAAATTACTTTGCGAAACTTGCTAAAAGAAGTAACACATGATTAAATCTTTGGACCTGCCAGCATGGGTAAAAATAAGGTGATGTATGGAAAGGTAAAGTCGATTCTTTATAAGCAGGGAATACTTCAAAATATTCAACTGATGAAACGGTGGTTGTTTATGGTCCTCGCCTTCTGAGGCTGTTTGATAATGTGTACGTCTATTATTCTTTCTTGTCCTCAAAGGGCCTGGGAGCTGTGGTTTATTCACTGCCCTTTCGGTTTCTTTCCCACCAGCAATGCAGTAGCCCATTCTACTTTGAATTTCTTCACATCTCTTCTCTTCCTTGTTGCTGTGGTGTGCTAACCTCCTGGTGGTAGCCTTCATTCCTCAAAGCCTTTGACACTGTCTCAAGTTCTTTTTTCTATGTTATCTTTGTCATTTGAGCAACTACTTCAAAACAAATTTTCTAAAATGTTGCCCGTGTTTTCCCATCACGTGGACTTGCACCTGTCTGTGTAAACCCAAGTCAAATGGATTTATTTACTTGTCCAGGCCTACACCCTGGAAGCTGAATAATGACACAGAAAAACCATACAACTGTGAAATGTAATGTCCCTGTAAATTGTAGTCACCACCTTCATCTGTGTCCTCCGCACAGTCAGCCGCTGTAGGTTTCCTTGGCATTCTCCTGCTATTATTGGTATTTCTCAATTAAATATATAGTGTATATTAGCTATTACTGTTAAAATGAGTTTGGTAGTGGTTACTTATAAAAATTAACTATTTGTAATAGACAGCTATTATATAAGGTTATTTTCACTTAGGATGAAATGTAAAAGAGTGGCTTATTTCAGAGTGTGTTCCATATTTTTATAATGGAGTTAAATATGTCAAGTCCTTATATTGTATATTTGAAATGTTTTACTAGGGCAGCTCCTTTTTAATAGGTACAGGTTTAATTTAGTCTCTGAAGAAAGGTAGTCCATACTTTTAATTTTATTCGTTAATACAATATTTTTATTACTAGAATATAATACTTAACAAATACTATAGGTAAACGTTTATTTACTACTGACTGAACTGTTGAGCAATAATTCTGAAAATGCTTTACCAACTATAAAACACTGTGCCAAACTATAAAGTGCTTTTACTAATCAATTTGGAAATCATAGCACCTGGTCTAATGAGCATGCTTGTTTTAAATTGAACAGATGCAGGGTGTGATGATATACCACATTAAAGTTATGAGTTAATGGATATCCTTGCAATTACAAGTCATATAGTGAAGGTAGTTAAGCTATATCTACTTCTGCCAGTGAAGGAACTGTATAATTTCATGTATTTTAAATCTTATTTATAAACTAGCCTTCAGAAAATGGGTATGACACCATAGTGCCTTTTGTTGGTAGTATTGTGTGGTTGTTTTTCAGTTGTCATTTCAAAATTGAAGCTAAACTCTATACCAGAAAAATAAAAAGAAAGTTAATCAAATTCATCTGTGCACAAAGCTTTAGCATTATGGATTCGGATATAGCCAAGTACTAGAACTTTTTCAGTTTCAAAAATTGAGCCCTTTTGAAGTTTAGATATTTAATAGCAGAAATTCTGAATATGAGGGATATGTGATATAAGGAAAAATTATTTCCATTCTGTAGTCTGTGCTGTGTATGTTTTTTGTATGTAATTCATATTGAATTAATATGTTTTCAGACATGAGAATGTTATTGCACTAGAGTTAGTTGAAGGCAGTGATATGGAACTGCATTTCAATTGTAGAAGGAAACTTCAATTTACCTGATTGGTTATAGGTAATTCGAATATTTTTTACTATAACAGTAAAAGTGCAAAGTCAAGCACAGGTATATTCTCCTAGAAAATGAAATACTTCTTGAATGGCGTTATGAAGTGACACGGAATAGCTATGCCTGCATTCTGTTTTCCTGCAAAGGCCTTGTTTCCAAGTTGGATAATTTTTCTTAACACTGAAGAGTGTCATAATGAAATTTCTTCTGGAAAAATTATGTGTAATGATAAACATAAATCAGTTAAAGAATACTACAAGGTAGTATATAATTAAACAGTAATGTCTCAGACCAGGTAAATGGTTGCCTCAATGATTCAGTTATGAGATGGGTGAGATTCTAGAGGATGGATATTGCAAAGGAAATCAAAAACAAAATATGTAGAGACATTTTCTTAAAGTAATAATTAGCAGTACTCCGAGGTGTGCTTAATGTGAAGAAATAGTAAAAGCAATAACATTTCAAACAATAAAAATTCATACTGATTTGATTGTATGTTGCATAAATTCTCCTTACAACCCTATTATGTTTTTCCTTTTATCAATTACATTTAGGATTTTTACAATATTTTTGTTTTATTTCTATGAGCTTCCCCTTAACTTTTACCTTCATTTTTATCCTCTTACTATCATTCCTTTGACCCCAGATTCTTTTGTCATGTCCACTCATTTTAGTATTTCATGAATGGCATCAGGATGTTTTCTAAAATTCTCTCTGGTTTCTGTGGAAAAAATTCCAAAGACCTGTTCACTTTCTAAGCTTCAGGATTAGTGTGCTGATATTGATTAGGAAAATTTCTATAGGCAACTTCTTATACTGCTCCCTGAACCTTAAATACGAAGACCCAGTGTTTAGGCCCAGCGTTTGGTAACAGCTTGTGTGGTTGGACCTTCTTCTCTTCTTTGTCTTCATGAGTGGAGATTCATGTACACAATCTAAACCCGTTTCTGGTGCCTAGTCAGCCTTTACCCAGTGCTGCTTTTTGGATGCATGTGGAGTTTTCTCCAAATAAAACTACCATATCATCTAACTGTACTAGAAAGTCAGAAGCATTCTGTACTTAGACATTTTACCTTAAACTTTTATTATGGAAATTTTGAAATATATACAAAATAGAGAATAATCAATGAAGGCTCATATACCCATAAGCAAATCTCAGTAAGTATAAGCATTTTACCAATCTTTGTACTTTCTGTACAGGCTTTATACATGGAAGTATTGATCTCCAGTATGCCCTGTTCTAGATTCTCCTCTCTACACCCACTTACACTGCTCTTCTGGAAATACCTACCTATCTGAGCATGCAATATGATCGACTGTCCACTTTTTTTTTTCCCCAACTATATTTTGATCTGTGAGTTAGAATATTGGAATCAATGTAGGAAGAGAGAAGCTAATATGGAAAGGCCAAAGGAAGAAAAGGAAAAAAAAAAAAAGCTAAGACAGACTTTGGTAGTTCTAGTGAACCAGGGAAGTACAGCAATCCCCCTCTTACCTGTGGTTTCACCTTTCACGGTTTCAGTTACTCATGGTCAACTGTGGCCTGAAAATATTAAATGGAAAGTTCCAGAAATAAATAATTCATAATTTTAAAATTGTGTGCTATTCTCAGTAGGGTGATGAAATCTCATGCTGTCCCTCTCCATCCTTCCAAGGACATCAGTCTTGCCTTTGTCCAGTGTATCCTGCCCAGTATATCCTGCCCATTAGTCACTTAATGGCACTGTCTGGGTTATCAGATGGACTGTCCTAGTATCACAGTGCTTGTGTTCAAGTATCCCTTCTTTTACTTAATAATAGGCCCAAAGAGGAAGAGCAGTGATGCTGGCAAATCGGATATGCCAAAGAGAAGTCATAAAGTGAAAGTTCTGGACTTAATAAGGAAAAGAAAAAAAATCATATGCTGAGGTTGCTAAGATCCACAGATGGAATGAATCTTCTATCTGTGAAATTGTGAAGAAGGAAAAAGAAATTCATTCTAGTTTTGCTGTCATCCTCAAACTGCAAAAGTTATGGCCACAGTGCATAATAACTGCTTAGTTAAGATGGAAAAGGCATTGAATTTGCACAATGAGATATTTTGAGAGAGCAAGGGAGACCACATTCATATAACTTTGCTTATATTGTTATAATTGTTCTATTTTACTATTAGTTATTGTTGATAATCTCTTACTGTGTCTAATTTATAAATTAAGCTTTATTGTAAGTATGTATAGGAAAAGATAGTATGTATAAGGTTCAGTACTGTCCATGGTTTCAGGCATCCACTGGCAGTCTTGGAACATATCCTCCTTGGATAAGCAGGGACCTACTGTAAATGCTGGATTTGTAGTTATTCTAGTGCTGTATAACAGAGTAATAGAGCTTACATTCTTGACAATATCCTGGTAGTTCCTGTCCAGACGGCATAAACTATGCATAGTCCAGAATTGTATGCATTCAATTTAACCTAGTAAACACTTTAGATGATGAAATTTCCCCCCAAATTTGGCATTTGTCCCTATTGGATTTTTAAAAATCCAATGCTTTTTAAAAATGTATATTTAAGTAGATAGTTGGGGATAGGATTTCAGGCGTTGGTAATTTTTTACTATGTAAACGCCAAAGTTACTATATAGGCCTATTTCCCTGTAATGTTGGAACTACTGCCACAGTCTGGCTTCCTACAGCCTGCCCTGCTGATCCTTGAGATCCACCCATAGAAAGATGAGTGAATGGGGAAGACATATACTCAACCAGCTCCATGGAGAATCATTACTCCACACCCAGGAATAGGGCAGAAAGAGAGAAGACACATTTAATCATTTTTGAAAGACATTTTTACTGGATATAAGATTCTTGGTTGATGCTTTCTTTTTTCAGCACTTTAAGTATGTTTTCCCAATGCCTTCTGGCCTATGTGGTTTCTGTTAAGATGTGAACTGTTGATGTATTGGAGTTCCTTCATAAGTGATGGGTCATTTTCCTCTTGCTAGTTTCACATTTTCTCTTTTAGCATTTTTACTATAATGTGTTTGGGTGCGGATCCCTGTATTTTTCATGCTTGGAGTTTGTTGAGCTTCTTGGATGTGTACATTGATTTTTTAAATCAAATTTGGGCAGTTTCAGCTACTGTTTCCTCAAATATTTTTTCTTCTCCTTTATTTCTCTCTTTCCTTTACTTCTGATACTTCCAGTACATGTATGTTGTGTGCTTAATGGTGTCCCAACTTTCTCTGAGGCTTTGTTAATTTTTCTTCATTTGTTTTTCTCTCTGTTCTTCTGATTGCATATTCTCTGTTGATCTACTTAAAGTTTATTGATTCTTTCTTCTGCCAGTTCAAACCTACTATTGATTCACTCTAGCAAATTTTTAATTTCATTTATTGTAATTTTTAACTCCAGAATTTTCATTTGGTTGTTTATGCTAATTTCTTTGTCTTTATTGATATCTTTAATTGATGCAACATTGTCATCATAGCTTCCTCTACTTTTTTAAACATATTTTCCTTTATTGTTTTGAACATATTTATAATGGCTGCTTTGAGTACTTTGTTAAATTTGCCATCTATTCCTTTACACAGGCAGTTTCTGTTGCCTGCTTTGTTTCCTTTATATGGAACACACTTTTCTGTTTTTCTGCATGTCTCATAATTTTCTCATTGAAAATTGGACATTTTTGATAATATAGCAACTCTGAATAGTGACATTCCACCCCCCCACACACACACATATACACTCTGGGGATCCTTGTTGTTGTTTCATTGTTTATTTGTTTTGTGATTGGCTGAACTGTTTTAATGAAGTGTATTTCCCCCACAGTATGAAGCCTCTGATGCCACTTCTCAGGGGTGCAGCTTTAGTCATGCACATAGCCACCCTGGGTTGATAGAAGTTTTAGGAAGGCTCTCTGACTTTCTCTTTCCCTGATCTTTCTATTAGGCTGTTTGCCTTTGCTGGTGTTAGGCCCAGTTTTTTGGCTTCGTTAATTGTCTGCTGATTGCTCTATTGTTTTGGAGGATACCTGGGGGTATAAATCACTCCACAATCTGATACCATTAAACTCATGCTCCTTTGCCAGGCAGTTTTTGAGGCACATCTTTGAATTATTCCTGACCTCAGAAGGGCTTTTAGCTGTCTCTTTCCTTGATTCTCTCGGGTAAACTAGCTATCCTGCGGTTTATCTTGTTGCTCCTAATTGCTTACCACCAAACTCTCCATTGTTTTCAAGAGTACCCTGAGGCTTGAACTCCCCCATACTCTCAGATAAAGTCTGTTCCTGTGGAGAACGCTGGGTCTCTCTTATTGATTGATTCTTCCCTTGCGCAAAATCTCTGAGTCTTTGCTTCCAAACTGGGAACAGGGGAAGTAGGCTGATTCTCTTGGACTGGCACACCTGCTTTATGAGCAGGATCTGCAGCCTCTGTCTTCTTAGCTTACCTCTGCCCTGTGAATGAGATGTGGTGAGGATGGTCAGGCCTCAACTCCAGTGTTCTCAGCATATCACACCTGGAGTAGGGCCTCTGCCTATGAGTGGGGGCTGAGTAGAGGAAGAGAACCCTGTTTTCTCAGTTGCATTCATCAGGAATTTAGCCACTGCAACATGGAACTGCAGCAGATGAGAAATGCTGGTGTCCTGCCCATCTTGGGAAGATACCATAGCCCTTGACTCAGATCTGGGGAGAGAGGGAGCCCTACTTTTTTGGCAACACCTGCCCAGATTTGAGCTTCCATCATCTTGCTGAGATGTGGAAGGTGGAGGGAAGGAGGGAGCAGGTGATAACTCAAGTGCCACACACTGTCCCTGTTCTTATTGAGATTTAGTAGAGTTTCTTGAATAAGTGTTCTTTTATTTGCTGTATTATATTCCCTTAGGATAATTTGCTGTATGCCCTTAGGAAAATTTAAATAGTTGGTTTTTGTGTGCATTTTCATAATTTTTTATCAGTTCTGGTTGTTTCCTGGGGAGTGAGACTATGCAACTCCTCATACTGCCATTCCAGAAGTAGAAGCCTTCCACGGTGTATTTTAAAGGCCTTCTAGGCTCCTTGTTGCTTAAATATTTAAAACACTTAAGTGTTAAATATTTCTTTGTATGTTTCATGCTACTAATAAGAAAAGTAAAGCAAGATTTTCCAAACATTCGTGACTCAGATTAAGAAATAGTACACACTCGAAACAAAGCATTAATGTCTTGGTGAAATGAGGCAGATGTTAGCTTCTCAGTCACAATTGGATGTGGGCTTGGTTGTTTAAGTGAAAGAAAATATTTCTCATTGTTAAGCTAGAACTTTTTCATCATTGAAATGTTCCACCATACAGCTTATTTCATACCATTTAAGAGCCTAGCTAGAATTTAAGATGAATGCAAATAACAATGTTTATAATGCAGATTGTAGGGTGGGAGGGACAACAATTTATATAATTTTCTCGCCCTCATCAACTCTCACTCTTAGAGCATAGCATAGTGTTGGAAGCAGACTGCTTAGGTTTGAACCCTGGTTTCACCACTATGTGCTGTAGACTTTGAAATAGTTACCCCAAACTTCAGTTTCCCATTTAAAGAATTGAAGTGACAATAGAACATACTTTAGGGTTGTTATGAGGATTATAGGCATTGATCATTCTTATAAAGTAGTAAGCAATCCCTAATGTTTAATAATAATACATATATGTATTAATCCTAATGTATAATAATAAGCTTAACATGGTAATACAAGTAAGAAATCGTAAGTTCATTAGTGAAATATCCTCTTAGCAACTTGACATAATCAATAAAAATTGAAGCCTACAAACCTTATTATTTAATGAAGTATAGATTTGAGTAATAGAGAAGAATTTTCTAACTTGCTCTTATAATCTCTGGTTTCATTTTACTGGATTTTCTTAAACATTATATATTTCTGTTACTACCTTCTCTGTGAGAATACATAATACTTTTTATTAAATATTAGCCTAGTCCACTTATCAATGTTGATAAACTAAACAATGAAACTATTGATGACAGATGTTTTTATATCCTTCACTCCTTTCAGTCACATAATTTTTTAAGAACTCAAATTGTTTTGTGTACACCCACCATGTAGTACCTGAAATGAGACGAATCTTTATGCGAGGCTTTCTTCCACCTGCTGTTCATTCAGTAGCTTTTACCCAGTCTCCTTCTATTGTGCCAGGTACTCTGCTAGGCATTTGGAAGGCAGAAATGATTTCTTCAGCTGAAAGAGGGAGATGGCCATGAAAGCAAACCACTAGGATAAATTTTGATAGGTACTATTGGAGCCATACCTCCAAAGTGTTGTAGAGACACACAAAACAAAGACTCCCTAGAAAAGCTTCAAAGAGGACAGGAAAGGTCATTCATCTGAGGTTGTTTATAGAAGCCAATGAAGAATCTTCCTGGTATGGTGAGATGCAAGAAAGCCATTTCTGGCACAGAGAGCAACAGATATGAAAGCATGAAATAATTGAAGTGTTGTGTTGTTCAAAAGATGCTGAAAAGTTCAGGTATTTGGAGAATCCAGTGGATGGGATAGGAAGGATAATAAGATGGGACAGCAGGGGCAAGTCAAAGCCAGGTTGTAAAGAACTTTTATGCTGTTTCAAAGAGTTTGGGCTTCATCCTATAGGCAAAGGGAAGCCAGGGAGAGTTTTAACCAGAAGGAATGACATGGTCAGTTAGGTCTTTAGAACACTAACTCTGCCTGCATTGTGAATGATTGAAGGGCATAGTGCTTACATTTCTATTGTAATGGTCTAGGTCAGGGCAGGTCAGAGCTGGATAAAAATAGCTAGATCCAAGACAGCTTTTCTGTTCTGTGCAATAGAGTGTTTCCTTCCTAACCCCCTCCTCTTCCCCAGAAAATGCATTTAGTCTTGTTTTATAAAACTGTTAAAAGTGTTAAGATACAACCACCCAGTTTTCTTTGCTTAGCCAGCTCAGGTGAATGGCTTTAATGATGTCCATGTTGTAAGGGAAGCATACTCTAATTTGGGAAATACATATCAGATACCTTTGAAATTGTGCATTTTAGTGCAATGAAGAAATTGAAGTACATAGTGAAATGTTTTGAAATGTTGTTACTAATGATATTATCTACTACCTACATAATGTAATGTACATTTAGCAGAAATAAAGCTAATTTTATGTTTCTTCTGCCCTAATGATGAGAGAAAAATGTTAAGTATTTGGGAACTTAATCTGATGTGTAGGTTGTTTTAAAGTGAGCTCTTTTCTTCCAAATGAGGAAATTAAATGAGAAAAATATATTGATTTATACATATGGTAATCACTTGTTTGGTTGGTAGTTGAGATTTATATATGACTTTTATAAATGATTTCCAGTGGTTGTTCCTAATTCATTCTTTTGCTATCTTCAGCTACAGATTGTTGCAAAGGTCACTAAATGGCACACTAAACATGTTCACCCACCATGCCCTTCTTTAGGTTTTTCATACAGAAAACACACACACACACACACACACACACACACACACACACATATATACATATATATACCTACCTCCTTGCCATTATTTTTATTTTTCAGAGAAACCCATGATCCTCTGTCATGTAATTCTATCAAGACATATATTTTTTGCAGCAACTCATTCTCATTTCGAACCTCTGTTCCCATGCTAGAAGGTGCTTTTGAAATTGTTCTTTCTTCCTGAACATTAACAGTAACAGCCCCACCAGCCGTTGCTGGTGTTGCTATCAAGTTAACACGTGGGGTGTGTAGATTTACAAGTGGGAATGAAATTTTATCAGAGATAATAGCTCTTACTTTGCTCAAGAACAGATCACCCCATGACCATCTGGTCGCATATCAGTTCATTTCTCTTATAATTCAGGAATGAGTGTTTTTGGAATGCATGGGATGTGAACTATGCCTAGAAGCTTTGCCGTATATGGGGTTCTCTTGGAAAAATACTTTTGAATGCCCAGTAGTACAAAACACATTTATATTCTTTATATCCTCATGTTTCCTAAAGATGGTTAGAATTTTTTTAAAAACATGGTTTTCATTTTGACATTCCTACTTTTAATTGTCAAAAGCACTAAAATGATGTAGATTCTTTCCAGACAGAGTACACTGTTATCTGGCTTACATTGTGCTTCAAGAGCCATAATTTTATCTTTATTATATGAGCCTTAGAGTGTTCACAATTTTCTTCAACGCAGCAGATATCAGCACCCTAATTAACACCTTCCACCATTCCTCTCCTGGTACTTGAGAAGTTGGCAGCACTACAAATGAAACAGAGGCTTGGGACACTAAACATGGACCTGACACAGATGGACATCCGTTGTCTTGTATGACCTTGGGTAATTCCAGATTTGTTTTGTGCAATAATTCCCCCAGATCCTGCTTCCCGTCTTCCAATGGCATGTTTTCCTATGTTCATTGCTCAAGCCTGAGACATCATGAGCCAAAATTAGCAAGTGGTCATGTAAGTCTGGCCCTCCTGATATATTGAATGTGGGATGAGAATGTAATTGAAAGAAGTATGAAAAGTTATGCAGACACTTCGGGGTTATTAATATTTTTGCTATACATTTGGTACACTCTGGAAAATAAGGAGTTGATAATTTCTAAAGATAGTGGAAAATAGGCTGTAAATGATTTTAGTGTAGAAAAAAGTTTTAAAATGTTGACTCATGAAGGTAATAATAGCTTAATGTTAATCAGGACTTTTACTTGCGCCTTTCTTTACTTTTCTGACTATGTTTCCCAAAAACTCAGGGTCCTAGAATTTTATAAAGAAGATTATTATATATGTCAGATATGATTAGAAATCAGTATCAGTCCATAAAAGATACTTTTTGTTACTTAAACAACTAAATATATTAAAAATCAAATCACCATGTGGTAAAGACTGGAGTTACATGAAGATTGAAAAAGAACTGCTAAAACTCTTCAGGTCTTGAGAACTCCTACAAGGGAATCCTAGTGAAGTCTCCATCATCAGTGAGTCCTCCTTTGTATTGTCAGTGTTTGTATTTGGGTTGTAAGAAAGAGAACTTGACTCAGCCTATCTTAATAGAGGAGAGAGAATATAACAGAAGGACATTGCGTCAGTCACAAAGTTGTTTGCTATCCTTCATAGGCCCCAAGGATGGACAGAAGAAGGACATTTCTAAGCAGCGCAATATCAGAGTTTTATAAACAGTCTCATGGGGGTTGACACTACCACCTGGATCCCATTCATTGAGAAAAGGCACTGCTTGTCCTTGTTTGCTTATTTGCTTTTCCAACTGCTGAGTCCTTTTCTCCATGTCCTCAAACGGAGCAGGATACAGAAATTCTTCCCTGCTGAAACGAACACTTTGTCATTTTGTATTTTCAGGAATTTATACACTGAAGCAAGAGATCATCCCAGAAAACAAGCAAATGATGCTAATATGCCTTGTCATCTCAGTTCCTCTCTTTGTTTGCTTTGTGAATCCTACTGGAATTGTTAGGTTGTGTCCTAGGAATCTACTTTTATTTCAATGAGATTAATCTAAATAATTTAGCTAGAGGTATATTTGGGTTGGTATCAAGGTTGGAAATGATTGGATATTTGTCCTATTTCTCAATCTGATTCCTAACTATCTTTAAGAGTTCCTTTTCATGCACCCTCAAATTCCAGTTCTGGGTCTGTGCAGTACTTCAATCAATAAACATTTATTTAGGCCTACTATGTGTCGGTCCAGAAATCGTAGGCTTTTTTATCGTATGTGCCAACTCCTGATTCAGTAGAGGCTTATAGTGTTTTTTCCCTTGTGAGAAAGGAAACAAGGGAAAGAGCACTAGAACCAATTAACATCATCTATCATGACTGAAGAAAGGGAGTATGCGTATAGCTCCCACACACTTTCATTTTCTGTTCTAGACACTGTAGGGGCTAAGATGACAAATGTAATGTGGTCCATCCCTTATGGAAATTATTATTATCTGGTTGGAGAGACTGCAGCTTGGTATCCGAGTTAGGAAGTTCCCATAGTATTCTAGGTGAGTGGAGATGAAGACGTAGATAGGACAGTGATACTAGAAAGGGAAAGAATGACATGGATAAGTGTAATATTTTCGTTGTAAGAGCTGGAAAGATGCTATAGATACCCTAGCACTGTAGGCACATTCTTTGGTCACTCCAACACTGAAGAAGGGAAACTACGTCTTTTTGTTGTTTTGTTTGCTTGAAGTACTTTCACCAGTTTTCGTAGTTCTGTCCTTAGGTGGTGCTCCTCTTTACTTTCCATTATCTTCAGTGTAGTTTAACAAGATACAGATGCTGGGTCTCACCAACTTGAGAGTCTATTTATTAAAGTTTCTTCTCTGCTCCCACCCAACTTCTTTTTAAAAGTACGGCTCCCATCCCATCCAATGACCTGCTACAGGATAGTTAACTCATGTAAGTATTATGGACAAAAACTGTAGAACTTTACTTGGCTCAAAGGGCCCACCTTACATGGATTCTCTGACTCCTCATTAAAGGAAGAAAATTGTTCTATAGCCTCTTATTATCCTTCGTTCATGATATCAGCATGCCTTAACCATAAAAGGAAAACACAGTTTTGCAATGGAGTCTCAAATTACTGACAGTTCAGTTATAAGTGAGTAGGGTAATGTAGAGTCCTTTACTCTCAGAAACTGTTCTGATCTCCATTCCTGCTGGGTCTGAGGTAAACTAGTTTTGATATTATTTGATTTAAACTCATTCTAATCTATATAATTCAATCAGTCTCTTTAGCTTTAACTCAGTCTCATTTGAAGATAGCTTTCTATTTGAGATTCCTGTATTTCTCCCTAAAATAGCATCTGAAGTATGGAGAAATCGCTCTCATGACACTGTGTAGATGAGAGGAAACGGAACTCTTCTTCTCATGCTGGTTCTTGGGGGATTAATGGCAGAATCCACTTAGTGGGTGCTCTGCTGGTATGTGATGATTGAAATTGACAGTTGGTGAAATTCATAGTCCAAGTTCTCTCAACTTGGTTAAGGTCTTTTTAAGATCCCTGGCTTCTTTAGCCACTGTAAACTCATCCCTAAAATCGTCTGCCTTGTCTTCCATCTTTCTCCAGGTACAGGCTATTTCTCCGCTGTGAGATTACCAGACCCTCTTTATAATGGGCTCAGTGGCTGTCATACAAAAACTGCGGAAGGCATGGGAGGGCAAACTGAGTCATCTCTGTGCCTAATCATGTCAGCTTCATGAGCTGAGTTATATGCTCTTGTGTTTCCACAGTTACCCTGCACAACAACTTCCTCTTAGTGTTCAAAATGGAAACAGAAAGGTCCTCACTGATTCTCACAATTTATGGAACATACGTCTTCCTCTTGACCGAAGCATAAGGAAGGGGAAATACAGATATGCATCTCCCTCACCTATGTCTATTTCCTGTCCTCTTTCTACAAGCCTCCAGTAAAAAGAAAAAAAAAACTTGCATTCTTAGTTTTTAAAAATCTTAATCATATTACATTATCAGTAGATAATAAAAATTATAGAAATTTTATTAAGTTTTTTCTTTGTGGTATCTATCATCTTTATCTTTTATTCACCTTCACTAAGGCTTCATTCTGTTATGTTTGATTTATTGCAATACTTTTTTTAAAAATTAATTAATTTATTTATTTATTTTTGGCTGTGTTGGGTCTTCGTTTCTGTGCGAGGGCTTTCTCTAGTTGCGGCAAGCGGGGGCCGCTCTTCATCGCGGTGCGCGGGCCTCTCACTGTCGCGGCCTCTCTTGTTGCGGGGCACAGGCTCCAGACGCGCAGGCTCAGTAGTTATGGCTCACGGGCCCAGTTGCTCCGCGGCATGTGGGATCTTCCCAGACCAGGGCTGGAACCCGTGTCCCCTGCATTGGCAGGCAGATTCTCAACCACTGCGCCACCAGGGAAGCCCTGCAATACTTTTTTAACATGTCTCTTGCCTCTTTTTCTCTTCCCACTCTAAGTTGTTTTGCAGTCCGTTGCCAGGCTGTTCTTCTGATCACTCTACTTTGATTATACCATTTTTTTCTTTAAGATACTCTAGAATTATATATCTTCATTTACCCACTGTTTTCTTTCAGTCCTATTCCTGATGAGTCCTAAGACCCTTTTCTTCTTACTGTAATTTCCTTAGGACATATCTCTAGATTTATTTCTTCCTCATGCTGCCTTTGTTTATCATATTACCTCTTACTAATAAGACGTCCATACACTGTTTCTTCAGAGCCTAGCCTTAGACCCACCTGAGTGAAACCTACTTCCTGCATAACTGCACTTCCTTCCATAGGTTTGCTAAAGAATTTAGTCTGTAGAACATATCTTGAAGTGACATTGTAAGTTTTGGTGACCGCTCTTTTCTTTGTACATATCTTTCCTCATAACTCAAATGTAAACATCTTAAACAAAGAATCATGTTTTTCTTCAGCTTTCACAATGTCTAATAGGCAGTACTGAGCCCTAAGTATTTACTCTTTAAAACAAAATTGAGTAGGAATTTAAAAATAAAAGCACATGCAAAAAAAACCATGGGTTTGTATCATAGAAATATTGCTTTTTTATGCTGTTCTTTGGATTTATTTTTTATGTTCTCATTAATAATCATGTACTATTCTTGTAATTTAAAACTGAGTTCACCAGTACTGTACTTTCATTACATTGTGATCCAAACAATTAGACTGTGCAAAGTTTTATTTAAGAAACACCAGTAAGTCTGCAGTTAATCATAAAGCAGTATTTCTAGTGTTGATTTCCAAACATTTTATCTACATTAACTTAGAATATTTGCAACATGCTGCTTCTCAACTGTGACCATGATTATTCTCTCATATTTATATTTCATCATTGAAGAGAGGCTCTCAGTTTCTCATTATTCAGTTTTAAGCTATGATATAAATCTAGTAAAATTAGAGTTGTTTAGAACAGATGGTTCATCAGAGATTTCAACCCAGGCAAACATGGTGGATTCTGTAAATAATCAAGGCGTTTTATTTCAATTAATAGCCATGTTGTACTTCTCTTAGAAAATTTTAAGGATTTAGACTTAACGCTACCTTTAGAGTTTGTGTGTAGACTTAACGCTACCTTTAGAGTTTGTGTGTATATGATGAGAGGACTGGTTTGGGTGACGTCTTGTTTCTTTCTAGTTGTTATAGTCTGTGGCTATATGATCAGTCTGCCAGATTCCTTAGGGAAATTTGTGTACTAGAGTTAGTAGGGGCTTAACAAAAGTTAGGTTTCTCTGTAGCATGCAGACATATTTAGACATGGAAAAACACTTAGCCTCTTGAACAATGAAAGTAATGAGTAATCTCTTTTCGTATTTCAGAAGTTCTGTAGACTGTTAAATAGAAATACCTCACAAACTAGGATGAAGAAAGCAAGAGAAATATATCTATTTGGTTGAAGGGGGTAACCACTGTACTCAGAAATTACTTTGGTTGAAAAAGAGCAATGATACATTCCCTAAGAAGGAAAACTTAATTGTCCACCCTTGGAATAAGATGTTCTTTAGCTCTAAACTAAACTAAAGATTTTGAAGAAAATGCCAGAAAAAAACACTTCACTAAATGCTGAAATTATGGCATAGGCTTGCCATTTTTTCATCAAATTTAAACCAACCTTGAGAGTATTGTAAGCGTAATATTTTCTCAAGCATGAAATGTTCTTGTTCAATTTCTATATAGAAAAGGGGTATAAGTGAGCCTGTTATCTTAATATTTGGGTACACAGGGTCATCTTTGAAATGTGTTTTACTATTGTTAAAAAGAAGAAAAAAATAAGTGCACTTATCCTTGAGTTGGGCAATACCCAGGACTGATACATAGAGGGAAAATCTGAGATGTATATGTTTGAGGGCCCTTTGTCTCTTGGTGCACCTATAATAAAAAGTTCATGGTTCCTAATATCTTTTTAAAAACTATTTTCACCAGAGTGTACTTGAAACTGTACATCTCAAGTATTTTAACAAACATACCTAAATATACAGTTACTCAATAATTTACTCCATTAAAACATGTGGCTACTGCTTGTATAAGAAATGGTTCCTTCTCAAAAGTGCCTAATAAGACTAAAGAGATTAAATCAGTTAGAATGATTAGTTTAAAATCATATTGAAGTGTTTAAAAGTGTTACTCTTCCTGTCCTGATTTTGAAAAGACAATACTTTATCTTCTTTCATATTCATTGTTTCCAACTATTTCTAACTCCATTTTAATATTTGACAGGAACACAGTATATTGCTGATAGTCTTTTTTAATTTGTCTTTTTTTTACTCTTCTATACAACTCTCCTTTATTCAAAAAATCAACTACGAAGATACAACAGGAGAAAAGATCAGAAAGACAAAAGAGAATTTCAATGTATACCTAACTCCAAACAATTATTACCATCATCAAGGCATGAAGCCATGTGATTTCTATCACAAATTCAGTATTTCTCCTAAGGTGCATTGTACAATATTTTTATAACTTAAGCTAAGCAACTTCCCTTTATTTCTAATCACTGGGTATGATTTTCAACTGGGAAAGGAAAACTTCCCTTCCTGTCCCTTGTGAAATCTCATCTTTATATTTGGAGCTCTAACTCTGATTATGTTTTTCTGATGGGCTTCATTCATTCATTCACAAACATTACTACTCACCTACAGTAGGTCATAAACTTTATTAGTTATGGGAAATATAAAAATCCATAGCATTCTCTGTCCCTTGAAGCATGTTTTCATGGGAGAGGATGGAAGTATATATGTAAATTACAGTGCAATAAGTTAGATTGTTTAAGCGTATGAAAGGGAAATGAAAAGCAAAAAATGAGAGAGACCACTTGCAGCTGTGTTGTGGATTTGGAAAGACTTCATGGATGAGGTGATCCTGAAGGAACTATGGGTAGTCCATGTAGCTAATGGTGGAGGGGCAGAGGGGGGCAAGAATAGCTCAGATAATGTGAAAAGAATTTGCAAAAATGTAACAGGTTCTGAGACTTTCTAAGCCATCTTGACTCCAAAAAGAAGTGTTGAGATAAGTGAATAAAACAGTACATATAGAGATGATCATGAATAGCCTTGAAGGCCACATGAAGGAATTTGGACTGTATCCTAACAGATTATGGAGAGCTATTGGAGGATTTTGAGCAGCTGCACAGCTAGGTTATTCTCGTGGAAGTGTGCAGAGTTGTCTGGGTGAAAAAAAAACTAGTGGAGAAAAAGGCCAATTTGAAAGCTGTTGTAATAGTCTAGTGAGAAATGATAAGAAAGCCTACCACGTGAGTGCAGAAGAAACAAAAGAGTACTAAGCAAACCAGAATATATTGAGAGGCTCAGGTAGCCAGTTTGATGGCTGATGGAGACAACAGACAATATTGGAGCAATTACAAGAGAGGACAAATCTAGGGAGGAATCAGTCCTGCTTAGTTTGAGGCATGCTGCATTTGAAGTGCCTAAGTAGAGGAGTGTTGAACATTTAGGAAGAGAGGCTAGCAGTCATAAATCTGAGAGTCACTGAGGTATAGACTTATTCTTGGGTTGATCTGAGCTGGGAGTAGGAGAGTAAGCATGTAGCTAAAGAAGAGTCACCCCAACATAAGACCCTGCAGAACTTCAACATAATGAACAGCAAGCAAAGAGGGAGGTTTGTCAATCATGGTTTTAAAAAGTTAAGGTGACTGAGGATGCATAACTCATATTTCAGCGATTTGAAAGTGGCCCCATCTCTTCATACACTTGCAGATAAAATCCTAATCTCGTATGGTTACAACCAGATCAGTTTGGTTGCCCAGAGAAAAGTAAGGCCATGACATAGAATTGAAGGCCAATAAAAGTTATAAAATCAATATCCCATAGATTAGCTAGTTGGAAGCACATTTTGTTCTAGGAAGATTCAAAGTGTTATTTTATTCATGGTAGTAATTTACTTCCTTTCAGAATTCCATGGAGAGATAATAGATCATTATTTATTTTATACTGAATATAGACTATGAAGATTAAAAATAGCTCATGAATAAAGAAAATAGAAACCCTATATGTGAGATTTTATGCAATTAAGGTAACAATTCCTTGAAGATATCGTGGTCTGTTATGTAAATATGTGTAATTATGATAATTTCAAAAGCCGTGTTATTTACTCAGTAGTTTAACAGGTCCTTCACAAAACAGTCACTTTCAGAACTCAGGAGGGGTATAGCAATACTTGCCAAAAGAATGAGGATGAATATTTCAAGTGAATTTAAAATGTATTTTTATAAGACAGACTTAAGAGTTTAAAGATATTTTTACAGTATTTTTACTTGCATGCAAGAGAAGTACTGCTATAGTATATTACCCAAGATCAGATATGGCATACGTGAAGACTGTTGTGGATGAATGGTCAGAATGAATTGGTGGTGTTCTCATAAGCTTTTCTGAGTCATAGTTGTTTTTTCCTTGTTGTTCAAGGGCCCATCATAGGAGGTATATGAGTGTTATAACCAGAGATCTAAAATTTCAGGAGGAAGGAAATCATCATCTGTCCATTCATTCAATGAATATTTATTCAGGACGAAAAATGTGCTATCCATGGGGCTAAATTTTCGGGACCACAAAGGTGAATGAAGCACATGTTCTACCATTACATTCCACCCGTCAGGCAGAGGTGGACAGATAAATAAGCGTGTGAAATTAAGTCCTAAGGGTCATTATATTGCACTGTTCCTGGGGAGTCATTGGCATTGTTGTAAAATGTGAAATGTTTTACAAGTATCACATGTGTTATGATAGAAATATATATAGGGCACAGGTTTATATGAGTGGTGGAGCAAAAGTTACTTGGAATGACCCAAGTTTTAATATGTTTATTAGGCAACCAGTTATAGGTGAGTGTGTCCGTGCACACACACGTGAACTTGCATATGTGTGTTCACACATGTGGAGGGTTCATCATTCTAGGAAGATAGAACGGTGTGAGAAAGGCTGGGAGGTTTGAATCTTGGCATAAAAGTAATTATTTATGTCCAGAGAGCTGCAAAGGATAAGGCCAGGAAAAAAGACAAATGCCTGACCATTAGGAACATTTTGTACCGTATTTTCAGATTTTGGTTGTGCTTGTATAAGTAGAGGGGTATTAAAAGTACATGAAATTAGAAGGTGACTTAATTTTTTATTTTAGAAAGATTACTCTAGCAATAATGGGAAGGAAACCATGCCATCAGTGTATGAATAATAAATGAATAATAACCAACATGTATTGGACATGTTCTATGTGTCATACATTCTGCTCATGCTCACTTGTGTTGTTCACTTTAGTGCTTACAAAAAACCCCTGTGAAGTAGGTATTATCACGTGGCCTTAGATTGAAATCTATTATTGATTTTTTCATATATCAATAATTATAGTATCATAAGATGAATATTTGAAATGGAAAATCAAAGGGCCAATGAACAATCTGAGAAAAATATGAGAACTTTTCATTCGTTTCCAGTTTGCATCTTTAATGTGGTTATGCATTTTATATGAGGATAAGGGAAAAGGAGAAATAAGATGGTTCCCAGCTTTTTGGCTTAGATGTATGATGAGGTTATTCACTGAGAAAATAGGGTGAAAGGAGTGCATTTGGAGAGGAGATAATAAATTAAGTTGGGATATTTGATTATGTGTTGTCTGAGAATATTAAGTGAAGATATTTCAGAGGAAGTTGGATACATGGATCTGAAGCTTAGAATAAAGATGTGGGTTGGACACATGGATTTAATGGTTATCAACACACAGGCAGTAGTGAAATTATCTACAGAGGATATGATTTGAAAAGGAGATTAAGCAAAAACGTCCATTGGCATTCATATCAATATCTAGGTGATCAGCAGAGGAAAAAGCACTATAAGAGGACAATGAGAAGGAATAGTTAAGGCAGAAAAGGAGAAAAGGAGAAAAGCATGTTTTATCTAAATGTAAAGAACATGAGATTCAAGAAGGCAATTGTTGAAAAGGCCAAGTGTTCCATAGAAGTCAAGTAAGATGAAAGTGAAAATGTCCATTGGATATGAAAATTAAGTCATGAGCAACTTTGCTGAGAGCATGTTTAGTAAAGATTTGCAAACAGATGAAAGCCAACTTGAGGAGAAGGTGGCTAGGCCAGTAAAACAGTTATGACCAATTCTTCCAAGAACTCTCATAGTGAAGGAAGGGAGGGGTGGTGTTCAGGGTCTTTTTTTTTTTTGCTTTAGGTTTCTTACTGTGTGGTTTAGTTTATGTTTCCCGTGGTAAATATTTAAGCATGTTTATGCATATTAGAGGGAAGAGTGTTTATATATGGTAGAACCAGCGGTGGGGCGGGGGGGAAAGAAAGAAAGAAAGAGGAATCAGATTAAGAGCAAAGAAGTGGCTTTGATCTATAAATGAGGTAAAGAGTTCACCCTTGTCTGAAGCAGGAAGGAGGAAGGATGGAGGGAAGGGTGAGTTCTAATATCAATGCGTGCAGAGTCCTTAACCTTATTTTTCATGTCAAATCACAATCAAAGACATTTAAAGCAAAGTCACTAAAGAACATTAAAATGTACTTCTATTGCACTAAAAAAAAATACTGTTTTTCCTCAGTTATCATTCTTCAGAGCAATACTTTCTGGCTTGAATATCCTGCCTAATTAGTGTAAGAGTTAATCTGTATTGTCCAAGGCACCAGCAGGATTTTGCTCCCTAGGAAAAGACATTAGAAACATGTTAGTTTTTTGTGATCAATATGGCTCACTTTTTAAAGAGGAAGTTGTTAATTTCTTTGAATCGTTGATTATCTTTGGGCTGTTTCCGAGAATGTACAATAGTGCTGCAATTAGGAATGACACATACTGAAAAGATGATCGCTCTGGTTTTAAATTGTTTAGTTCTGATTTTAGAAGTTTCATCTGCCTCTGAAAAATTTCAAACCTCCATCTATATTCTTACCATGTAGGAAGTGGATCTAGTACACCATTTCTGCCTTCTACTGGCAATGATATGTCCTAACTCTGGCTTGGGGAGTCCAAATAGGAGACAGAAAATCTGTTGTGGATATCCAAAGTGCAGACTACCTATTCATAATAAACCCTTTCAAAATCATTTCTTTGTAAGAGGACCCGTAAGAGGTCTTTTATAGGAGAGGCTCTGAAATGGAATTTCTATAGCACAGGGGTCCCCAACCCCCGGTCCGTGGCCTGTTAGGACCTGGGCCACACAACAGGAGGTGAGTGGCCGGTGAGTGAGCAAAACTTCATCTGCGGCTCCCCATTGCTCGCATTACTGCCTGAACCGTCACCCCACCCCCCAGGTCCATGGAAAAATTGCCTTCCATGAAACTGATCCCTGGTGCCAAAAGGGTTGGGGACCTCTGCTGTAGTAGGTTTCACCAAACTTTAAATTCTTGATTATAACGTTATCATCAATGTGTTCATAATAGAATGTTACTAAACAACCATTAACATGACCTTCTGAAAACACAATGTTGATTTCACAATGTCACAGTCATATATATAATTTTGAATATGAGTCCTCCTATGAACCCATTGTTAGTAGTTTCTAAGTGAAGTTTATTTGGAAATAATGATGTAATCATCAGCCCTTGACTTTTACTATAATATTTGGCTATTCATAATGTCCCCGTACATAAAGGGTGACTGTATAATCTTTTGTTCTAGTTCAGATATTATGCAGAAAATCCAAAATAAGATTTTTCTTACTTTTAAAAATATGAGAACATTTACAGTGAAGCTGCAGTAGTTTTTGCTGGGTTTAGCCAAGTAAAATATGTACCCAATAAACTTGTACGGAAAAGGGTTAAAGTATACTCTGATAAAAAGTTACTTTGGGGCACACTGACCATATTGCAGTTGTTACCTATCACTCAGCTGAAACAAAATCACTGTCTGGCTCTGAGCAGCCATATACCCTAAATTGAAAATTCTGTAATCCATTTCATGGCGTAACGCTGAAGGGCTCTAGAGTCTGTGTAGGTCAAATCAGATACCCAAAGAACATGAAATTTTGGTCAGTTTGCTTTTACCTATACCTGGAATCCTGTTCTGTCATGTGTAAAAATTGGGGCAGGTGTCATGAGTCAGTACACAGCTGTAAACATAGCTGTATGATTGTCTCCCTAATGTTCTCGTCATGATGTTTCTGTGTAGCTGTGGGAATAAATATCTGTCTGAATTCTCAAAGCCTCAGCACAATTGATCTGGGGCTAAATTAAACCCAAAGAGAATGTAACATGCTCTTTATCTTTACATTGTTGAATATATATATATATTTGACAGTTATGTATTAAACTATCTATATGCACCTAGCAGTGCTAAATCCTCTATAGATATGGATGAAAATGACTCTCATATAATCACTGCTCTTGTATTTGTAGATGCTGGTATGTAATTTTCTTTGGGAAGGTTTTTGGTTTGCATTTGCTTACTTACATGGAAATCAGTTAAAAGAAATTGGAAAGTATTTAGGGGGTGGAAACATTGGGAATGATACAGATATTATTTTTAAAACTTGTATTAATTTCTATATGTACTAGTGATGCATATATTCAAATTTAACCTCCTGAAAATCCCAGGGAATAAAACTCTAAAGATCAGAAGATGCACAGTCTCTTTAACAAGTAGGGCTTCCATTTGCAAGCTTTGATAATAAAAGAGCCAGCCCTCGCATCTTGGTTGTCCAAATTGGAAACCCATTTAGCATGCACTTATAATGCGTAAGAGATCATGGTGCTCTAATAAATCCCTAAACATATTCGTGGCCAGCATCAAAGTGAGGGGCTGCCCAAGTTAAATATAGAAGCATGTACCTGGAGCGTCAGAATTTTGCTGCTTGGCATGTTTTTAGTCAGCACTCCATGTCTATGCAGTGGTGGCTAGTGTGGTGTGCTTGAAAGTTTGAGGACTTGCCGTGCCACCAATCAGCTAAGGGAACTTGGGAAGACCCCTTAAGCTCTCCCGGTACTACAACAATCTATGAGAAGAGAGACTTGGACTAAATGACTTCCAGTGTTCTTAATGTGTAACAATTTGATTAGTTTAGTACTAGGATAATAGTAAAGAAAATGATAACCCTGTCCTGTGGTGGGTGTATAGAGTATAGTGAGTGATTCAGATAAAGGTTATATACGGCAAACAGCCTAAGAATTTGTTTTCAAGAAATAATTGACAAAAATTATATGAAAGCAAAGAGTTACAGAGATAAAACCTTCCAAGGTAGTGCTTATGTCTTCAGAGAGAAAGAGAGAGACCAGACAGACTTACATTGTTGGGAAACAGGTAGCCAAGAAACTGCTTGAAAAGCCACCAAAGGGAGCCTTCTTCAAAGGGATGGGCACATGGGTGAGATAATCCCTGGTTTAGCCTTTGACAGGCTTGCATCTCAGCCCTCACTTCTGTTTGAGCTATTATGTGCTGACTTCAGAATGGGAGCACTGAAATTGGGGCATGACTGCACATTTCATTACCGACTCTGCTCTCCCAAACCGTGGGAAAATAATACTTTTTTACAAACCTATACCTGTCAATCCAATAAAAAGGGGTATACAATAGATAATCAACTTGTCTCATTAGATTATTCATTTATAGAACAAAATCTAGGATGAAACAGTCCTTGGATGAATAGAGCTATGATTTTTATCAGTGAAATAAAATGTATCTAACTGCTAAAACCGTTTAACAACCAGTGAGCTTGTTAGGTTAAGTATAACGAAAGAATCACATTTTATAAAAATGACTGGACCCACGTTCCAAAATAAAGAAATCTGCTTTGGAAAATATGCAATTAAAGACAGCAAAAGAATTGGGCTCTTATTCAGCCTAAGACTTTTAAATCAATATAATGTTACTTTAGAATATTCATACATGAGAATTTGTACTTTTGTATTAACTTAACAAGCACCTAGGGAGTCTGAATAGTTAAGTTTATATAACTAAAGGAAGTACAGATAATGCAATCCCTATCAAACTACCAATGGCATTTTTCACAGAACTAGAACAAAAAATTTCACAATTTGTATGGAAACACAAAAGACCCCGAATAGCCAAAGCAATCTTGAGAAAGAAAAACGGAGCTGGAGGAATCAGGCTCCCGGACTTCAGACTATACTACAAAGCTACAGTAATCAAGACAGTATGGTACTGGTACAAAAACAGAAATATGGATCAATAGAACAGGATAGAAAGCCCAGAGATAAACCCATGCACATATGGTCACTTTATTTTTGATAAAGGAGGCAAGAATATACAATGGAGAAAAGACAGCCTCTTCAATAAGTGGTGCTGGGAAAACTGGACAGCTACATGTACAAGAATGAAATTAGAACACTCCCTAACGCCATACACAAAAATAAACTCAAAATGGATTAAAGACAATGATCCTTTGAAATATGGTTTAGGCTAAAAATTCTTTCCTTCTGAGAGTCTGGGATTTTGGTACATGCTAGATAAATGGGTGCCTATGTGACCAGCCCCCAATAGAAACCATGGGTGCTGAGTCTCTAATGAGTTTCCTTGTAGATTTTTATATATGTTGTCCCATCTTGTTGCTGAGGGATTGTGGGCATCCTGTGTGACTCCACCAGGAGAGAACTCTTGCTGCCTTGCACCGGGATTCCCCCTGATTTTGCCCATGTGACTTTTCCCTTTGCTGATTTTGCTTTGTGTCCTTTCACTCTAATAAACTGTGAGTATGACTTTATAAAAAAAGAAAGAAATACGTATTATTATTAGTCCAATTTTACAGTTAGGGAAATTCAGGGACTGGGGAGTTAGCCTGCCCCAGGCCACACAGTTAAGTGTATGGTTGCTGTTAAAATTGGGGTATGCCTATGGAATGTGAATATGAATATTCCAGAGAAGGACCGAGAAGTGCTGATGGTTTACTTCACTCCAATATCTACAGTGGCCAAATAGAGATGTGGATAATATGCTCCATAGCTAGGATGGGTAGATGATATGGCAAACTGGAGAAGATGGATGGTAAACTGGAGAACTTAAAACCCATCCATCAGTACATGTGGTGAATGAACCCCAGCCGACTGTGGCCGTCTAGCAACGCTGTACCAATGTTATCAAATCATCCAAGTTTGTAGAGTCTCAAATCTGGATTCATAAGGGAAACCTCCAGATTAAGTATTTGGAAAATGAAACCTCCAAATTCTTAAATATTTGGAAGTTAATTAAAGATTTTTTTAAGATAAAATATTAGGTGGGCTCCAGAGAACACATCAATCACTGAGCCCCCATGGCCTGAGAGCCATCAGTACACTGTTCCATCCTTATACAGAAGCATTTACTGACTTTCCCAAGTTTCTAGTAGTCTAAACTCTGAACAAAATACACAGTAGTTAAAAGGCACTTTCACTCAATATTAATATTCCTAATTGCTTAGTGAGTTGATTTCAGTGCTAAAATATTTGTTTTAAGAATAAACATAGGAGCATGTAAAATCAGAGTTCAGCAACATACTTTTAGTTTGGTGCCTTAGCATTTATGCTCCAACATTGGGAGCATCCCTGTGTTTCCTCTGATTAACTTCTCATGAGCTATAGCTGTCTCAGTCCACATCTCTTATACCAGATTATGAAGATCACTGGAAAAAAGAAAAGTCTTATCTCAGAAGAATAAGTTATAAAGCCCTGTTAGAAACCCATATGACAACATTAAATCCTTTTATCTGGCAATCTCAAAGTAGAATTGGGCTCATATTTCTGACAGTATCAAATGCCATGAACTGTCTCAAAAAAGAATTGACACATATACTAGGTGTTTTCTTGCTTGCTGTCTTGCTTGCGTTCATCTTTGTTACTCCCTTCCTTCCTTCCTTTTTCCCTTTTGTCCCCACCCAGTTTGCTCATATTCTGTCTTTTCTGGGTTCTTAATATTATCCTTGACCTCTAATGCAATCATAACTTGATTGTTTTGGCACCAGGTACTACTTTACAACAAAAAGGATTGAAATTATAAAAACATATTGAGAAGATAAAACATGTCCTCGGTAGAGTGATGTAAACGGTGAAGAGTGTCAACACCATACCTTATGAGGAACACGTAAATAAGTTGCGAAAAAAAGAATCTACAGGAAATATGATAGCAGTTTTGAAATATTCAGGTCAGCAATGAAAATCTAGTGTTTAGCTAGTTTGAAAGGTTATTCTGCCTTGGAAAGTGTGGAAGCTATGGGAGGTTGATTTTAGCTTAATAAATGAAATTATCTATCTGTAAAAATACCTAAGTAGTGTAGTGGACACCTCAAAAAATAGTTAAGAGTGGTATCAGGTTCCTGAATTGCCAGGCAGAAGTAATTGACCTCTAAATGTGTGCTCTGCCTCAAGAAGTCTAGAGAAAAACTATTAATATATAGTAATGCCATCATTTAAGATGATTTCTATGATATTACAGAGGATACCATTTACTCTAAACTAACTATAAACATCTAAACAGATTACATCGTAAATTGACTTTAATAGAAACTCAAAGTTTGTTGCTGTAAAAAGTATGAATGAATGTTACATTCTCTTGTCATATTGAGCTTATTTTCTCAATACATTGATGAACAACAAATAACTGAGCAACAAAACTGACACTAGAGAAAATTTAAGAAAACATCAAAATGTTTCCAGAACTATTCCCCTCTGCCATATATTTTCACACATTATAAGTTGAAGAGTTACATCAGATGATCTTATTTTTAAGTTCAAAAACTCTTCATAGCACTTTCTCCTTGCTTGGGTCTTCCATAAAGCTATGAAAATACATGCACATTATGTCTGCTTTTCAACACTCTGTACCTAGTAATAGTTTGTTCAGAATATGTTGGCCTCACTATATTAACCAATGTTTATCAAAAGGTGGCAATGGTTTTCTAGGAAAAAGATTACTCCAGGAAAAAAATTGTTTTTTTTAAATTTTAAATTATGTGGTTAATGTTCAGTTGTTTCTTTGCTTTCACTGTACAGGTCTGGATTGGCATGTATTACCAAGTGACTGGGAAGTAAATGTTGACATTTAAGTGGTTTTTGTTGCATATTTACTTTAAGAAAACACTAGGCTATTGTAGAAAATTCTAATAATTGTCTTCAGAAGAAGCAGATCTTAAATAACTACCAGTTAACACATAGCGCTTTGCAAATGAAATTGAAATAAATCCCCAATTATATTTAATGCAACAAAGGGTTATAGAATATCCTTATGAAGAAATAACATAGACTGCATTGTAGTCTTTGTCTGTGGCCCTGAAAATTGTAGTCGGCTACTATTATTCTTTACAGATTTCACTGTGTCATGCTTCACTGTTCACCAGTTGTCAGGGAAAAATGTTTGTACCCTGGAGAAAATGAGACCAGTCTTACCTGTAAGCAAATTGATATTGATGCCTTTTGTCCTAGAAATGCACCTGCATTTTATTAATGTTCTGATTTGGATCATACTGCTTTAACTGGTTATTTTTTCCAGTTATTCTGCCTGGGGAGGGAGCAGTAAAGAGGAGAGCAGTGGGAAAAGGTAGAAACAAAACACTGCTGGATTTAGGGCCGGCAGACATAGCTTGGATCACTCGAAAGCATATTTCCATTTAAAGTTGAAATCTTTTCCTCTAGTTTCTTCACGGTCATTATTAGTTTTTCTACTTGAAAGTAGATAAATGTGAGTGTATATATACATATAAAGGGCAGCTTCTTTCTGCTTTTCTGCATTCCATGTTTTGCCCTAAGTTGTTAGTGAACTGCTGTGCTGGAAAATGAGGGGAAACCCATATGATTCAGTTTAGCATGCTCGAAACAAATGGTGTGGCTTTGTTTTCCGAGATCTTTTTTCTTACTCATTTCATCCTAGGGAGATGGAAACCTTTGCATGGCTTAGGTTTTCAGGCTAGGTGTCAACAGGACTAGTCACTGTGAAAGTACAACTGTAATTAAGTGGCCTGCAGGTGATCTCAACTCTACTGCATTCTGTAACATACTGGGGTGTGTATCTCAAGCTCCTTATTTTTCTTTTTTCCTCTATATCTATTTAAGCTCTTTTACTGTTCAGTAGTGCCTGTTAATCAGGGAACAAGATGGTTTGAAATATGATTTTCTTAAAGCTGGTTTGAAAGCTTAGAAGAAATAAGGGATTTGAAATCCATAGATTTTCTTAGTATTTTCTTTGCCTATGCCCCACCACCCTAGATTATTAAAAACTGCCCACCCCAAATTATACTCATAGGAAGAAAACAATTCAAGTAGGAGAAGCCCTTAAATGCTCTTTTATAAAACTCAAACTGAGAGGAAAACTTTTACATTAATTAATGAGAATTCAACCCTTTAAAAGTTTGATGACTTTCGAAACTTATGTACTTATAAAATCTGATTCCATCTCTAGGGAGGAAAAAAAGACATCTTGCTTTCATTAAAGCAAAAATGACCAAAAACGTTGACCATACATTTGCTATTAAAGATAACTATATTTAATTCAACAGAAATTGGTTTTTCACCAAGTCTAAATGACCTGCAGCATTATAGCATTGGCTGCCGTTCTCTCAGTCAGAAGCCAGGCTATGGAAAGCCAGAACTTTCCTTTATATCTAGTACAAAGATTGTGCTTAGGGTTTAAATAAAATGAAAAGAATAAGCTGGAAAATTAGAATATGTTGAAGGTTGAAAGATTTGATCCTGTGACTTTTACATAACTCAGGAAGGAAATAACCCAATTCCTCTCCACTTTCAGTGGAAAAGCAAGTCAAAACCATAGAGGCTGAGAACTTTCTCTACAAGGATTTTCAAAGATTTATATAAAGATGTTGGGGAAATTCACAGAGACCTGGATAATGTTGGAAAATCTTATGTTTTGAAGGCAGGACAGGGCTGCCTGATACAACAATGCCATCTATCGGCTTCCAGGGAATGGCACTGACCATAGCTTGTTTTGACTGTCTGAAAAGGGGAGAGTTGAGTAGTTTGGAACTTGTGAATAGAAGCTCATTAAAAGAACAGGTGCCATTTCTCATGTGCCTTGCTTTTGAATGAGAAATTATATGTGATGTGTATACTCCACACATAAAAACATAACGCATATGAATATATGTTCACACATCATCAACAACCCTCTCTTTCGTGCTAGATGATGAGTTTTTCTTATCATTATATTTTTACAGTAGTTGGGTTTTGTCTACCTACGGACTAGCAGGTGTCATACGGAGGATTCGGTTTTATCTTAACCGACAGCACTCTCCTTTTTTCAGTGTGTTACTCATGTCTTAGCCTCCCACCCCTCCCAACTCCAGTAGTTACTGTGATTTGTAGGCAGACTTAGTATAGAAAAAGCATAGAGGACAGAGCCTTCTCTCGCTTGAGCTGGATCAATTCTACATCCAGATATTATAATCCAGCGTGTAAAAGAGAAATTTTGGCTCCTTTGAGGAAAGAATAAAACATTTGATTGTGGCTGTTTTAGTTTCTTTGCCTTTAAAGTTCATTAAAAGTCATGTCCTATAAAATCAGTTGTAAAAATATGTGATCATTTTGAAAGGTAGCATCTTGATTATAAAATAAACACATGCCTGATATTTACATGATTCAGAAATACACAGGGAGTATGCATATTATTTCAAATAATATTAATATTAAGGGGCTCAGAAGTGCAATAACCTTAAAAACACTGAAGATATCAAAATAGTCCACCTAAAATGGAGCTAGAAGTTAACGAAGTAATTAATTCTCAATATTTTTTGTTCTTGAAGAATATTGAGAAAGTGCAAAAGAATAAGGACCTTGACATGCAGTAAATTAGGATGTGTTTTTCCTGGATTTCCTCAATGATGGTGAAAATATATATAACAAAATAATTGATGCAAGGAATTCTTATGTTATATTTAATTTTATGGTGATAGTTGTATATGCATAATAAAGTTTTTGATCAATTGTAAATAGAAAAATCTGCACTAAAAAAGTAACATTTTTATTTAAATAATTCCCTTCCCCTCATTTTCATCAATTTGATCACTTGCTTTAGCTCTTGGGGGTTCTAGTTAGCACTTCAACTGACTCCTACTGATTAGTAATTTGGCTAATTGATTGTCAAATTGTAATTATTGCTATGCAACATAAGTGTTTACTTTAGGGTAGTATAGACTGTCTTTCTCATTTAAAACATTTACACTAATAAGACTCTATTCAAACAAACATTTATTTGCATACTGTGGCTCATTTGAAAGAAAAATTGAGTTATAAAAATAGGAACCTATTGTACTGTTGCCATCGCCTGAGTAAAAATACAAAATAGCACATTGTTTCCCAAACTTGAGTGCTATAAATCCCAGCTTGTCTATGTTGGCCATGTTGATTACTATCTGTGCTTTACATACTTAATATCTTTCCTTAAACTGACTCTCATTTTTTTTACTAAAAAATATTTTTAAAGGAAAGTTTATAATACTTCTATAAATGAAAAACTAGAATTTCCATAAATAGTAGGTTATCACTTTTAAAAATGGGGAAAAGTCATAATATTGCCGTGTTAATTAATATAATAAGTAAACCATTATTACATCTAATTGATTTGCCAAAAATGAAATAACTTTTTCAGGGAGAAAAATTGAACAATTTTTCATCAGTCAGCAATAATGGCATATCTGGCTTAATTCATGATAAAGTAAGGTTCTTGGCATCAACAGGATGTTTCTATCTTTTAGTTCTAATGTTAACTAGTAGTGAGAATCACAACTTGCATATGTAAGTTCTAGGGAAGGGTAAACATCATTTAATTAGTTTTTCTGATAGTGTTGGACACTGAGATCAATCCTAAGCATGTTGTAAGTGACTTTGGTTCAACAAACCTTGTGTTTTGCATTAAGAATCCATTTGAAGAGCAGGTCAATTGTACTTGAAAAACAAAACAAAACAAACAAACAAAAAGAAGCCGTTTGAAGAGCATCTCCTCTTCCTCAGAAAGAATCTGGATTAACCACTGATTGCTGCCATGTTGCTTAGAAAATACTTACAAAAATTGATATCAAATCGTTTAACCATCTCTTCATACTGTACAGAATATTTTCAGTAGAGTCTTCGGATGATTCCATAATGAGGTCAGTCAGGTAACCCTGGCTATCAATAATTGTTGGTGGATTGAATATATGAATATTAAGAAGACATGTTCTCAGTATGCTGGCTGAGATAATGCAGAATGATCACCTTCTAGAAGGGAAGATTTATTATGTGTCAGGCACTACGCTAAATGTTTCACATTAGTTATCTCATTTAACCTCACTGCAGCCTTCCTATGTGGGTACTATTATTACTCCCATTTTGTAGCTAAACAAGCTGAGGGTCAGACAATTTGACTGAAGTCTCTTAGCTAAACCCGCTGCCTTGGTGGCCAATGACAAGGTATTGCATGCTACAGCTCTGTCTTTGTGCCCAAAGGACCTGGTCTCTGGCTCCAGACTTGGCCTATGGGTTTTCCCCAGGAACCAGGATGCAGGCCAGCCCAGTCCTGAGGGATCATTCCCAAGTATCCACCCAACCTTTCCCGCCCACCCCTTCCCTAGATACCCAGTGACAGAGAGTCTGATCAAGGATGTGTGTGATTAGGATTAGCCAGGGAAAGAAATAATGACAATCTTTCTCTAATTCTTGCTTGATGTCTGTTCCACTTGGTGCAGTCTTCCCCTTCACCCAGCCCTCAGAGCCTAAGTACCTACACTTTAGTCCGGATAACTTTGAAAATTATTTCTTGTACCGTGAGTGTACATACCCATTTCAGGGACACTGACCAATAAAACCAGTTCCAAATTTATAAGTCTTCTGGGAAATGTTTGAATTCCTTAAAAATATAGCTATTTTATATATTTTTGTGTATATATGACCATTTAAAAATATGATAGCAATGCGTTCTCTGAAAATGTTAAAATATGTAATACATTTCTGAAAATTACAGTGAACGCCTATCCATTCACTGTGGCATTATGGTTACTTGGGTGGTTTCTTAGCTGTAACTTAGTTAACAACTTCTTGGTTTTCTTTTACATTTCTAGATTTTTTTTGTTCTACTTAAGAGAAATGCCTGTTTTTTGAGAAATTTTAGAAAATAACTTAAGATATCTTTCTTTCTTCGCATTGATTTTTAATTTTGGTTAAACGAGAACTCCATTTCTTTTTCATGGCTTTTGCTTTAAGGGAGCAATTGTCTTTATCTTAGTTGAGAATTTTATATTCATTCCTCTTAAAAATCCTTATTTCTTATGGGTCATGTTATCTTTTTTTTAATTTATAGTAGAGACAGAGTATTTTTGCTTCCCCAAGAAGGTATGGAAATTGTATATTTCAACAACATATGATGCTATTTTCCATGCAAATGATGTAAACGTTTTCTTTTATTTCTTTGCTCTCACAGACTTGTTTATCTTTTCTCTCCCCCTAAATTTTAGGAGGATTCTGGTTCTCCCTTTTTGCTAGGTTGCTCTTGTTAACAGCTAGAGTCACAGTAAAGAAGGCTATTCTCACCATATCAGTCACTTGATGGTAGTCTTTGCAAATCCAGAGGCCCTCTCTTTGTAGTTTTGCATTGATGCAATTCAGTGGTTTTCAAAACTGGCTGAATAAATGAATCATTAAAAGGGTTACCATTTTAAAGACAGCAAATGTTCAAGCCCCACCTCAGCCATAGTCTACAAGATATTCCCAATGTTTCATGGTTGAGAACTTCCTGATTGAACCAACCCCAGCCCACATTATATCATAAGTACCTGGCACACAGGAGGCTTGATAAATATATATGTTTTAAATGAATAGAATTCTGGCAAGATTTACTCATGTAAAGGATGGGTAAGAAGCATGTAGAACATTGTTATTTGGTGACCCTAATCTTTTGTACAGAAATGAATTATATAATGCTCACAGTTTTCTCAAAGAATAATGATCCCCTTGCAAAACAATTGATTTTATGCTATGAGCTTTTAGGTATAACTTGAAGTCATGGCAATACTGCATTTGCCATATCTTTTAGTATCTTTGGAGAAGGCTGCCTGGAGATAAGAACTTAAGTGGAGTGTTTTGTATTTTCGCCAGTACCTTGAGAGCAGTTTTTATTTTGTTTTTAATGGCAATAAAAATTAAATCCAAAAATCCTAGACATAGCTGATAAAAGTTTGGTGGTTTATTTGGCAAGTGAATGCCTCAAGCACTTCATTTGTACCACTTTGAAATGGGATTGCTTGATTAAGAAATGCAGACTTTAATTCTCTTACATTTAAAGAGGTATCAGTGCTCTTTGAATGTTTAATTCCCCTTGGTAATCACCATGAATGTTTTTAGGATTTACTTGAAATATATTTGTCTGTTTGAAACTAGAATGCCAGACACTGCTTATTAATATACTCTTCAGTGCAGTACTATACAAATACACAGTCCTGTGATTGCTTTATCTAATTGTCCCCTGGTAAGGGATTTTTTTTTAAGTTGGAAAAAAAAACCCAGAAAAAGTTTAATGAAACACCATCAAATATGTCCTTTTTTTTTTTTTTTTTTACAATCCAACTGTTCATATAAGTCTTCTGCCTAAAGGGGCGTATTGGTATAGCCAAGATAGCTGTAAAATTAGTCTGTGTGTATTAATGTCAATATTATTTCATTATAGACATGCCTACCCATAAAGAATCTAATTTTTGTATGATTTTTTTTTTCAAATACTGGCCAATCCCTGAAGGAAAATACCTGTAATGTAAGGACAGTTGCCAATTATAAAAATCATTGTTTAGATGGAAACCGAGAGTATTCACCCACTGTGGTCATTACTTGTGCTTGCACAATGACATTTGATCAAGTTGTTTCTTAATAATTTATTCAGATGCTAATATTCAATTTAAAATATTCCTTACCTGAAAGTAAACACGTCCTTGAAGTAAATGATTTGAACAAGAAAAACATGTAAGAAATGTGTGCATATACATATATTTAGAGAGTAAATACATATGTAATATAACATATAGTAGTGTAATATATATTGCAATAAAATATATTAAGATTTTTCAAGGTGTTAGGGTGTTAGGTTTTAGGCCTTTACACATGCTGAAGGGTAAGATATTTCACTGTTTAACTTCAAAAGCATACACTTTGGTTATGTCACAATTGTTTGAGATTATTCAAAGATCATGCAGAAAAGTATACCATGGTGAGAATGATTCAACTCTAATATTTGTTATGCAAAAAAATAAAGGAAAGGAAAGGACAGATAGGGCATATCGTTCCATGCCATGATTTCCATGTCAAAAGGGATCAGTGCAACATAAATATGAAACAACTAATTTAAGCTATGAACTTAGTCAGTAAGCTCATCTTTAAGTATAACTTTGATATGTTAATTTATTCAGTTGGAGTATCAGTAATATACTTTATAACTTCTCCCTAAGACTGAGAAAATATTGGGACACCCACCCACACTTTGACTCTTCTTTCAGTAATTGTCATCAGTGTGTCCTAGGAAGCAGAAGAGGAATAGATAATCAACCAGGTAATCGTGCCTTGCCTGCCACAGTTTGTGTTTTTCTTGCTTTTGTTGTTTTCACATCCACTTTGAGTGTTCTTTCATAAGGTATCATAAACCCATAGGAGTATTAGATGGACTCTTAGAACTAAAAGGAAAGTTCTCATTCTTACAGTCTAGTAAATGTAGACACACTTAAATGTCTTAAATGCACGCATAAGACAAAGTCTCTTTGCCAAAAGTGCAGAGCGAGTACTGAAGTTTTTCCACTTGGGAACAAGAGGAAAAATCTATTGTTAAGACCATTTGTTCATGCTCCCAAGGGGTTCAAGGAGTTCAGCTTTCAGCTTTTTATGCATTTCTATCCAATATATATGAATTAGTGATTTCAGTGGTTAAGACTAGTCATCTCCATTTCTTCCTTGCTTGTCTATGTTTTATTGGTTATTTAGGTCCAGAACTTTCCCATCTACGTTGAAAATCATTTGATTGGAGCTAAGCATCCTATCCCACAACACTCAGAAGCTGATTTCAGCAATTACTGTACAGCTTGACACACACACATTTCAACTCATCTCTCACATGGGTGTTGTACAAATTGAATGGGTGTTGAACTTATGACTTGTGGAAAAGTGTCAGCAAAAGCAGTTTCACCAAAAGACTAGATATGTAGCAGTTTTTTCCACCATTTTCATTATTTTTAAAAATTTCTACTGATAATGTACCATCTCTTACATGAAATTGCCTTTGAACTGATCAGATGGGATGGACTTAATTATGTCCTTAAACCATCTCAAACCTGATCATAGGCACAGCAAACCTGCTGGAGATGAATAGCCTAGACTTAAATGACCTGGCTGCCTTCTAAACTCTTCTTTTGATCGTGGGCAGAGTTGATAGGCTCTTGCTCTGGGATATAACTATGTATGCATTTATACAAGTTTGTCAAATGGAAGTTGAAACCTCTATATCCACTTTACTAGAAAGGACACCAATTTTCTGGTTAATTATAGTCTGTTAGAAAAGTTTGAAAGAGCTAATGAAACCTCACGATTGTCCAACTAGTACTTAATGAGGAGAATGAGGAACTTATCATCTATGGATGAACTCAAGCCTACAGTTCTTTCATCTTTCTCTTCTTCCTGTTTCCCCTATGTTATCTTTTCTTTTTCTCGTAAACCTCTGCTCTATTCCCTTTGAATCCAGCTACACTTCCACATTCCCCACCACCACAGCCCCTCTGTCTTTCCCTGCTCTTCTCTTTTTCTTGTCTTGCATCTTCCAATTACTCCCAGTGTCCCCTACATTTTCATGGTGTTGTAGTTTAAACCTGTATTCTCCCTGGTTATCCTGTTTACCTTTGGTATGAATTCATCAGTTTTAAATTATTGTAATGTGTCATCATTTAAAGCTTTCATTACCAAGTTTCATATTGGAGACTTACTACTCAAAGTATGATCCATGAACCAGCAGCTTGGACATGCTAGAAATGCCAAACCTCAGGCCCCTCCCCAGACCTTGAATCAGAATCTCCCGTTCAACAAGATCCCCGTGTCATTGGAATGTACCTGAAAGTGTGAGAAGCACTGCGTTAGAATACATTTTCTATATAGTAAAGTAGCATTTAAAGAAAGGGTTTACAAAACAGTGTTAGTTATTTGTAATTTAACGGGGAAAAATGCTGAAAGAGTATAGTCTTTTTTCTTCTTTTGCGATGAAAGCTTTGTAAGGACAGAGATATTCTCCTTAAGTATTTAACAGTGTTCTTAGAACTTTAAAATGCTATGGTTTTAGCTGTTTTTCTGGGAAGATTTTTAATCAGTAAGTATTGAAAACATTAAGATTTGTCGTATGTATGTAAACTAAGGGCCCAGGTAAAAATGAAGATTCAGTATATCCTTCAAAATCTGCAGACCATAAATTTTATTATGTTTATGTTTGGATCATATAACAATATGTTTGAGTATTAATAATTATTATTATAGTTAGTGATTGTGGAAAGTTTATAATTTGACAAGCAGTGTGCAAAACACTTTATGGAAGTTAGCTTGTTTAGTGCTTACAACAACATTACTAGCTAGCAAAGCTATAATTCTCATTTTCAGATGAGGAGACTGAAGCCAAGTTTCATAGGCTTATCAGTGGCAGAGCAGGGATTTAAAGCCAAGTCCATCTGATGTTAGAACTTACGTTTGTAAGCTTCATGTTATACTGCCTTCCTTAGTGTATAATGTACAGTTAGGTTCATTAGTTGAAGTAGCAATAAAAAAAACCTTATATCATAGTAGCAGATTCTCATCTGGGAGTTTGAAATTGACATGTACACACTGCTATATTGAAAATAGATAACCAACGAGGACCTGCTGTATAGCACAGGGAACTATGCTCAATACTCTAATAACCTAAATGGGAAAAGAATCTGAAAAAGAATAGATACATGTTTATGTACAACTGAACCGCTTTGCCGTACACCTGAAACTAACACAACATTGTTAATCAACTATATTCCTATAAAATAAAAATTTAAAAATTAGACATCTGTAAAGTTTTTACAATGAAAAGTTGGTATTCTTTCAATAATCATGGTGGAATCAGTAATTTCCCTTTATTTTAGTCTTTTTACATTAAACTAAATTAACTTCTAAAATCCTCAAAACATTTCACTCATGTATTGCTATTTATTAATATATTTGAAAATAACTTTGTAATTATTTATGTATTAGTTTTTCTCCCTCCTAGTATAACATGGTAGTTAGACACTTACTTCTGGAGTTCAGTTCACTGGGTTCTCATCTGGGTTTCAATGATTACAAGATATGTGACCTCATGCATATTAGTCTTCTCTACTTCAGTGATCTCGTCTTTAAAATGGGGGTACAAAAGAGCGTCTATCTCACAGTTTTGCTTTGAGGATTATTTTGGATAATTTATGTAAATTGCTTAACATATTGCTGTACGTAAATTAAGCACTCATATCTATTAATATTATTAGATAGTCACGTCTTGAGAATAGAGATTTTATCATATACATCCTTGTATATACCAGTTCTGGTATATGATGGGTAATTTGGGGGATGGGTTCAGCTGTAAGTATCAGAAAACCTATCAGTAGCTTAAACAGATAAAGATATATTCTCATATAAAAAGAAATCCGGAAGCATGCACTTGAGTACTGATATGCCACTAAGAATTCAAGTTTTTTCCATCTTTCTGTATCACCATTTTTTAGTTTGTGTGTTTTATCCTCGTGTTCACAGAATTGCTACTGTAAGCCAGATATTGTGTTCACATTCCAGAAAGATAGGAGGGAAAAGGGCAAAAGAAGAAATGAAAAGGCTGGGTGAAGAATGCTTGCTGAATCTATCCATGCTAAAATCTTTCCTTATATTCCTATCACAGGATTTCTGCTTGCACCTTCTTGGCAAGAAATGAGATATCTAGCTACATTTAGCTGCAAGTGAGTCTAGGAAGGTAAATATTTTAGCTTTCTAGCCCCTACATAAAGGAAAACAATGGAGAAGAGCGTCCTGAATGCCTTCAGGGTAACTGATCCAAAAGATCTACTATAGTACTCATTGGTCATTCAATGAACCAAGGAAAAAAGTCAACATGTAACCCTTTAAATAGAATGCATCGAGCCTTTTTATATAAAATGAAATCCATATATATATGTAAATATGGTGACTCCCTTTATCCAGTATTTTGCCACTAAAGTGTTTGAAGTAAGGAATGAAACTTTGCACAGATAATTTATTTTGGCAGCATTGTCATGGTGACAGGAAAAAAAAATTGTCCCTAGAGCAGTCCCTGAAAAAAACTGCTCTTAGCAAATACTCAGAGGTGTTTTTGCTGCTGCAGATAATCATAGGAGTTGCCAGAAATTAAAATGTGCAAAGGATAGATACAAATCTTTCCCCTTCTTTGCAATGTTGGAGAGATCTTGATTCTTTTTTAACCTCCATAGTCTTGTTGTCACGTTTTGTAGCTTCTTTCTTTGTAGAGTCTCTGTGACAGCTCAGTTATCACGGTTTCCATCTCTGTAAGCACCCAAACTTTTGTCAATTGTGGATGGGTGATTTCAGGAAATTGTTACCCGACCTCTTTGTCTTTAACCAGTCCTCCTTGAACTCATCCATTGATAACGCTGCCATATGCTTTCCACCCCAGCCTCAGTTATCTTCCATGGATTTTTGTTTTGTTGTGTCTTTAATCTTGAAAGTGCTCCACAAGCTATACCCAATGCAGGGTGATCTAACTATTCTTCCCCTTTCCATACCCTAGTAGCCTCACATTCATGAAGACCCTCTCCTTTCTATCTCCACAAAGAAGTATTCCTCGTTCTACTTTTAAAGAGATACTCTTGACCTATATTGTTTCATTAATGCAAGATGACCTGAACTAAACTGACTCCACTTTAAATTTTTCTATTCGTTCTTTTCTCCTTGTCAACATGTCTTTCTTGATTCGTTGATTTATTCACTGATTAACTAGCAAATACTTTTGGAGCATTGTGTGTGCCAGACCTTTTGCTAAACATAATATTTATGGAAATAAAGAATTTAGGCTGTGTTCTCAAGGAGATTACAATCTATTGGGGAAGAATGATTTTATACTACTATTAGGATAGCCTCTAATTTTTTGAAGTCTTGAGCTGTAGTTGATCAAGTCCCTCACTCTCCCCTTCTATCTCCCCCACAAATACACACACACACACACACACACACACACACACACTGAAATGAAAGTTTCTTAAAGTAAAGAGGGATTCATTCTACTTCTTTCTTTTTGAATTACATCCTCAACCACATGTATACAATAGGATTCTAATAAAAATTAGGTTTTCTAAAATATTCTGGGAAATACCTGAAAAAATTAGGATGGAGTGAGGTAAGGATAAATATTTTCTTGACTTGTGAGAAGATAACATAAGAAAATATCATATAATGTGATTCAATGAAGATACATGGAAAAAATATATTATTAAAATTTGGAAATTAAAAATAATGGACATTAAGAATCTTTCCCCCTTTGTATGTATGTAGTGTGGTACTGTTATGCTACTTGGTAGCAGACTAGAAATTTGAGCATAATCTAACTAGAGAGAAAAGATGGTTAATCCTAGTTCTGTGTTTTTCCAGTATACCATGTTTTTCAAAATCTCTCAAAAAATGTAAATAAGTAATAATTGATTTTTTTCTATTTCTCCAGAATTTTATTATTCTATATTTTCTTGTTTCTCTTGCAACATCTTATCTTTGGTTTTTTTGTTTGAAACACATATTTGCACTGTCCAGTTATTATGCCTACATTGTTTTTCGCTCACTGAAGGGTATTAGGTACCATAAGAAAGATATAACTCAGTATCTCAGTTCATGGTCAAACACACATAAAGAATACCTCCTTTTGTTACCAAACCAAACTCGGGTTCTCTAGCCTGATGCACAGCAAAGCCAATCTACTGACACTGAGTTGTGGTGAAGGAAAGTACAATGTTTATTTGCAGGCCACCAATCAAGGAGAATAGGCAGCTCATGCTCAAAAGACATAGCTGCCGAATGACTTTTAAGCAAGGGTTTTTAAAGACAGTGTTAGGGGAGAGGGTCTTAGGATGCATGATCAGCTTGTGGATCTTCTTCTGATTGGTCGGTGGTGAGGTAACAGGGTAATGTTTTGGGACTATCAATCATCAACCTTCTGGTTCCAACCCAACCAGTCTGGGGTCTACTGCTTGTGGTCAGCATGGAGTCACCATCCTCCATTGGGTGGGGGTCTTAGTTCCTGCAGAACAACTCAAAGATATGCATCAGATTGTTATGTATATCCCTTGAGGAGGAACTAGGAGTCCTGTGACTCTGTTGTTCTGATCATTAACTGCTTGAGTCTGTTCTCTGGAACTCAGGGAAGGCCTAGGAGGCTAAAGCCTTTTTTCTACAAACAAGAAATGGGGGATATGGGGAGCTTTTGTACTGGGGAAGGTCCCACAGGTTCCTGCTTGGTTTCAATCCATCCTTTGATACTCCTTAACCCCAAGGGGAACAGGGGCAGGACAAGAAAGGGAATAAATTTTGGATAGAGAGATTAATCATAAACTCAGCAGGGGAACTCAATTTTAGGGGGACTCAGTTTCACTTTTACACCCTTGGATGAAAACTGAATGCTCATGATGTATTCTTTTACATGAACATCTAATTATTCAAGTTAAACTCTAAATGAATTTTTTTCATCTTATTTAAGAGTAAGTTCGTTTTTTCTTCCATAGTCAGGTAATCTTTTTCAGTGATCTGTAATGTCTCCCAAGAAGTTAGAATCTTAGCGAGTGTTTGAATCTTAAATTATTGTTTGTTCTGTCTTGGCTCAAAGATCCCACCCTTTGGAATTACAAAACCCTTTCTCTTATTGCTGAAAGCATTTAATGTATGCAAACTTATATTTGGCTTGAAAGCATTTTTAAAAATAAACTTTTCAAATTGGAATGTTCTTACTGAATTCAAGCTTTTATGATGCTGTTTGATTTGGCATATGTTCCTTGTGATATCTGCATTGAAAACACTTTGCATTTGAGAGACTTTCCCTGCCTTATTGGGACATTTCAACTCAATTTATAGTTATCAGTAGGAAAAGAAAGAAAACATTTCCATCCAAAAGAGGTTTCAGTAGGATTTAGCAGTAGGTACTTTAAAAAGAACAACAGCATCAACCTTGAACCTTTGCCTACTTTTTTAAAAGAACGCAACATTACAAAATTCTCTCTTCCTTTTTTAAGGATCCACAGAAAGAGGGTTCTTCCTAGTCTCTTTGAAAATCTAGTAGTCTTCTTCAAGAAACTTTTCTTTCCATCTTACCTGATCCACTTACAGTCAGAATAAGACTAAATTTATTACACAGTGTTAATTTTAATGCTACAGCGTCGGCCATTGGTTGACTGCTTGGATCCTTCACAGAGAATGTGAATCTATCAGGATGCATTTGGCTTCACATAATAATCAATTCTTAGAGGTTTAGACCATGAGGATGGTTACTATTTACTTACAAGGAGCTTGAGGGTAGATGTTTCCATGGTTAGAAACACATATCATGGTTAGACGGCTCCATGATTCTTCACAAATGGAAGATATCTGGAAAATTAGCATGTAACTTGATCTTACCAAGACCCTAGAAACTCCCTTTTTGCTCTGTTATAGTCCTTAACCTTCAAAGGCCACCACTGTTCAGACTTCTGACAACAGGTTATTTTTCTCAATTTTGTACCTTTTATAAATGGTATCGTATATGATGTACTCCTTTGTGTCTGACTTCTCTTGTTCAGCATTATGCTTGTGAGATTTACCCCGTGTTGTTGCATGTAACAGAAGATTGTAGTCATTACTGTGTAATGTTACAGAGTGGGAAATACGCTGTAATTTATATGAACTCTATTGTTTTAGTAGTTTCCAGTTTATAGATATTATTAATAATACTATATCAGCATTCAATATATGAGCATTTAATATGTCTTTAGGTAAACGTAGGACCACAATTCTATTTGATATCTATGTAAGAGAGGAATTACCTAGTTATAAGGCATACGTATATTGAGCTTCAGAAAATACTGACATCCGGTTTTCCAGAGCAAGACATCTTTTTCCTCATTCTGAGGATCATATTTTAAATTTTGTAAATATATTTTCCAATCATCAGGGGGAAAATATAAACCGAAGCATGTGGGCAATGAATTGCATTTAATTGGAAATGAAGATGTGAAAACTAGGCGGGGGGAGAGTATATTTATATTACTTCACAAAAGAACATATTCAAAAAAGCAAACAACTATACCTTGGCTGTATTAGAGAGTTAAAAAGGATAAAGCCAGGTTTTTGAAAAGTGGCCTAGTTTTCTTTTTCCTCCCTTTTAAAGAATCTTATAGGTCATTGAGGGGAAAATAAATACTTGTCATTTCAGAAAGCATACCTGTTCTTTTTTTTTTTTTGGTAGAAAATAAAATCCACCTATAAAACATGAAAATTAAACTTGGAGCAGATCACAGGAGATAACTCTAGCCACCAAAACACTGTTGTTTTCTTCTTTTCTAAATTATTAACTTAAAATATTTGTAGCTATATTCAAGTTTCCTATATTTCAGTTTTTAATAATATTCAATTGTTTCAGGATATCTGATCTTGATACAAGGTTTTGATGTAATTTTTAGTAGATTTTGTATAAACTAATTCTGTGTTGTGTGTAGAGGAGTAGAGTTCCCTGTGCTATACAGCAGGTCCTCATTGGTTATCTATTTTCAATATAGCAGTGTGTACATGTCAATCTCAAACTCCCAGATGAGAATTTGCTACTATGATATGTTTTTTTTTATTGCTACTTCAACTAATGAACCTAACTGTACATTATACACTAAGGAAGGCAGTATAAAATGAAACTTACAAACGTAAGTTCTAACATCAGATGGACTTGGCTTTAAATCCCTGCTGTGCCACTGATAAGCCTATGAAATTTGGCTTCAGTCTCCTCATCTGAAAATGAGAATTATAGCTTTGCTAGCTAGTAATGTTGTTGTAAGCACTAAACAAGCTAACTTCCATAAAGTGTTTTGCACGCTGCTTGTCAAATTGTAAACTTTCCATAATCACTAACTATAACAATAATTATTAATACACATATTGTTATATGATCCAAACATAAACATAATAAAATATATGGTCTGCAGACTTTGAAGGACATAACTGAATCTTCATTTTTACCTGGGCCCTTAGTTTGTATGCATACGACAAATCTTAATGCTTTCAATACTTACTGATTAAAAATCTTCCTAGAATAACAGCTAATACCATAGTATTTAAAAGTTTTAAGAATATTATTAAGTACTTAAATTGATTTAGCTAAAATTTTTCAAAAACGAATCTTAGTTCAAGGGTATTCTTTTAGTTATTTCTCACTGTCAAAAAGTCTCCTTCCATGTCATTTTAAGTGAGAAAGTCAAATGGTATTTTGAAACATTGGCTTGAAGAAAACTGTAGTTCAGTTTGCTTTGATGAGAAGGAGGAATAATTTCCAATATTAGATTAGACTGAAAAGAAATATAGAAGAGAGTTTTACTGGAAGATCTTTGCCTTTTATCCTTTTAAGGTTTCATGGAACTATTATAAAACTATTCCGTTTTGTTTAAGATGTTCCTTTAAGCAACTTTCTAAACCTCAAGGCGTTTGTCTTAGGCTTTGTACTCTGGGGCTGTATTGTCAGAAGTCTTTGTTTAAAAAAGCCTTTAGTAAAATTCTTTAAATTTGAATTTAGGCCCCAACAACAACAAAGTACTTAATATTGCTGCCTTTCTTTATGTAATGATCAACCCCGCTTACGCTCTCCTTTATGTTGATGAGCCATTTTCTTGAATCCTTTTCTAAAATGAGGTTAAAGAATAATGTGACATAAATCTTATATATATGCTCTGATTTTTAAAGAGTCTTCATTTTTACTTTTGTTGGTCTGGAAGTTAATGATTCTACTTCATGTGGTTCTATTTGGTTGTAATCCTATATTCAACATTGTACTGAAGTCTGTTAAACATTGATAAGCCGGTTTTTATGCAGCAGGTCCTCAGAGAGCATTGCACTAAAATGCTGTAAAGACTGGATTAGGTTTAGGTATTTTAAGGTGGTTTTGAGACATTTTCCTAGTGTCTGTTCTTCCAAAGGTGCCAAATCAACTTGGCCTTGATTTAATATTGCTAAAATTGTAATGCTGAGCTGACTTGGAGCCTCGCATACTTCAGAACGAGATTTTCTAGCGGTGATTTAACAAATATTTCTACTTTTTTTTTTAACTACTGCGGAATGCAATGCACACATGGGACATTATTGTGTAGTTGCTGTGAGACACCCGAGTTCTTTGCCAAAATCTTAAGTTCCTTTCATTGCTATTCTAGTTATACCTTCTTCTGTTATCTCTTGCCAGGATTCTAACGGCCTCATTTGATACTGTTTTTATTTAGTAAGGAGAGTTCTATTGTGTTTAATTTCTTCTGAGTTGTACTGAATTAAAATCAGCCTGCATTCCAGAGATAACCACTCTTAACATTTGGGAGTGTATCTTTCGCATATATGCTTTCTATACATAGACATATTTTGAAAATTAAAATGGTATCGTGCTTTACAGGTTGTTTTATAACTCACTTTAAAACAATATTTTTGTTACATAATATTTTATACACAGAAAGTAATATATATTCATGTGTAAGATATGAAAATAAAATAAACACACCCCGTAACCACCACCTGACTTTGCAGAATAGTACTGATGCTTTGAAGTCCCATGTATCCCTGTGAAATATTAATCCTTTCTCTCTCTTGCAAGGATAACTGCTCTTCTTAATGATGTATTGATCATCCTCTTAATTTTAAAAAAGTTTCAGTATATATACACACATATATAAAATATATACACACGTACATGTACACTGAGTAGTTTTTGTGTGTTTTTCAACTGTATATAAATGTTATAATGCATGTAATCTTTTCTGACTCATTTGTAATTCAACAGTTTCTCTGAGGTTCCTCACAGGAACAAGTACAGCTGTAGTTCCATCCTTTAGACTGCTATTTAGTATTCTACGGTATAAACAGATGACACTTTGTAGTGATGCTCTTGTTGATGGGAAGTGGCTTGATCTCAGAGTTGCTCTAACAAGCAACACTCCTGTGAAAATTATTGTTTATGTCTCCTGGTGCACATGAGCAATAATGTCTTCAGAGCCAGTGACGAGGAGTGAAGTTGATGGGTCATCTTATATGTCCACAAACTTCAAGATGATGCAATGTTCTTTTCCAAAATGACTCACGAATAACCCCAAAACCATTAGTGTGTAAAAGTTCACATGCTTCCACACTTTTACTAACCCTTAGTATTGTTTAACGCCTTAATAAAATGCTGTCTCTTTTAATTTAGATTTCCCTGATTAATAGTGATGTTGAATAACGTTTTACATTTATCACTCCTGTCTTTTTTTGTGTGAGTTAACTATCTGTCCCTCATATTGTGTATAATGATTCTTGTCAGCTTTGTGTTGATTAATATCTTTTCTCTGTTTGTAACTTGTATTTTTACCTTATTAATGGTATGTTTTGTAAACTAGAAGCACTTACTTTTAATGTAGTCATGTTTATTAACCTTTTCCTTGTGGTTTGTCCTTGAGTCTTGTTTAAAGAATTCTTCCCTACCATGAAATCACACAAATATTCTCCAGTATTTTCTTCAAAAATTATTAAAATTTTTCTTTATACCTTTAAATCTATAATCCATAAGGAATTCAGTCTTCTAATGGTGTGACACCGTGATTTGAATTCTTTTTTTCTTTTCAATATGAGTAGTCAGTTATCCCAGCACTTTGTCTTGAATAATATATTCTATCCCCACTGAACTGCAGTAGTAACCCCTGTCCTATGGCAAATGTTTTAGAATAAAGCCAGTTGCTATGAAAAAAATAGTCCCCCAAATGTCAGGGGCCTCATACAGTGTAAGAAGTTCTGGTCAATGTTTTCCTCCCCTTGATTGTTCAGAAACCCACGCCCCTTCCCTGTTGTGTCTCTGCCATCCACTAGGACATTATATAATCTTCTGTATCCAGCTGGAAGATGGAGGAAGAAAGGGTAGAGAAGGCCTGCCAACTTCTTAAGCAACTTGGTCAGAAAACTATCTCATTGCCACTCATATTCCATTGGCAAAAACTAGTCATGTGGCCATACATAAATGAAAAAGCCGCAGGGAAACGTGGTTCTCTAGTGGACAGCTGCTTCCCAGAGACATTTCTCCTGTAAGGAAGAGTATGATTTTTGTGGTGCTCAGCTGGCTATCTCAGCTGTTTCAGGTTTCCTTGTATGCATTGGTCTCTTCTTCTCTAGTAGTACAAGTCCCTCTACCTTGATGATCCTCCATTGTGTCTTAGCTATTATTTGTCCCTTTGTCAAGTATCACAAAGAAAAGTTGGCTATTTTAATTGGAAAGCGTTGGATCTACAGAATATTCTGGAAAGAATCAATATATTTGCATAATGGGTCTACTTATCCATTAGCATTGTATCTCTGTATTTACTTGCATGGGCTTAAATGTCATTCAGTATCTTTTATAATCTTATTCAAAAAAGTCATATACAACCTTTTTAGATTTATTTTTAGGGATTTTATTTTTTAATATTATATTATTTTTGTTAATATTATAAACCATTTTCCAAAATTTTGTTTAAGTCTTTCCTTGACTTGATTTGTTACTAATTCCAATAATTTGTGTTCAGATTTTTTGAAGGGGCTGTATGTGGAAATCATGTTATATATAAATAACTATAGGATTTATTTTTCTTCTCATTTTTATCTTTTCTTTGGTTGTCTAACTGAATCGAAGTGGTGACAGGCATCGTTGATTTGTTCCTGACTTGAGAGGAAATTATTTTGACCTTTTTTTATCAAATATAATGTTTGCTATAGATTTTTGCTTATGATACTTTGTATCTGTTGTAATATATTGTAGGATTCTGTTTGCTTGTATTTTGTTTAGGATTTTCCATCTATGTTCACAAGTAAAATTGGCCTATGATTTTTTCTTCTCATACTATCCTACTTAGTTGTGGTATCAAGATTATACTGGCTTCATTTTGGGGTTAATGTTTTCCCACTTCTGTTTCCTAAGAGAGTTTCTATAAGTTTGGAATCATCTGTTCTTCACAAGTTCAGTAGAACTCACCTGTAAAACCGTATAAGGCTGGTGTTTTGTTAAGGAGATATTTTAACTACTGATTTTGTTTCTGTAATGATTAAAGAACTCTTTGGGTTTTTTCCATTTCTTCTTAGATAAGATTTTATAGCTTCTGAGTTTCAAGAAATTTGTTTAATATATTTTAGCTTTTAAGTTTAGGGACATACTTTTTTCATTGAAGTATGGTTGACTTACAGTACTGTGTTAGTTTTCGGAGTACAACATGGTAATTCAATATTTTTATAGGTTGTACTCCATGCAAAGTTATTATAAAATATTGACTATATTCCCTATGCTGTACGTTACATCCTTGTAACTTAGTTATTTTATACCTAGTGGTTTATACCTCTTAATCCCCTTCATCTATTTTGCCCCTCCCACCACCCCTCTCCCCCCGGCATCCACAAGTTTGTTCTCTATATCTGTAAGTTTGTTTCTTTTTTTTTCATATTTGTTCATTTGTTTTATTTTATAGATTCCACATATAAGTGATAACATACAATATTTCTCTTTCTCTGTCTGACTTATTTCACTAAGCATAATACCCTTCAGGTCCATCTATGTTGTTGCAAATGGCAAATTTTCTTTCTTTTTTTATGGCTGAGTACTATTCCATTATATATATATGTGTGTGTGTGTATGTATATATATATATATATATATATATATATATATACATACACACACACACATATATATACATCTCACTTCTTCTTTATCCATTCATCTGTTGATGGACACTTAGGTTGCTTCCATATCTTGGCTATTGTAAGTAATGCTGCTATGAACATTGGGGTGCATATATCTTTCTGAATTAGTGTTTTTTTTCTGATAAGTACCAGGAGTCGAATTGCTGGATCGTATGGTAGTTCTATTTTTGATTATTTGAGGAACCACCATACTGTTGTTCTCCATAGTGGCTGTACCAGTTTACATTCCTCCCAACAGTGCACGAGGGTTCCCACTTCTCTGCACTTGTTACTTCTTGTCTTTTTGACGATAGCCATTCTGACTGGTGTGAGGTGATATCTCATTGTGGTTTTGATTTGCATTTCCCTGATGATTAGTGTTGCTGAGCATCTTTTTATGTGCCTCTTGGCCATATATATGCCTTCTTTGGAAAAAATGCCTACTCCGGTCCTCTGTCTGTTTTTTTAATCGGGTTGGGTTTTTTGTTTTGTTTTTTGATATTGAGTTGTATGAATTCTCTATATATGTTGGATATTAAACCCTTATTGGACATAACATTTGCAAATATCTTCTCCCATTCAGTAGGTTGCTTTTTAGTTTTGCTGATGGTTTCTTTCACTGTGCAAAAGGTTTTAAGTTTGGTTAGGTAATATATGGGCATACATTTAAAATATCATTCAAAATCTCTTTTGTGAATATATGCATGCCTCTTCCCTTTATTTGTGTCATCTTTCCTTTTGTCCTGATCAATTTTCCATGCAGTTTTAAAATTTTATTCTTCTCTTCAAATCTTGGCTATTTTGATGTTCTCGATTAATTTCTGTTTTTATTTTTGTACTTTTTTTTTACTCCTACTTTGTTAGAATTTATTTAGTTCTTTTTCTAACTGCTTATTATGTATATTTAGGTTAATTTCTCCTATAACTATTAACAAAAAATTCCTCCAAGTGCATCAAGTATTTTGTTTGTTTATTTCTAAGTATATGTAAATTTCCATTATGATTTCTTCTTTGACCCATGAATTATTTAGAATGATGTTTTAAAATGTCCAGATATATCTTCTAATTATCTTTTCATTATTTCTAACTTGATTGTGTTGTATGATGTCAGATTTTTGAAATTTGCTGAGATTTTCTTTATTGCACAGTGCATGGCAACCTTTTGTGACTGTTTTATATTAGCTTCAGGAGAATGTGTTAGACACACATTTGGGAATATGGTTTTTACATGTTCATTAAATCAAGCTTGTTAATTGGGTTGATGGGAACTTCCGTGTGTGTGTTGAAATCTCCCACTAAGCTTGTGGATTTGAACATTTATCCTATAATTCTTTCAGGTCCGTTTACCCTTTATATATATGCAGGCTATTTTAAGAAACTCAGAGGTTAGAACAATTTTATTCACCTTGAGATTGGTCCTTTTATTATGTAGTGACCCTTTTCTTGCTAGTAATGCATTTAGTTTAAAATGGCTTCTATCTGATATATTATTATATAGTTATCTGAGGGTTTTTTTGGTTTGTATTTGTTTGGCACACCCTTATATTTTATCTTCAAGCTTTGTGTTCCTTGTATATATACAGGTATGTCTCCTTCTGTCTCTTATAAACACTATATTGCTAGGTTAAAAACTACGTGTATCTGTCTAGATAGATATCCACTCTGACCATGTTTGTCATTTAACTGGAGAGTTTATTTCACTCATATTTTTACGTGTATTTCTCATAATTACTTTTATAGAGTTGACCCTTGAAAAATGAGGGGCCTATGGACGCCTACCCTTCATATAGTCAAAAATCTGAGTATAATTTATAGTCAGCCCTCCATATCAGCAGTTCCACATCTGCAGATTCAACCCCACCGTGGGTTGTGTAGTACTGTAGTATTTACTATGGAAAAAAAAATCCGAATATAGGTGGACCTGCACAGTTTAAACCCATGTTATTCAAGGGTTAACTGTACGTGAACTTACATGTAGTATAGTATTTTCTGCTATCTAGTTGCTTTGTCTTTGCTCCTTTATTTCCCCTTCTTTACTGCATTCTTTTGGATTGTTTGAGTTTTATATTCTTATTCTAATTTTTCCTCTTCCATTTTGGAACTTATGCACTCTTTATTATTTTAGTTGTTACCCTTAAAATTTTACTATGGATTATTTTACAAACTAAAAAATAATCAGTTGTCTAATTTTTCCTCCCAAGTAAAGTAAGAACCTTTTTTTTTTTTAACATCTTTATTGGAGTATAATTGCTTTACAATGGTGTGTTAGTTTCTGCTTTATAACAAAGTGAATCAGCTATACATATACATATATCCCCATATCTCCTCTCTCTTGTGTCTCCCTCCCACCATCCCTGTCCCACCCCTCTAGGTGGGCACAAAGCACCAAGCTGATCTCCCTGTGCTATGCGGCTGCTTCCCACTAGCCATCCATGTTACATTCGGTAGTGTATATATGTCCATGCCACTCTCTCACTTTGTCCCAGCTCACCCTTCCCCCTCCCCATGTCCTCAAGTCCATTCTCTAGTAAGTCTGCATCTTTATTCCTGTCCTGCCCCTAGGTTCTTTATGCCCATTTTTTTTTTTTTGGTTCCATATATATGTGTTAGCATACAGTATTTGTTTTTCTCTCTCTGACTTACTTCCCTCTGTATAATAGACTCTAGGTCCATCTACCTCACTACAAATAACTCAGTTTCGTTTCTTTTTATGGCTGAGTAATATCCCATTGTATATATGTGCCACATATGATCCACCACCTTCTTTTCATTTTACTTGCTCTCATTGTCTGGTGTTTTGTTCTATTTTGTGTACTCACATATTTACCACACTCGTTGTGTACCATTTCTAGAACGCTTAGATAAGAATTGAGATTTTATTCAGTAGGCAGAGGAAATTATGGACATATTTGATCTGGGGAAAGACATGATCAAAATGATACTTTAGGGAAACTAATCTCATGGAGTCAAGAAAAGAATGGAGGGAGGAAGAGATGAGAAACAGAAACACAAATAAAAGGCTATTTCAACAGTTCAGCAGTTTGAAAGAACGGTCTGAGCTGGTGTGATGGTTAAGGAGAATACATAGAATTTAACAACTGGTTTGATGTGAAGTGGTGAAGAAAAAAGTGATGATGAGGTTTTTGAATCCAGGTGTTATTAAAAGGTTGGCAAAAGTATTAGCAAGTAGGAAAGACAGAGGGAATAGCTGCTTTGAGGGGAAAGAAATAGCAATGCCAATAGCGTATGCCGATGATATATATTCCTCACAGAGTCCCACATACAGCAGAGTAATTGGGAGATCATTAAAACTGGGGAAGCAGACATTATAGAGGTAAGTGTATACATGTACTAAATGGAGACAGTTATGGGAGACGGTGAATGTGCCAAATGAAAGTGCTTCATGTCAGACTGGTCATAGATATGCCCCGAAGACGATGTTCACATTTGGAAAACCAAGAAGAGTCAGTAGTGGATATATAGAATTCAGGTCATGAAGAATTCAGTCTTGTGGCATATCATCTGTATATGGTACTGAGATAGGTATTTCATATCTATATTATCTCATGTAGTTATCTAATGAGGTGGTGGTATAGTATCAGTGGAGGAGAAGGTTTCAAAAAGAACAAGGTGTTCAGCAATGTCAAATGACGCAGAAGCGATAAGAGGAGAATGAGAATTAAAGAAGAGGGATTGTGTCATTAGAATGTAATCGATGAATTTTGCAGAGAATCAGTTCCAATTAAAAGAGATGGAAGCAAAACTGAAAGAACTTAATATGAGAATGAATCCTGTGCAAGGGAACATTGAAATGCAAACAAGATTTAATAATTCACTGGTGAAGGGTTGTAGCAAAGCTGAGAGAAGATGCTTTTGACTTAAAATAGAATAGATGAGCTCTATGACAAGCATACTGTCTATACATAATCAGTACTCAACAAATGTTTTTTGAATGAAAAACTGTGTTCAGAGTTTGAAAAATAGGATCCAGAGGGAAGGACAGATAAGCAATTGAAAGTTACTGAATTGATAAGTTTTGTGATTTAAAATTTCCAACAATATCTATAAGAAACACTGCTTCGTGAAATTGCACAGATAAAGCTTAAGCTTTGGATGTTTTGTGATTTTTGTACATGATTTTAAATGTACAGTAAGTGTAGGAAAATAAAACAAGTGCTGATAAAGTATTAAGAAATGGCAACTTGCTATCAATAACAACTGGCATTTAATATTTAAAAGGCCAAAGAGAGAAGAATTTGGATAAAAGATTTTTATTTGAAAACATGTGTATGTAGGTACATAGAAGAGGTATTCTTAATATAGCATTTTATAATTCTTCTCAAATGTTAGTAGGCTCTTTTTATCTTTGGCTTTCAAAACATGTCTTCCTCAATCATAATACCAAACACTCCATGTAGATCCCACATGACTGTTATTTGTTGTTCACTTAAACATTCATATACCTGCTGATTTTAAAGTCCCCAAAGCGCTTTTGTCCAGGTGGATTTCTCTCTATCTCAGCATTGCAGTAGTTATTGAAAGTGATTTCACTAGCAAGATAAGAATTTGTTGACACATGTAAATAGCTTTCTCTCCAACAAGGGATGGAACAAATATCAACAACTGCAAAATGGGCTATCATGCCAAAATATTTTTCTTTTTTTACATTTTAATCTAAAGACTAAAATGTGTCCTGCATAAACATTTGTCGTACTCAGTATGACATATTTGCATGCATATTTATTTTCTGTATAAGTACTGAATGGCTAAAATGTGTTTTCTGTATGCTTACATAAATGCAGTAGCAGTGAGATATTGATAATAATAGTAGAAACATTTGTTGACTGCTTACTACATGCCAAGCTGTGATCACAATACTTTATAGGTATAATTGTACAAAACACTCGGATAATCTTATGTGAAAGATAGCATTATTTCTATTTTACAGAAAGCGGGGGGGGGGGGGGTGAAAAAAGAGGCACAGAGAAGTTCAAATAATTTACTCATAACAAAACCAGGAAATTCTGGAGCTGAAGTTGTAAGCTGTGCATGCCCACCCCACCATATACCTTCTAATCAACAGACTCTATTGTGATTTTATATTAGCTGAAATCCAGAGATGCAGAAGTTTTGAGAAGAGTTCCTGCCCCTACCCATTTATATTTGTGAATAAAGGCAAATCTATAAATTTCCTCTCCTATGATTATATCGTAAGAAAATAGTCATGTAAGCCAAGAGTATATATCATGTTATACTGCTAAGTTGTAAAAGTAAGTTAAACTCTAATGTATATAGTTTGGAATAACATACTTACTATGCTCAGGTGGGTAGTTAACATTATTTGGAAGGTTATGTTTTAAGTGGAATTTCTCCATTTTTTAAAAAAATGAATTAGTTTTGAGGAAAACTGTAAAATTGTCAAGAAATTTTTACATATGTTGACCTAGGCTTGCAACAAAATATAATAAGTACCGGTAGCTTTGATTGTACACATGTATATTATATGCTAGCATGTATGAAGTGATATTTTATAATTAGTTCATAATGGATTACTTAAAATATATAGATCAAGAGTCATTAAGCATTATGTTTAGATATTAAGAGTACAAGTGTTAATCCAAAAATAAGAAAATAGTTTATATAAGAAACAACCCAAATCTGAGTCCTTGGAACCATTTCAAAAAATGTGTTGTATTTAATCATACATGTAGGTAAATATATTAAATATATACTAAGTACAGTAAAATACAAATATGTACACATATATATATAAATGTATATATATCTAAAGGATGAATAAATATACATTTATCATATTTAAATAATAAAAGAACACCAGGCAGACATTATGTGTACATTTATTTTATTCTGTATTCTACACGTGTCCGGGGAGTGGGATCCATCTTTTTGTCAAGGTCATTTATGGACCAAAATTCCTCAAAATTAAAAGATCATTTTATAGGCACACTGAAAAGAAACTTAGCCAACAGTTAGGTGGATTTCCAGTTTCTGGAATTGCAAGTAAGGAGCTTAGAAGTCTCCACTCAGTCATGACAACAAGTAAAAAGATTAATAAATTGGGAAAAAACCCAGAACTCTTCATAGAAACCATTAGAGAAGTAAGTCACAGGGTAACATGCTGCTTCCAAAGTTAGACAAATAGGCAGATATAGAGAATAGGAGTTTACCAGAGTAGAAACCCCCAAGGAGAAACCACCACTGGAACCAGTGCTGTGGTAGGAAAACCTAAACTGCAATTAACAAATTACTGGAGACTCAGTGTGGACAAATCTGAGAGTTAAAAACTCCAGCAGGGCTCAAGTCTTGAGGGCTCCCAAGCTTTTGTGAGTTTTACCTGTAGGAGCACTACCAGATCCTCACAGTGAATATCAGAGAAAAATCCCCCTGTGCTTCTGGTAGGGGGAAGGGAAAACTAACCATTTTGAAAGATTCCAGGGCATTTTGTTATTCTTAACAAAGCCTGCCCTCAGGAGCCTAACCTGCTGAGATATTATCTAAGTCTTTGTGGGGACAAGGAAATACCAAACTCCAGCCCCTTCTGTCCATCCAGTCCCACCTAAGGTGGAGTAGGGAGATAAAACTAAGATGTACTGGTGAAGTTCACAGTGCAGGGGCTCACTGAAAGACTGAGAATTATAAAAGTATAGAATAGTTCTCTTTCATGACATCTTAACACTACATTACTAAAGGCCCACATACCACAGTTACTTTCATTCGTTGTATCATGTTCACATTTCAACAAAAAAGTACAAGGCTTACTAAAAGGCAAAATACACAGTTTGAGGAGACTGAACAAGCATCAGAACCAGAGACAGAAATGGCAGGAATGTTGGAATTATCAGGCCAGGACTTTAAAAAAAAAAACAAACCTATGATTAATATGCCAAGGGCTTTAATGGAAAAGTAAACAATTTGCAAGAACAGATGGGTAATGTAAGAAGAGAGATGGAGATTCTAATAAAGAATCCAAAAAAAGTGCTAGCACTTAAAAATGCTTTTGATGGACTTATTAGTAGACTGAACACAGATGAGGAAGGAATCTTTGAGCTTGAGGCGTGAGGATATGACAGAAGAAACTTCCAAAACTGAAAAGTGAAGAGAAAAAAGACTGGGTAAAAAAAATAGAACAATATCCAAGAACTGTGTATAACTATAAACGGTGTAGCATACTTGTAATGCGAATACCAAAAGGAGAAGAAAGAGAGAAAGGAAAGGAAGCAATATGTGAAGCAATAATGACTAAGAATCTCCCTCAACTTGATGTCAGACACCAAACCAAGGTGAGGAAATTAAATCATCAAGCAAGCAGGATAAATGCCAGCAAAATTACACCTAGTCATATCATTTTCAAACTTCAGAAAATCAAAGATGAATAAAAATCATGAAAGAAACCAGGGGGACAGACCTCTTACCTATAGAGGAGCAAATATAAGAATAAATCCAACTTCTCCTCAGAAACTTTTCCCAAAAAATGAAGAGAAGGAAATACTGCCTGACTCATTCTGGGAAGCCAGCATTACCTTGATACCAAAGCCAGACAAAGACATTACAAGAAAAGAAAATTACAGACCAATATTACTTATGAACATAGATGGACAAATCCTCAACAAAATATTAGCAACTTGAATCCAACAGTCTTATAAGAAGAATTATACACTGTCTCCAAGTGGCATTTATCCCAGGTATGAAAGGCTAGTTCAACATTTGCAAAACCTTTAAAGTAATCCACCACATCAACAGGCTAATGAAGAAGGAATACATGATGATATTAATAGATGAAAATTCATTTCACAAAATCTAATGCCCATTCATGATAAAACTCTCAGCAAACTAGGAATAGAGAGGAAGTTCCTTGACTTGATAAAGAATATCTACAAAAAACCTACAACTAATATCAAATTTAGTGATGAGAAACTGAAAGATTTCCTGCTAAGAGCAAGAGCAAGGCAGGGATGTCCTCTCTCACTACTGCTTTTTAACATCAGACTCTAAGTCTTAGGTAATGCAGTAAGACAAGAAGGAAGTAAAAGGTACACGGATCAGAATGGAAGAAACAAAATTGTTCACAGGTTACATGATTATGTACATAGAAAAACCGAAAGACTCAACAAAAAAACCTCCTGGAACTAATAAGTGATAATTGCAAGGTTGCAGGATACAAGGTTAATATACAAAAGTAATTTGCTTTCCTATATACCAGCAATTGACAAGTTGACTTTGAAATTAAAACTAAATTACCATTTAAGTTAGTACCTTCAGAATGAAATACATTTTGGTATATATTTTAAAAAAACATGTATGGGACTTCCCTGGTGGTCCAGTGGTTAAGACTCTGCACTCCAAATGCGGGGGGCACGGGTTCAATCCCTGGTCAGGGAACTAAGATCCCACATGCTGTAGGGTGTGGCCTAAAAAAATTAAAAAATAAACTGAGGAAAACTTAAAAAACATATGTACAAGATCTATATGAGGAAAATACAAAATTCTGATATCAAAGAACAAGTAAATAAATCCATGTTTACAGATAGGAAGACTCAATGTTGTCAAGATGTCAGTTCTTTGCAATTTGATATTTACATTCAGTGCAGTTCCAATAAAAGTTTCAGTGAGTTATTTTGTGGATATCAACAATCTTACTCTAAAATATATACAGAAAGGCAAAAAATCCAGAATAGACAACTCAGTATTGAAGGAGGAAGAACAAAGTCAGAGGACTGACACTACACAACTACAAGGCTTACTGTAAAGCTACGGCAATCAAGACAGTGTGGTATTAGAGAAATAATAGATAAATTGCTCAATGGAACAGAGTAGAGAGCCCAGAAATAGACCGACATTAATATAGTCAACTGATCTTTGACATAGGAGCAAAGTCAATACAGTGGATCAAAGATCTTTTAGCAAATGGTGCTGGAACAACTTCAAATCCACATGCCAAAAAAGTGAGTCTAGACACATGCCTTATACTTTTCACAAAATTAACTCAAAATGGATTATAGACCTATGCAAAACATAAAACTATGAAACTCCTAGTACATGACATAGGAGAAAACCTAGATGACCTTCTGTATGTCAGTGTCCTTTTAGATGCAGCACCAGAGTATTTTTTTTATTTTTAAGAAAGTAGAAGCCTAGTGCTTTTTTATTTATTTATTTATTTATTTTTGGCTGTGTTGGGTCTTCGTTTCTGTGAGGGCTTTCTCCAGTTGCAGCAAGCGGGGGCCACTCTTCATCGCGGTGCGCGGGCCTCTCACCATCGCGGCCTCTTGCTGCGGAGCACAGGCTCCAGACGTGCAGGCTCAGCAGTTGCAGCCCACGGGCCCAGTTGCTCCGCAGCATGCGGGATCCTCCCAGACCAGGGCTCAAACCCGTGTTCCCTGCATTAGCAGGCAGATTCTCAACCATTGCACCACCAGGGAAGCCCCCATACAACACCAGAGTATTTACTACTAAAAAAAATACCATATCTGTTTGGAGGAATGGCTGATTCTAGGTATACAGCAGGGAATAGTCAAGATAAATCTAGGACATATGGCCATATCAGAAAGCAGGAAAGCTATGAAACACTATTGGATTTATTGACAAAAATTAAGGAGCCAAACTGAAGGGGTTCACAATGGCCAATTGCAGAAATAGTTAGAAATTTTAAAAAGATTGATATCTTCAATGAAATTAAACACGTAAAATATGTTTAATACCATAAATTCGTAAAGACACTTAAAAAAATTGGAAGTTTTTGGAAAATGCAAGAGAGCCAAATTATTACCTCTTTATACCAGTAAATGAAGATCAGAATTAAAGTATTATTTCCTTCCAGTCCAAACGATACTTTAGGGTGACCAAACAGGTCATGAAGAATAATTCTTAGCTTGTGGCCCCCTCTGCCATCTTCAAATCCAGTAAAGTCACATGTCTCTGACCCGTCTTTCTATAATAACATGTCTCTCTGATCCTAGGTGGGAAAGGGTCTTCAGATTAAGGACTCATGTTATTAGGTTGGGCCAACACAGATGATCCAGGATGATGTTCCCATCTCAAATTCTTAACCTTAATCACATCTGCAAATCCCTTTTACCATGTAAGATTGCATATTCACAGGTTCCCAGGATTAGGACATGAACATCTTTGGGTGGAGGTATTCTGTGTACCACATCCATTCAGTTACTTCCAGTTTACAATCTGATTTACAGAGCACTTGATGTTTGCCAGGCTAGGTGGTATTTAATACTTTAAACTATCCTGTGAATTAAGTTATATAAGCATTAAAAAAAACATAGATGGGGAAGTGGGTTACCACATGTTATTTAAATGAAGTAACTTATTTCTGCATTTCTATACAATAATTCTCTACAAAGTACTTATTCAATAGGTGAGAAGTATTCATCCTTTATTAGGGAAATATTTTTTCTATGAGTTTTATTAGAAATATGACCCATTGAACAAGGGAATCCCCATAAGGTTAACAGCTGATCTTTCAGCAGAAACTCTGCAAGCCAGAAGGGAGTGACAGGACACATTTAAAGTGATGAAAGGGGAAAACCTACAAACAAGATTACTCTACCCAGCAAGGATCTCATTCAGACTCCACGTAGAAATTAAAACTTTTACCGATAAGCAAAAGCTAAGAGAATTCAGCACCACCAAACCAGCTTTACAACAAATGCTAAAGGAACTTCTCTAGGCGGGAAACACAAGAGAAGGAAAGGACCTACAATAACAAACCCAAAACAATTAAGAAAATGGTAATAGGAACATACATATCAATAACTACCTTAAATGTAAATGGATTAAATGCTCCAACCAAAAGACACAGACTGGCTGAATGGATACAAAAACAAGACCCGTATATATGCTGTCTACAAGAGCATATATACTTCAGACCTAGGGACACATACAGACTGAAAATGAGGGGATAGAAAAAGATATTCCACGCAAATGGAAATCAAAAGAAAGCTGGAGTCTCATATCAGACAAAATAGACTTTAAAATAAAGACTATTACAAGAGACAAAGAAGAACACTACATAATGATCAAGAGCCCAATCCAAGAAGAAGACATAACAATTGTAAATATTTCTGCACCCAACATAGGAGCACCTCAATACATAAGGCAAATGCTAACAGACATGAAAGGGGAAATCGACAGTAACACAATCATAGTAAGGGACTTTAACACCCCACTTTCACCAATGGACAGATCATCCAAAATGAAAATAAATAAGGAAACACAAGCTTTAAATGATACATTAAACAAGATGGACTTAATTGATATTTATAGGACATTCCGTCCAAAAACAACAGAATACACTTTCTTCTCAAGTGCTCATGGAACATTTTCCAGGATCATATCTTTGGTCACAAATCAAGCCTTGGTAAATTTAAGAAAATTGAAATCGTATCAAGTATCTTTTCAGACCACAACGCTATGAGACTAGATATCAATTACAGGAAAAAATCTGTAAAAAATACAAACAGATGGAGGCCAAACAATACACTACTTAATAACCAAGAGATCACTGAAGAAATCAAAGAGGAAATCAAAAAATACCTAGAAACAAATGACAATGAAAACATGACGACTCAAAACCTATGGGATGCAGCAAAAGCAATTCTGAGAGGGAAGTTTATAGCAAGGCAATCCTACCTCAAGAAACAAGAAACATCTCAAATAAACAACCTAACCTTACACCTAAAGCAATTAGAGAAAGAAGAACAAAAACCCCCAAAGTTAGCAGAAAGAAAGAAATCATAAAGATCAAATCAGAAATAAATGAAAAGGAAATGAAGGAAACAATAGCAAAGATCAATAAAACTAAAAGCTGGTTCTTTGAGAAGATAAACAACATTGATAAACCATTAGCCAGACTCATCAAGAAAAAAAGGGAAAAGACTCAAATCAATAGAATTAGAAATGAAAAGGGAGAAGTAACAACTGACACTGTAGAAATACAAAGGATCCTGAGAGATTACTACAAGCAACTATATGCCAATAAAATGGACAACCTGGAAGAAATGGACAAATACTTAGAAAAGCACAACCTTCCGAGACTGAACCAGGAAGAAGTAGAAAATATGAACAGACCAATCACAAGCACTGACATTGAAACTGTAATTAAAAATCTTCCAACAAACAAAAGCCCAGGACCAGATGGCTTCACAGGCGAATTCTATCAAACATTTAGAGAAGAGCTACCACCTATTCCTTCTCAAACTCTTCCAAAATATAGCAGAGGGAGGAACACTCCCAAACTCATTTTACGAGGCCACCATCACCCTGATACCAAAACCAGACAAAGATGTCACAAGAAAAGAAAACTACAGGCCAATATCACTGATGAATACAGATGCAAAAATCCTCAACAAAATACTAGCAAACAGAATCCAACAGCACAGTAAAAGGATCATAACGCCACGATCAAGTGGGGTTCATCCCAGGAATGCAAGAATTCTTCAATATACGCAAATCAATCAATGTGATAAACCATATTAACAAATTGAAGGAGAAAAACCATATGATCATTTCAATAGATGCAGAAAAAGCTTCTGACAAAATTCAACACCCATTTATGATAAAAACCCTCCAGAAAGTAGGCATAGAGGGAACTTACCTCAACATAATAAAGGCCATATATGACAAACCCATAGCCAACATCGTTCTCAATGGTGAAAAACAAACTATTTCCTCTAAGATCAGGAACAAGGCAAGGTTGTCCACTCTCACCACTATTATTCAACATAGTTTTGGAAGTTTTAGCCACAGCAGTCAGAGAAGAAAAAGAAATAAAAGGAATTCAGGGCTTCCCTGGTGGCACAGTGGTTGAGAGTCTGCCTGCCAATGCAGGGGACATGGGTTCGAGCCCTGGTCTGGGAAGATCCCACATGCCGCGGAGCAACTAGGCCCGTGGGCCACAACTACTGAGCCCGCGCGTCTGGAGCCTGTGCTCCCACCAAGAGAGCCCGCGATAGTGAGAGGCTCACGCACGGCGATGAAGAGTGGCCCCCGCTTACCACAACTAGAGAAAGCCCTCGCACAGAAACGAGGACCCAACACAACCAAAAATTAATTAATTAATTAATTAATTTAAAAAAAAAGGAATTCAAATCAGAAAAGAAAAAGTAAAGCTGTCACTGTTTGCAGATGACATGATACTATACATAGAGTATCTAGGGATGCCACCAGAAACCTAATAGAGCTAATCAATAAATTTGGTAAAGTAGCAGAATACTAAATTAATACACAGAAATCTCTTGCATTCCTACACACTAATGATGAAAAATCTGAAAGAGAAGTTAAGGAAAGACTCCCATTTACCATTGCAACAAAAAGAATAAAACACCTAGGAATAAACCTACGTAAGGAGACAAAAGACCTGTATGTAGAAAACTACAAGACACTGATGAAAGAAATTAAAGATGATACAAATAGATGGAGAGATATACCATGTTCTTGGATTGGAAGAATCAACATTGTGAAAATGACTTTGCTACCCAAAGCAATCTATAGATTCAGTGCAATCCCTATCAAACTACCAATGGCATTTTTCACAGAACTAGAACAAAAAATTTCACAATTTGTATGGAAACACAAAAGACCCCGAATAGCCAAAGCAATCTTGAGAAAGAAAAACGGAGCTGGAGGAATCAGGCTCCTGAACTTCAGACTATACTACAAAACTACAGTAATCAAGACAGTATGGTAGTGGCACAAAAACAGAAATATAGATCAATGGAACAGGATGGAAAGCCCAGAGATAAACCCACGCACAGATGGTCACCTTATTTTTGATAAAGGAGGCAAGACTATACAATGGAGGAAAGACAGCCTCTTCAGTAAGTGGTGCTGGGAAAACTGGACAGCTACATGTAAAAGAATGAAATCAGAACACTCCCTAACACCATACACAAAAATAAGCTCAAAATGGATTAAAGACCTAAACGTAAGGCCAGACACTATAAAACTCTTCGAGGAAAACGTAGGCAGAACACTCTATGGCATAAATCACAGCAAGATCGTTTTTGACCCACCTCCTAGAGAAATGGAAATAAAAGCAAAAATAAACAAATGGGACCTAATGAAACTTAAAAGCTTTTGCACAGCAAAGGAAAACATAAACAAGACGAAAAGGCAGCCCTCAGAATGGGAGAAAATATTTGTAAATGAAGCAACCGACAAAGGATTAATCTCCAAAATTTACACGCAGCTCATGTAGCTCAATATCAAAAAAACAAACAACCCAATCCAAAAATGGGCAGAAGACCTAAATAGACATTTCTCCAAAGAAGATATACAGACTGCCAACAAACACGTGAAAGGATGCTCAATGTCACTAATCATTAGAGAAATGCAAATCAAAACCACAATGAGGTATCACCTCACACCAGTCAGAATGGCCATCACCAAAAAATCTAAGAAACAATAAATGCTGGAGAGGGTGTGGAGAAAGGGGAACCCTCCTGCACTGTTGGTGGGAATGTAAATTGATACAGCCACTATGGAGAACAGCATGGAGGTTCCTTAAAAAACTAAAAATAGAATCACTATATGACCCAGCAATCCCACTACTGGGCGTATACCCAGAGAAAACCATAATTCAAAAAGAGTCATGTACCACAATGTTCATTGCAGCTCTATTTACAATAGCCAGGACGTGGAAGCAACCTAAGTGTCCATCGACAGATGAATGGATAAAGAAGATGTGGCACATATATACAATGGAATATTACTCAGCCATAAAAAGAAATGAAATTGAGTTATTTGTAGTGAGGTGGATGGAGTTAGAGTCTGTCATACAGAGTGAAGTAAGTCAGAAAGAAAAAAACAAATAGCGTATGCTAACACATATATATGGAATCTAAAAAAAAAAAAAAGAAATGGTTCTGAAGAACCTAGGGACAGGACAGGAATAAAGACGCAGACATAGAGAATGAACTTGAGGACACGGAGGGGGGGAAGAGTAAGTTGGGACGAAGTGAGAGAGTGGCATGGACATATATACACTACCAGATATAAAATAGATAGCTAGTGGGAAGCAGCCGCGTAGCACAGGGAGATCAGCTCGGTGCTTTGTGACCACCTAGAGGGGTGGGATAGGGAGGGTGGGAGGGAGACGCAAGAGGGAGGAGACATGGGGATATATGTATACGTATAGCTGATTCACTTTGTTATAAAGCAGAAAATAACACACCATTGTAAAGCAATTATACTCCAATAAAGATGTTACAAAAAAGAGAAATATGACCCATTGAGAAGTGGACTATCGTTATTTAAACTCTTATAAGTCAGCATTAATTAGCATCTTCATATGTGTCTTTGTCAGTATAATAAAATCTCCATTTCTAATTAGAAAGCAATATGTGTCACTTATGATGTGAACCTGTATTAACAGATTAGATTAAATATTATCTTCTAGTCGTAAAAGTTAATTGCTATGAATATTCCACAATAAATATTCTTAAAAATTAGTTTACTTTGGTTCACATATTTTTAGCTTTTAAGCTGTCTCTTGCTTGGCTGTACATTGGGTGCTTTTCCATACTTCATCGTGAACCTAAAGGGGAACCACTGTATGTTTGTATTACCTAAGATTCCTAAGAAAGCATTTTGAAGTATTTATTTTCCAAAGTTTGGTTGTACTTATGAATTTAAGATTAGCAAAGGCAGAAAAAGGTAGCAGTTAGTAACAGTGGAAAGACTAAACGGTGTCAGCATTAAGGTGAACATGGAGTAGAATCACTGCAAGCGACTACTGGTTGCAGTGCCTTCCTCGTGTTTGATATTACTCTGGCCTGATGCTTGGAAACATTTCTGAAATAAATGGATCCTAGCTCTGACATTATGCTGAAGGACATGCTCAGAAAGAGCTTTCTTTTCTTACTGTCTAGCCATGCCCTTGGGCTAAGCACTAGAAATTTCTAAAGGGCAATGTAAAAATAGAAGAGCAGGCAGTATTGGGAGTATATGTGTAGTTTCACATTTCAGGTTTATAAATGCAAAGGGATAATGTCGCTTATAGAACAGCACATTTCTAGAGTGGTTTTATATTCGGGAAACATAAGAAAAGAAAGATCCTTGAAAATTTAATTAGTTTAGAAGGAAACTTTGTAAACAGATTAAAACCAAATTTGATAAGATATTCAGATGATACATATGAAAATATTCAACTGTAAAACATGGTTAAGACTTCTCTGTGATAAATGTCATTATGACATACTCCATAGTAAATTGTGGGCAATGTGTATCGATGTGATTTTGTGGGATATCTCATTACTATTGGCTATGTCTTTATAGCATTATGTTTACTTATAATATGCAAAGGAAGAGCAACTATGTCAAGAAAGGAAGAGAAAATGTGGTGCTTTTTTATTGATATTACGAATACATTTTAAAATTATTTAAGGTTAATTTTGGAGCTGCGCTGTCCAGCATAGTAGCCACTGTCCTCATGTGGCTAGTCTGAACTGAAATGTGCTGTAAGTGTGAAACTCACACTGAATTTCAAAGACTTTATATGAAAAAGAAGTAAAATACTATATTTTAATATTGATTACATGCTGAAATGGTAGTCGTTTGGATATATTGCATTAAATACATATATTCTGAAAATTAATTTCAGCTATTCTTTTCCCTATTTGAATGTGACTACAGGAACATTTAAAAACTGTATACGTGGCTCCCATTTGTGGCTTGCGTGGTATTTGTGATAGACATTGTTGTTCCAGACTTTCCTAATTACTGTGCTATTCCCCGTCCATTGTTTTCGGGGATGGAATTTTAATTTACAAGTTAATGATTAAACTACAGAAATATAAATAAATATACTTTTAAAATATGGTAACATATTAAAATACTAAAATTAGCATTTCAAAAATTTTTATTGAATTTAATTCTTCAGTCAAGATGTGGGAGAGAATTGACCCAAAGGTCAATTGACAAATTGTCCACCAATTGACAAATTGTCCACCAATTGACAAATTGTCCACCAATCAAAAATGAGTGAGGTATAAAAAATACTGGAGCTCTGTGTGTGAGAGCCTGCCCTCCAGCCTATACTACTCAGAAAAGTCTGTATCGCTAATAAATAATACTACTCTCATAGATTGTAGGAAATCATTAGACTCCCCTGTGAAAAACTAAATTGCATAGAAAAGATGTAGCAAGGAATAAACGATGTATTTTGCTATTTTGTTTTTGAGCATGTGAAGGATAACTTACTCTAATTGAGAAATACATGTGAATAGATTCAGGAAGTCTCTCTGCAGTCCCTTATTCGCCATTTGCTAGCTGGGATCAGGTTTGGGCTGTGCAATGCATGGTCATCTTACTCTGCAGAGTAGAACACCAGGAGTTCAGAGACTTGGGCTTTTGTTCTGTTCTGACCGCCATCATTTTGCTGTGTATCACTTGGTAAGGAGTGGAAGGGAAGACAGGGATTAGATCAAGCAAAAAGGTACTCAGAAAGACCTTTGAGAAATGTATATGGGCTTACTTTTAAACAAATTTCTGGAATATTAAAAAAAAGGAGTCAGAGATTAGTTAATTAATGTACACAGAGCAAGGTGGCTGAGAGTTTAGATTTTTGGAGTCACAGCATAACCTTTTACTACTCAAATATGCCATCTGTACAGTATGGATAATTCTACCTACGTCTTGGTGTTGGTTGAAGAATTAAAGGTAATACATTTAATTGACTTAACAAAGTGCCTTGCATATATTTAATGCTCAGTTTATTGTTAGAGTGGCTGCTTCTAGGAACAGCTAATTTTACAGTATAATGACATGGACACAGACTGTCAAGAACAAATGGAATGGTTTCAGATATAATTTTTTTCCACATATGGCTTTGTGAGTTGAGTGCCCATTTTAGTTGAAAATATGTTTTTGCAGAGAGATAATTTCTAGAGGTGATTAAAAGTTTGATTATAACTACTCTTGGGTTTCATAATTTAAAAACATTTTCACAAAATCTGTGATTAATTTTTCCCATTTAAAATTTTTATTCTCAATAACATGTTCATTAATTATAATTAGAATTTCATAAGGTATCTTGGGAGTTTCACTTTCACATACTTAGCTATGCAGGAAAAGTTAAATTTCGTAGCTGGTCGAGAACTCAGGGCAAAATGAAAAGATAAGATAGTGAAACACTGTTCATGGTCCTTAAAAGACCTTTTTTTTTTTTTTTTAAATTATTAGCACCTTTAATTATCATTTATTTATTTATTTATTTATTTGGCTGTGTTGGGTCTTCGTTTCTGTGCGAGGGCTTCCTCTAGCTGCGGCAAGCGGGGGCCACTCTTCATCGCGGTGCACGGGCCTCTCACTATCGTGGCCTCTCTTGTTGCGGAGCACAGGCTCCAGATGCGCAGGCTCAGTAGTTGTGGCTCACGGGCCCAGCTGCTCCGCGGCATGTGGGATCTTCCCAGACCAGGGTTCGAACCCGTGTGCCCTGCATTAGCAGGCAGATTCTCAACCACTGCGCCACCAGGGAAGCCCTAAAAGACCTTTTAATGTGGTTAGTTACTTTCTAATGAATGCGAGTAACAAATTGAATGCCCACCTATGAACAGAACCTAAGTTAACAATTTAGAAATGAAAAAGTGCCATAAAATTAAATGAAACTTTTACCTTCATCACTTTTCACAGGGTCATTTGTTGATTAAATTATCTCCTGTGCTTACCGCTTGTCTTACTACATCAATCACTGGTGAATTTAAATTAGAGGCATTTTGAAAATATAATTAGTAAGTGATGGCTTGTATCTATTGAGTAGTAAATTTATATTTTTAAAGTTCCTCAGCTATAATGTGAACCTTTTAATAATTCATTTCTCACATGAAATAGGCAAATTACAAGTATCTAGCAAGTTGTAATTCTGGATAATGGTTTTTTAAAGGATGAAGAACAATAGTTAAGCTGTACCTTTGGTCACACATGGCAATATGTAATTACTATCTGTGGGTCCTCAAGATCAGCTTAATCTCTAATATGTAATTCAAACACCTGTTGTACAATACAGTATAATACATGGATAATCCAAATGACTCATTTCATAAGCTGATGCTGTTTTTTACAAACAGTGTTTTTAAAGCAACTTGGAAGTTAGGCTTATTATCCTACAGTATGGTGGTGGAAGTGGTGGTGGTTTTGTTTTCCTCCTCCTCCTCTTTCTTCTTCATCTTTAGCATCATCTAAACTTACTAGATACAGACAAAGTACCTTTACATACATTGTCCAGTTCAGTGGTCCTCAACCTCCTCTAGTAGCATCAAAATCACCTGGATGGTTTGTCAAAGCACACAATGCTGGGCATCACCCCCAGATTTTCTGGTTCAGTAGATATGAAATGGGGCCTTAGAAGTACTCAGGTGAGGCCAATGCTGCTAGTGCGGGGACCACATTTTGAGAATCACTGCTCTAGTAAATGCCTCTGTCTCCTTATCTATCCCCTTGTCTAAATCTCTGTGGACTCCCCAAATAAATCACCAGCCCTGATCTCTCTCTTGAGTGTCAGTACAATGTAGCAATTGCTACATTGCATCTCCATTTGGAGTTCCCACAGGCTCCTTAAATTTAACCTGCCTAAATTGGAACTCATAAGTCAACCTCCACAAAGATTGTTTCACTCAAGAATCATCAAGCTTTCGTGAAGAGCTTATTTGCATGCTATCTTAGTCAGTTCAGGTTACCATAACAAAATACCACAGACTGTGTGGCTTAAACAACAGGCATCTATTTGTCACATTTCTGGGGGCTGAGAAGTCCAAAATCAAGGTGCCAGCAGATTTGGTATGTGGTGAGAGCCCACTTCCTATCTTGAAGATGGCCTTCTTGCTGTGTCCTCACATGGCAGAGAGAAAAGGAGAGAGCAAGCTCTCTGGTCTGTTTTTTGGGCACTGATCCCATCATAAGGGCCCCACCCACCTGACCTTTTCTAATTACCTCCCAAAGACCTCACCCCCTAATACCATCATATTGAAGATTCAGGCTTCAACATATGAATTTTGAGGGACACAAACACTCTGTCTATAACATATGGTCTTAAATAACCTCCCCACAAATTATTTATAGTTCCAAAGGAAAAATAATAGCCATTATAGTAAATATACATTGGAGAAATTTAACAACACTTTGAATAGGGTGATCAAAAATACCATCACTAAGGAAGGCAAATGAACACTGTGCGCTTACAGGTGAGATAGTCTGAGCCCACAATATTACCTCATTACCATTTGACCATGGCTCAAACCCATGGCCTAGCACATAAGGCCCCTGTCTAACTTCTTGGCCTCACTTCTCTCCTCTTCCCGCCTCCCACTTAACTAACTTACCTGAATAGTGAAGAACCTGCCAGTTTCTCTCTTGCTTTAGGTTTTTTATTGTCGTTGCTCCCATTGCTTGTCTCACCCTTCCTTCTCCCTAAGCACCTTCTGTCTCTTTGCCTAGTTAAAACCAACTAGTCCTTCAAGACTAAAATTAATATTACCCTTTCTAGGAAGGCTTCCCTGCTGAGTCCCCTTTCATGGATGGTTTAGCAGCTGTGTTCCACTTAGGGCTCTCATAGCATTTATCATACTGTATTATAATTTCCTACTTACTTCTCTGTATCTTTGGCTTGACTGTGAGTTCTTGAAGGGTGGGAACTCTTATTCATCTTTGTTTCCTCAGTTCCTAGACAGTATTAGTTAAGAAATAGCATCTTAATGAGAATACTGAATAAATGAATGGATGGGGAAATTTTAAATGCCATACATCAATGGTTAAATCTTCATTTTTATCTGGTGGAACATTGATTTAAGAAATGAGCAATAATGTTTAGTTTTATATTTGGCACTCAGTACTGGAGAGAGACAGTTGAATCTGTCCCATGTTCTTTCATCTCTTTTGCAGTTCAAAACCACTACTTATGGGGACCTTTTCTGCTCCACTATTTAAGGTGGTTTACACAAATTCAGGAGGATATAGTTTATTTTCATATAGAATCTTTTTTAAAAAATATTTATTTATTTATTTATTTATTTATTTTTGGCTGTGTTGGGTCTTCGTTTCTGTGGGAGGGCTTTCTCTAGTTGCGGCGAGTGGGGGCCACTCTTCATCGCGGTGCGCGGGCCTCTCACCGTCGCGGCCTCTCTTGCTGCGGAGCACAGGCTCCAGACGCGCAGGCTCAGTAGTTGTGGCTCACGGGCCCAGCTGCTCCGCGGCATGTGGGATCTTCCCAGACCAGGGCTCAAACCCGTGTCCCCTGCATTGGCAGGCAGATTCTCAACCACTGTGCCACCAGGGAAGCCCCTAGAATCTTTTTATATGAATGTTTTAGATATGTATAACTAATTTATTACCTAATCGATTTTATTCAGATAACAGGCATAAATGCACACAGTCATGATTTTGTGTTTGTATGTTTAGGGAAAATTAATAGAGAATGACTAAAAGGATATGTATAATAAAATTTTATATCTAGGTTGTGGAATTAATCTTCTCTTTCATTTTTCTAACTTTTCTGTAACTGATGTAAATTAACTTACATGAAGAAATAATTGAGGATTTTTTAATAGCCAAGGTTTAGTGTTAATGTGATTTTCTAAAAAAAGCCCATGCTTTCTATTTTTCTTTGAAAGGGAAGATTTTCATACTAACCATCATTACATCTGTAAAGTGAATTGATTCACAGTTCCGATTCAGATGAAAAGTGACTATAAATTGAACTGATTCAGAAAATCATCAGGAAAACTTTACTAACCACTCTAAGCTCTGCTATTTTTACTAGAGATGATACAGGGAGGCTGCCCTTCCAATAGCTTCTTGTGCTTGCAAGCATTAAAGAGAAAACAATGGGTTTAGAGATACTAGTTACCCAAAACACCGCAGTGCATTCTTTCGATTTTTTGTACATGAATGCTGATACATCATGAGCGGGGAAGTGCTGACTCTTTTTTTAGGGCATTGAAGACTTTCTAGACGTCAGTTATGATTTCATTTTGAAGTTGATTTGTCGTTGGATTTTTTTTATTCTTGAATACGTTTGTCCTTTATCCTTAATTGTCTATGTAGATCCAGTGGCAAAAAACTGTTACTGAGTCAAGGCATTGTCACTTATCAACAACTGACTAAGAATATAGCCAAATTATTATAAACTTCTTATTTGGCTTAGCATGGAGGAGGTCACTGTTCACCTAGCCAAACATTCTGCAATTTCAGAACTCCAGGCCATTTTACTCCTCATATAATTAAACACTGCCCTTCTTTTAACTGTGCCACTTGATAGTGACATTCAGTGGATGTTCCAGCGCCATGATTCAACCTCTTGGACTCAGGTAGAGAGTCCAGTTAAATGTGGCGTTCACCATCGTAAGTGACCCATATCAACTGGACGTTCCCCTGTTCACTAGGGAGAAGCAAGAGGCCTATTATGTGTGTAGCATTTAGAGGGGTGCACTCTTCACAGATGCTCTGTGGATGTTAATTTCCTTTCTCTCTCCCACTTTGCCCCCCTTTACCTCCTTTGCTTACTTAGAGTTTCAAAAAAAAATATTTACTTGGCTACCGGTATTTTAAAATACATTTTATTCTGAAAATGTCAAAGCATTAATAACACAGATTTGTAAAGTCAATTTGACCCTATCTTGGTGGTAATTGGGGATTGTGGCCGTTAGTCAGATGTACCTTTCCATTGGAGTCTATGATGATTAAGAGCAGGGTTTGACTGTGGCCATATCAGCCACTGCTGAGAAGAAAGCAGCGTTCTGCATGCATATTCAGCTGCTGCATGATATGTTAGCGCATTTCACATTACATATAGTTGCCCAGTGCCAACTCAGTGCAGTAAATCTCAGTGCGGGACTCTTGACATTTTTCATAGTAGCAGAAAAAAAATATGGTTTTCCATTTTATCGAATGAATTTGAATTCATGGAAGGCTTTAAATTGTGCACACTCTCTAGTTTATGTGCCTGTATACACTGGCAGTATGGATGAGCTGACCATCCTGGACAGACTAATCAAAGAATCTCATCTAATATTTTGGAAATGTGATTATTTCTGTCTCTTCTTTACTTTGCTGTAGAGTAATACCTCCCCCAAAGTGTGAGAAGGGACATTTTTGGCTCATGCTCATTAAAATTTCTCAATTTTTTTAAAGACAGAAGGCAAACTTAATTGGTGGCTGTTTTAACCTCTACTTTTAACCAATGGTGCAGCGTATCACACTTCAGGGACCGTTCTGGCCTTATAACCTAGAATTTGGTGTCTCTAATAATAAGATTTAAGGATGGCCTTAAGAATATGCTTTCTTTCTATTCCTCTAGATCAGTGGCTCTCCAATTTGGTGGCCATCAGTCATCTGGGGAACTTGGTAAAAATCCCAAAGGCTCAGATGCTCTCTTACTCCAGTGTGGGGAATTCTGATATATCCTAGAGTTTGAGAACCACGGCTCTGGGTATTCAAGCAAAAAAGATCTGTTATTTGACAAAATAGAAGCTCAGGGAGCTGGAGTTGTCCGCTTGGCCCACTGTCCTTGACCCCCAGTCATAGCGGTAGAGCTTTACTGAACTCCCTCGGGCTTTCTGGCTTTATTGGAGGAAGACTGTATGAGAAACAGCCCTCCTAGTATCTGCAATCCACAAATGCACAAATCTCTCAAAACAATACTTTCTCTAAGTCTGATGCCAAAGTTCATTTGAGGATAACTTGAGCTAAACATTTATTTCCTGAAGTTTCAGTATTTGTATGTTTAAGTGCAGAAATATTAGTATGTTTAATTCTAGATTGCTTCCCCAGGATGTCCTGGGGATTTTTCAAAATATTTGGTATATATACTGTATTAATTTCCAAAATCCAGAAAGCCTGCTTTTTAAACATATCTTGGTCCCAAAGCTTTCAGATAAGGATGATGAACAGTGTGCTTAATAATACTGTGCTTCTTCTGAAGAACTGGCTTCTTTTTATCCCATGGACTCTGCAAATGACTTCACTGGCCATGCTTCCTGTAAGTGCAGGGGCTGGAGAGCTCTAAGCCAAGCCTTCGGTCTTCCTTGATCAACAGCTCTATAATGTTATTCTACATTCACTGTTAAGTCTCTCTTTTTAAATTTATCTTGATATCATCATCCATTTTATTATTATCATAATTATCATCATCATCAATTGTAATTATTTTGCTGAATGCATTTTGTAGTCCTACTTTCTGGGATTAGTTTGAATGTGTATAAATTAATTAGTTCTTCCTTTAGTTGGATAGATAGACTGATAAGAGAGATAAAAACTCTAATTACTGGTCCTGGGGCATTCTCTATGGAAAGATTTGACATAACTGCCTTCATTGCATCTCTCTTTATCTCCATAATAAAATACCTTTAATTCTGAGGGTAAGTTTCCTGGTGAAATAATGAGCATATATTTCCTGCTAGGTCAGATTCCTAGTAGGTGGCAGACCAGATATTAGCAATCTCACACTCTGCTTCCCTGAATAAGTCTCCAGGAGCATCCACCTACCAAAGGCACTTAAATTCCTCTAGTCTGGAGAATTCCAGACTTTTAAGTTGTGCTTCTGATTCTAACAGTTATTTCTGCAGTGAGTGGTTGTATGAAGAGTGACACACCCTCAAGAGCAATGCCAGCTCCTCTGGGGAATACAAGGATCCCAAAGAGAAAACTCATACTTGGTGTTATTTTCCTGCCCCAGATCCCTGGCTCAGAGCATGAGGAGGAAGACAAGTGACAAATCACTGAGTTCTCCCTCAGGTCCTGAATTATCAGCCTGGATTGCAAACAGTTCTGATTGCATATTTCAGTAGTTATTGTGCTTTCCTTAAAAAAAAAAAAAAAAGATTAGTATGTTTTTTAAAGCAATTTTGGGTCTACTGAAAAATTGGACAGTAAATGCAGAGAGGTCTTATAGACTTCCTCTCCCTCCGCCCCACAGTTTCCCCATTAACATCTTGAATTAATATGGTAAATTTATCACAGAATGAACCAATATTGATATATTATTATTTTTTAAATTTCTATTGGAATATAGTTGATTTAAAATGTTGTGTTAGTTTCTGCTGTACAGCAAAGTGAATCAGTTATACATATACATATATCCACTCTTTTTTAGATTCTTTTCCCATATATAGGCCATTACAGAGTATTCAGAAGAGTTTCCTCTGCTACACAGTAGGTCCTTATTAGTTATCTATTTTTTATGTAGTAGTGTGTATATGTCAATCCCAATCTCCCAGTTTATCCCCCTCCTTACCCCCCTTGGTTACCATAAGTTTGTTTTCTACATCTGTGACTCTATTTCTGTTTTGTAAATAAGTTCATTTGTACCATTTTGATTTATTATTAACTAAAATCCACAGTTTACATTAGTATTCACTTTTTGTGTTGTACAGTTCTATGGGCATTGACAAATGTATAATGTCAAATGTGATATCATACAGGACAGTTTCACTGCCCTAAATATCCTCTGTGCTTTCCCTGTTCATCCCTCGCTCAACTCACCCCAACTGCTGGTAACCATTGATCTTTTTACTGTCTCCATAGTTTTGCCTTTTCCAGGATGTCATACAGTTGGAATTGTACAGTGTGTAACCTTTTCAGACTAGCTCTTTCACTTTACACATTTAAATTTCCTCTATATATTTTCATGGCTTAATAGCTCATTTCTTTTTATCACTGAATAATATTACATTGCAAGGATGTACCACAGATTATTTATACATTCACATATTGAAGGGCATCCTGGTTGCTTCCAATTTTTAGCAGTTATGAAAAAAGCTGCTATAAATATTTGTGTGCGGGTTTTTGTGCGGATATAAATTTTCAACTCGTTTGGGTAAATGCTTAAGAGTGTGTTGCTGGGGGCTTCCCTGGTGGCGCAGTGGTTGAGAATCTGCCTGCCAATATAATAAATATATATACTTATTTATTTATATAATATATATATAATATATATAATATAATATATATATAATATATATAATATATAATAAATATATATTTATTTATATAATAAAATATAATATTATTTATATAATAAATAAATAAATAATAATTACAAAGAATCATTTAAAAGGTAGTTTTCAAAAAAAAAAAAAAAGAGTGTGTTGCTGGATGGTATGGTAAGGCTATGTTTAGCTTTGTAAGAAAATGCCGAACTGTCTTCCAAAGTGGCTGCACCATTTTACATTCCCACTAGCGATGAATGAATTTCCTGTTGCTCCACATCTTCACCAGCATTTGGTGTTATCACTGTTGGGAATTAAGCCATCCTAATAGGTGTGTCATGCTTCACTTTTAACATTTAACAAATAGCAGTTTTGTGTTTACAACATATATTTCCACTACTGACAAATGTATACCATCATGGTTACATAAGATCATTGCCCTGCTTCTTTTTCTACCCATCTTAGGCCCCTTCAGATTTCACTGTTCTCTCTTCTCTCAACAAGTCTCTGTGGGTGGCCATGCTTGTCTTGCCAGTTCACTGTACTCCCACATTCACTTTCGGTTCTTGGGTTTGCCTCTCTAGTGTCTAGCAAGATGATGTTCCTTTCCCTCAGCTCAAGACTCAAAAAGTGGCATTAAGATGTCAATGAGCCCTACTGTAACTCCGTTTTCCTACATGAGGCTCCTCTCTTAGGCTTCTTTAGTAATGCTTTTCTAATTCTCTGGGTCTACTGCCAATTTTTTGTTGTTATGGAGAATTTCACACATACAAAAAAAATAAGTAAAGAGTAATGTACCACCATGTACCTATCACACACTTCAACAGTCACCAGAATCACAAACCCATGGCCAGTCCTGCCCCATCCTTTCCCTTGTTCAGTTTTCCCACTGTTGTATTATTTTGTAGCAAATCCCAGATACTATCATATTATCTCACACATAGATATAAATGTAAATCTTTCTAACATAAACTTAAAGTGATTATCACACCTAAAGCAATAACAGTAATTTCTTTTTATCATCAAATATATAGACAATATTCAAATTTAAGTTATGATCCAATAAGGTCCATGCATGATGATTGGTTGATTTATATTTTGTCTGTTTGAATCGATAGGATCCCACTCCATCTTTTTGCCCCCTTGCAGTTTGTTTGTTGAAGAATCAAAATAATTTGTTCAGTGAAGTTTCCCATAATCTGATTTTTACTGATTACATCCATGAGATGTAGTTTAACATGTTTCTCTGTACTTTCTATTTCCTGTAAATCAATAGAACCTTTATACAAGTTTGATTTATTTTGACGTGACTACTATAACTTAATTTTTGCTTTGTGTTAATGCCAGTTCATTATGGGTTCTCTCCTAACCTAGCTCTAGAGGGCATACCAGCATGTCAGTTTGTGCTAATCCTGAAATCCTTAATAAAGTTTTAGATGAATTATGTAAAGACTTTCACAGTGATGAACATTTAATTAATGAGATGGGTGGACTAGAACGCGGGACTCCAGACATTTAACTCAAATCCCCTTTCCCTCTCAGCGTTCTGTGAGCTTTGTGAAAGCAGCGTGCCTCTTTGTAGGCTTTAAATTGTACTGTCGCTACATAATCATACAGGTTGGTAGTTAAAGCGTTTGGGCTCTTCACTTCTAAATAGGCATCCTGATTAGGGTACTTCCTGTGTGATCTGGAAGAAGTTACTGAGCCTAGTTTCTCTGCCTGTCAGGTGGAATTTCTATCAGTAACGACCTTCTGGAGTTGTTTTGATTGTGCAGTAAAGATAATGTGTTGAAAATGCTTAGTACAATGCCTCGGGTATAACAGTAAATGCTCTATAATGTTGGGGACTATAGGCAAGGGGAGAATTGTTAGGAGAAAACTGAGGCAGAGATGGGGTGAAGGGGTTGGCCTAATATTACATAGCTGGTAAGTAATATAGTTGTTATTAACATAAGAGCTTGTATCAGAGCTGACCCCATTAAGTATCCCTTAAATTGTGGAGGCAGGAACCTGCTTACGTCTAGGCTATGTGGAAGGAGCAGGTGGTGAGTTGAATCTCAAGCTGACGATCACGCTCACAGTGTCAATTGCACACAACCATAAAATCCGTTAGGCTGCTCCAGACGGCTTACTGCTTACCTTGGCCTCAGCTAGACTAAGATTGTTTGCTTTGTTTAAAAACAGTTACACACACACACACACACACACACACACACACGCATACACACATATATGCATACACAAATGGAGGGGGCGGGGGAGAAGCTCTTTGCCAAAACATATCACATAAAGTTTCTTTTTTTCTCCTCTGCACAGATGTTATATTGTTGATACCTACATTATGCTTAAGGCATAATTCTCTGGGGTAAAGTTTAAGTAATGGAAATAACATCCACTACTATTTGGGTAAAAATTACAAAGGCACTTCATACAGGGTTTTTTTTTTCCCCTTTGAACTACACTTATCAGCTGGTACCATAGCAGAATAAAGCTTAAAGTGTTCTAAAATTTTCTGGAGATTTTCTTCTTTCTTCACTTAAGTTTTCCTGAGTAGGTAGTGGATACATGTACAATACTTTACTCTTCCTCTACTTGAATCTTCCCTTAGTACTTCCCCTACTTTAAAGTGAGGATGTTTTAACTTTAAATGTCTGTTCTATTTAATGACTGTTTACTTTTTTTGTTAATTAACATATCTAAAATCCTAAATTGTTTGAAAAATAAATAATTTCCTGTCTGTAACTTTTTAAATGTCATACGCATGATTAGCAAAAGCAACTTTATTGGCTTGCCAAAGCTAAATGTTAAAATGTATGATGATAATGTTGATGTAATTTGTGACCTTTTATAAGTCACTTTGCCCTTTGAAATTAAGTGGGCCAGAATCGACATAGTATGTTGAATAGCTTAGCCTAATGTTTTTGTTGACTTTTAACAAGAACTCTATAAAGCAACTGTGAAGTATTATTTCTTTTAGCTTTTAGCTTTTTCAATAAAAATCACTGAAGCAATTTTAATTTGTACATGTAACTCTTTCTTAACGTTTGAGTACGTATTTTCCTTCATGTGCTTCCATATCTTATTACTTTACATTTTCAAGCACACACACACAAGAAGCTGAATCCATAAGCTATTACGTTTTTCCCTGAGGTAACGAGAATGCATTTAAACATCCCTTCAGCCAGATATTGTTACTTCCAAAGCTGGTTCAGCCCATTTAAAAGTAATCTTTGATTTTGTAAGAAGAGAACTTGTCATCCTTCAGTGCATGATGTCAGAATGACACTAGTGATTTCACTAGGAAAAAAATGTCAGTGGTTAAATCTCGCTGGTCCACAAATAACTCTCCAGTTGCTAAATTGCGTTTTAGCATCACCTTCAAGTATTTAATAGGAGACTTGACAGTTGACAGCTGGGTAAAACTATATCGGTTTCCTGCAGTAACTGGATAATGCCAGATTAACATTTAAAAGACATTAAAAAGACTATAGGAGAATTAAGAAATGTTGAAATGTCATCACTTAATCTTTAACATTTTTAACATTATAACTTATTTTGGTGTTTAAATTATTAAGGCTATGTTGAATAATAACCATAGGAGTTTTTCCAGAGGCATCATGTAGGAGCCTTTTAAACACAATGTAAAATTGAGGAGAATCATTTCCCAGCCTGGCACTGGCTCCAGTCTCAGGACGGTGTAGAGGAACTCTGGAAAGAGTGTTGAGGATTTTCCGAGTGAACCTGGTTGCCTGTCTCTTGCAGCCAGCTACAGAAGGGCAGGCAACAGTGGTGGATTTCTGTGGTAACCCATTTCCCCAGAGTCCATTTGCAGTATGAGGGAGAGGAAAGCAAAGGTATCTAAAAATCCTGGTGTCACAGGGGAAGTCCTTTTAAAACTATCTTTCAGCCTTCAGAGAATATTTTATGCAGCATAATAGCCAGGAGGGAAGAATGACCGGTGGAAAGGAAAGAGCAATAGTTTCAAGAGTTACTAATGAGAAAAATAATAGAAAATGGTAAAACGTAAAAGCAGACAAACGTTAAACAGAAGAATAGTATTGTAATTTTTTAATAGGACTCAGTAATATGCAGCTCTGCATACTCTTTTTCTCCTGGCTTTAGCTTATGCTTTCATCTTTGCTGTCCATTTACCTTGATTTTCCTCTTCTTATTCTTATGTTGTTGAATAGATTTTTGTAAGCCAGTTGTGTTAGTCAGCTTCTGCATAGTTAAACGACGATAATATGCAACTCCCAAACCCCAGTGCCTTTTAATGGCATTGGTTTACGTCTCTCTCGTGTTATTTGCCATGTAGCACCTGTGGCGACGTTCTATGTGTCTTCTTCATTCTTGAATCCAGGATAAAGGAATAACCACTATCCAGATCATGGCATTTTCATGGCATAGGGAAAAGAACAATGGTGGAAACAAGAAATGGATTCAAAAATCTGTGCTTGGGCATGATTTGAAAAAATAATATCAATATAATCTACTGTACCACTAAAATCGTTTCTGGAATAAGGTGTAGTATAGTAACATTAACTTTATTTATGTATTTATTTTTTAACATCTTTATTGGAGTATAATTGCTTTACAATGGTGTGTTAATTTCTGCTTTATAACAAAGTGAATGAGCTATACGTATACATATATCCCCATATCTCCTCCCTCTTGCGTCTCCCTCCCACCCTCCCTATCCTACCCCTCTAGGTGGTCACAAAGCACCGAGCTGATCTCCCTGAGCTGATATCCCTGTGCTCTGCGGCTGCTTCCCACTAGCTATCTATTTTACATTTGGTAGTGTATATATGTCCATGCCACTCTCTCACTCTGTCCCAGCTTACCCTTCCCCCTCCCCGTATCCTCAAGTCCATTCTCTAGTAGGTCTGCGTCTTTATTCCCATCTTGCCCCTAGGTTCTTCATGACCATTTTTTTTTTTTTTAGATTCCATATATATGTGTTAGCATACGGTATTTGTTTTTCTCTTTCTGACTTACTTCCCTCTGTATGACAGACTGTAGGTCCATCCACCTCACTACAAATAACTCAGTTTCGTAGTAACATTAACTTTAAACTGATGTGTATAAAGGGATACCATTAAGGTGGAAACAATAAACAGTGGTAAGGATGGTTTTAATTCATTAAATTCTTATCGAGCATCTGATACAGAAGACACTAGAAAGAAGCAAAGATTAATAAATACCTGTAGGCTACATTTAACATGCTCTCATTTCAATGAGGAATGCAGCAAAATGCATAAAACTAATATACATGTATCCACTGATAAGTGCTTTCTTCAGGAATAAAAGAGGTGCTACTTTGCCAAAAGTGTGAGTTAGATAAATTTTCAACCACTGAATTCTGGAAAGTTTAGGATGGTTTCTGTGTGAGAATCCGTTAGATGATGATACTAGTAAAGACGATGTAGTAACACATGGCTTTTATTGAGCATTTACTATATAGTCAAGCACTTTAAAAAGCTTAATGTAGTTTCACAATAAATGTTTGACATGTACAATTATTATTCTCATTTTACAGATAAGACTATAAAGACAGACACATATTGAGACTATTATTGTGTTGGCCAAAAAGTTCGTTCGGGTTTTTCGATACGCTCTTATGGGAAAAACCTGAACAAAGTTTTTGGCCAACCCAATATTTATAAGGTCTGCTGAGCATGGGTGGATCAAGTGAAGCACAAGAGTGAAAAGGTGTTTATATTCAATTAATGTAAAACTGTTATGATTAATATTAGCGTGTGTGTGTATATAAAACTTAGAAAAGTTTCTATGCTTGCTTTCTTGCAACACTGTGAATGTTCCCATAGCCTAAGCTCAAGACATTTGCCAGCAGATGCGATCCAAGGCTATTTGCAAAGCAATCTCAATAAAACTTAGAAAGGGTAGAATCAATTGATAAGATGTGACATTTCTTTATAAGAAATATTGGGGGAAAATAAAACATTATGACTATTGACAGTGTGAACAAATATTTTGGTACCCTATTACTTTTATTCTTACCATTAAAGCAAAGCTCTATCATTATTTCCTGTTGAATCTGCCTTCAGTCTTTGCCTATACTATATCCTTTACATGAGTGAAGGGTAGAATTTTGAACGGAAAAAATAAGAAACAAAGATTTCTACATAATGCTTTGTTAATGAGCAAAATTGGGGCATTGTATCTTCTATGTGAAAAATGTAATATCCAGCAAAAGCTGTGGTACAAATAATCGTTATTCAGTTATGTATTTATTACCCTAGGGGTCTTTTTGTAAATATTCCATTGTTGTAAAGCAGTAAACTCTTTTCTAATTTGCAAGTGTTATATCTCTATTGTTTAAAAAGGACCAAATGTGCGTATTGAAAGACAGCAGACAGTCATAACCTAATAAATTAACAAAGCCATTAGAGGATATGCTACTATTTCACAAACTGAAACTGTATGGTGAAGGGAGATTATTTCTAGTAGTTTTTACAGATTTTTTTTAGTTTTGTATCAAAAATATTAATCTTAGTAAGTTTTTTAAAACACTTGTATGACTCCTGTTTCAGCCAGAACAGGAGACCTTAAAATAAATAAAGTTTTGATTGATTTATTTATTTCAATTGCCCCTGACAGAGTATGGATGAACAACAGTATTTAATTTGTCAATTTTTTTTAAAAAAAATTTTATTTATTTATTTATTTATTTATTTATTTATTTATTTATGGCTGTGTTGGGTCTTGGCTTCTGTGCGAGGGCTGTCTCCAGTTGCGGCAAGCGGGGGCCACTCCTCATCGCGGTGCGCGGGCCTCTCACCATCGCGGCCTCTCCTGTTGCGGAGCACAGGCTCCAGACGCGCAGGCTCAGCAACTGTGGCTCACGGGCCTAGTTGCTCCGCGGCATGTGGGGATCCTCCCAGACCAGGGCTCGAACCCGTGTCCCCTGCATTGGCAGGCAGACTCTCAACCACTGCGCCACCAGGGAAGCCCCTAATCTGTCAATTTTGATTTATACCATATGAAAATCATTAAATGATTTAGGATAATTTATCTAGTAATCTTGTCTAATCTCCTCCTTTAACAAGCAATTTTTATTGAGATAATAATTAACTGAAGAATAGATTGGATTCTCTCATATGATGCCCGTAGAAGGACGCAACATCACTTCTGTGATAATTTTGCTACCATGTGTAACTTCAGCCTAGTTATGAGAATACATCAGACAAATCCAAATTGAGGGATATACTACAAAATAACTGACCAGGACTTTTAAAAGTTTCAAGGTCAGGAAAGGCAAAGAAAGACTCTGGAACTGTCACAGACTAGAGGAGACTAGATATGGCAACTAATGGAGTGTGGGATCAGTTGGACCCTGGATCAGAAAAGAACCTTAGTGGCAAATCTGGTGAAATTTGAATAAGATCTGCATATCAATTCATCATACTGTATGAACTGTGATTTTCTGGTTTTAATAATTCTTTTGTGGTTATATAATATATGAACGTTAGGGGAAGCTGGGTGCAGGGTATACGGGAATTCTCTATTTTTGCAAGTTTTCTGTAAATCTAAAATAATTTAAAAATGGCTGACGAAATATATTTAACTTGGGGCACAACATAAAACTACAACCTGTGTAATCAGAAAAAAATGAAACATTTTTATTTGAAGATGTTTATACCTCTGTGGAGCACATTTATGTCTGAAAACTTAGTGTCTACTATATAAGACATCCTGCAAGGTGCTGTATGAGAGAGAAAACTTAATTTCTAATGCTTTTATCAAGGCATTTTAACAAGTACCAGCGATGACATTTGTAAAACTCTAAACTTATGCAATATCTGAACACAAGTGTTGAAAGACGCAGTCACACTATCTGATATGATGATCAAAGAGAGGTTTTGAGTCTTAGACTCATGGTTGCAGAATTTAGAACATCCACAGAAACAACATGTTGAGGAGAATCTTATTCTAGTTTGGGGGCTTGGGGGGAACAATGGTATATTGATATGATCATGGAGACTAATAAGTCATACTTAGAGTTCTTGGGTATGGCTATAGGGAAATAAGTCTGGAATTAATCCAATTATGGCAAATTTTTAATGCCTTATTAAGGCATTTACCCTTCATTGTATAGTCAGTCTTAACTGATCAAGGGATTTTGATCGAGTAAGCCACATGATTAGTTCTGTGCCTCAGAAAGTTAATGGCAGTATGAAGTGAAAATTAGAGGGAGGCAGGATGGGTAGCCAGGAAACCAGAGAGGAGACAATGGTGGTAATTCAGAAGCACCAGATTCATATACCTGACTGCCTGCTGGACTCTCAATAGGTAGCTCAACCTCATCCTCACAGGTTGAAAATCAAGCTCTTGATCATCCCCCCAAACCACCTATCACACCATTCTTTCCCCGTCTCAGTTAACTGCATCATCATTCTTCTAGTTACTCAAGAGAAAAACTTGAAAGTAATTCTTGATGCCTTTCTTTCCCTCTTTCTCTCACCCACCATTTGATCCATAAGAAATCCTATTGTCTCTACCTTCAAAACATATGCAAAATGTGACCACTTCTCACCAGCTCCGCTGCTAGCATCCTGGTCCATCATATTTCAGCTGGATGAATGCAAGAGCCCTCTGACTCCCAACTTCTGCCTGGCTCCCCATCATTTTATTCTCAACTCAGCTGGTGAAGTGAGTCTGTTAAAATAGAGATTAGTGCTTGCTATTTCTTTGCTCAAAAACCTCCAAAGACCTCTGATCTTACAATGAGAAAAAGCCAAAATACCAAATTACAAGGGTCTATAAGGTGCTACAAAGTCTTGATCTGGCTTGATCTCCTCCACTCCCATTCTCCCTCTTGTTTGCTCTCTTTCAGCAACACTGGCCTCCTTGCTCTTCCACAAACACTTCAAGAACGTTCCTGCCTCTGGGACTTGGCCCTCGCTGTTTTCTCTAGCTGAACTCCTCTTCCAAATATTTTTTTTTTTTATATTTCACTCCTTCGCCTCCTTTGGGTCTTGACTCAAATCACTCTATAGTTAAGGAATTTCCAGGCCACTCTAAAATTTGAAAGCAACTCCCAGTCCCATTCTCCTTCTCTCATTTTCTCTTGAGCAGTTTTCACCATCACACTTTATATAGTTTTTGCTTATGTGTTTTGTTTTTTCTTTCTCACACACCTATCCATTTAGAACGTGAACTCCATTAAAGCAACAATTTTTGTTTTTTAATCAACTAAACACCATATTGTAAATCAGTATTTGTTGAATGAATTTAATAGGAAGTATTACCTAGAGCCATCCCTGCTTTTCTTATTTGTGTATTCATTGAACAAAATATTTTGAACACCTTTTATGTGCTTGGACTTGGGCCTAAGAATACAATGCTTTTGAAGTTGTCTTAGGTTCCCGGGAACAGTCATGAAAAAAGATGTTCATAGTCCAGTGTTATAAGAGGAAAGGTAAAATCTGGGGTTTTGCTCTCTAGTTTTAGCAGGAAAATATCTCTCAGCCTCTAATCTTACGTTTATTCTGCCAGCACTACCCTGTAGAAGCAGCAGAGCAAACTTGTTAACTGGTTTTGCAGAAGTAACCCGTAACTAAGAAGAGAAAACTGTCAAGGCTGCAATCTTCAGTTCTGCTTGAGATCTTAGTTGTAAAATAAACTCACCTTTCTTTTTCCAATTTAGATGGTTTTCTATAAGGCGGGTCACAATCCTTGACAAGCAGCCATTCCAAGGAAGTTTGGCACAATTCTTAATTATGGTTCGTCGGGGGGCTGAAGTTTCAGCAGTTCGTTCCCATAAGCAGAATGTCCTAGAGTGTGGGGGACACAGAAGGAGAATACGTTGGCAGCAATTGTTCTGTCTCTTTCATTTTCTTCCGAATCAGTCCACAGCCCAAGGATTCTGTGAAGTAACAAAATTGGGTGTTATGGTTGTGGTCACATGCCCATCTCAACACAAGCAGTTGAAATTTCTTGAGCATTTTAAGGTAGAGATTTATGTTTTATTTGCAGGTCAGGATTATTCTTATTTAAATATCTATAGATATAAAAGGGAGGGCAAAGATGCTCACACACAAAAGTTGTATACCCAGTTAGAATTTATGTCTATATTAATAAAGAAATCTTTGATTTAGGATTCTTGGTCACTTTTTCCTAGAGGATTGAGATTGCGATGTGTGGGTGTAAGTATGTTTTGTTGCCAAGAGTGGGGTGATATTACCACAGTGACCAAAACTAGGATGAAATTCCCATTTATAAGAATAATGGCTGTACCCTCTCTACCTCAGAGGGGAAAAAATGCCTGGATAGATTCATCATTGCTATGCTTTCTTGCCATAATTTATTCTCTTCAACATTCTGCACAAGTTCTTTAGGCCCTGTGACTTCATCAATCCTAAGTTGTTTTATTATTTCAGAATCATAAGACTGTAAGTAGTAGGCATACTCAAAAGGCTTTCACGTTGCTCTACCACATATAGAGAATTTTTTTCAAAGAGGCCAATTAGTATTTTTATTAATCCTACCAACATAGAAAAACAGATATTAAGTATTACTGATCTATACTACAGCCATAACAGACGTCTCTTGAAGTATATGATCACTGCCAGTGGAGCAGAACTTTCCAGGGGCAATGCAGTACTATTTTTATATTCAGTGACGGTAAGTCACACAACAAATGGAAGGTACCTATTAATGAATTACCAGATGCTGGAATTTTGTAAGAGATTTTTATAATGCTATTCAGTTATTCAATTACTCCTTCCTTCATTTTAGAGTTTGTGTCATAGAGTATATATCCCCCCCAACGTAATATGTATATACACATATACACACATGCACACATTTACGTACATGTACACACATTTACATACATGCATGTAAATCTGTGTGATATGTGCACGTATTTACACAGTTACGTACATGTATGTAAATCTGTGATATATGCATATATTAAATATGTAAAGTATATATAATGTATGTATAACATGCATATGCTCATATATAAACACATATACACACATACACATATATTCTATATATAGTATTTGTATATTCTATATAATCTCTGGAAGGTATAGGGCTCTCCAGATTTTCACATTATTTTGTTTTTGGTGACTGTTTAGGTTTATTGTTAGAAGAATTATGAGTTTCTGAATCACTGATCATTCCTCTATTCTCGTGCAAATAAGAGAGTATTTCAGTGATACACAGTCAGCAAAGCATGGCATATTCTCAGATGAGCTCACTATTGCCACATCTGTTGTCAAGGTAAAGACATAATCGCCTTGGCAAAGACACAGTCAATCAAATCACTTATTTGGGGTTAAAACAGACATCAGTCATTAAGCAACAATGTTTTACTCGATATCTAAATGGTTTAAAAATTGGATCTCTCATATAATTGTCCATCCAAAGACTCAAAGAGTGGTTCTTTGTTTTCGAAGAATATTCTTTATAGAATCAATGAAAACACTGTTACTCTCTTAGCAGGATACCTTCTCCACTTAGCAACAAAAAACATACATTTTAAACAATCATATTTCCTTTTGTCAGTCTGAGTCAGATGAAATCTTTGGAGTTATCAACCTTTTCCAACAACCTGAGATAGCAATTGTACATTGGATAACTACGATGTCGGTTATTCCAAGCTAGTGACTTTCTGAAGCCTTTGGAGTGGTTATATTTATTCTAAGTGCAGACCTAACTTTCTCATGAAAAGAACAGGCTGTATAGTTCCAGGTAACTGGATAATTCCAAATTCGTTTTGATGTAATACTTTAATTTCAGATGCTTACAGCTGTCTCGTTCCTATCAATCCAGCGCTCAAACTTTTGCCCTGCTTGATAATCATTTGTCTCTGTGATTTCTTTATCATTGCTTTACTTAGGAACAGAACAAAGAATCCATTTAGACTAAAAGATACCAAACTATGATGGCAGTTTTATGTGATCAAAATATTTTGTAGACGTCTCACAGGATAATTATGATACTTGTGGTAGCCATTGGTAAGAAATGAATAATGAAAGATCTAGTATGCTTTATTACTACATCATGTACATATGTTCAGAAAATACTAATACATATTATTCATCTAGTCTGTTTAGATTTTTGGAATCCTTTCAATAATTAGGATGCCCTCTCAAAGGTCTCCATCTTGAAGCATGAGAACCAGTGGTTTGGAATGATTGAAAGAAACGAAGTCAACCAGTGAAGGGTGTGTTACCAAGAAAGTCACCACTGGGGACTGGAGATCCTAATGGGGGGAGGACCCTAGGAACCAGTGTAGAGCATCTGCCTCAGAGTTGTTTTATCTGAGTGTCACAGGAGCTTCATTCATACACCAGCTCCCATCAGTCATTGGCTTAGGGCTATTCCCTAGGGGCCTTAAGTTTTCAGTTCTTTCTGCTTATAGTGCAAGTGGAAAGAGCCACTCAGGCAGCCAGGGAAAAGCCCGCAGGTCTGACAGTTGGAAGTCAGGCCAGAGGGCACAGAAAAGATACCAGCCAGGAGAATTACGTTGGGACCACCAGGGTAATCTAGGCATATCTTCACATCATAAAGTTGACTGATTAGCAACCTTAATTCCATCTGCTACCTTAATTCCCCTTTGCCATGTAAGGTAACAGTCACAAGTTCAGGAGATTAGAATGTGGATGTCTTTGGGAGGCCATTATTCTGCTTGCCACATTTGGTAGGTCTCACTTTTTCCTGGTAACTCAATAAAATAATCCTATTCATTTGAATTTATCTGGTAAAATATTTAAGATGTAATCTAAAGGCCTTTGATGCTAGAAATTGAGTTATGGTTTTAACAGATGGAACCTCATGTATCATAAAACAATATGGATATTTTATTTTGAAAGAGAAAAGTTAATTTAGAAAATTAGAACTTCTGTGAGCGTATGCATAATAGTTTTGCTACCTGAGGTTCAGCTATTGGCCTACTTTTAGCATTTCCAAAATAAACTTGTCATTTTTGTCGTTATCATAACTGATTATAAAGTAAATTACACTGAGCACGTTGAACAAATTCAATCATTTAGTTTATGGATATCTATCATAGAGTGTGGCTATTACATTTGTACTTGATTTCAATAATGGTTAAGGGAAATTAGAAGGATATGCTGCTCATCATCAGACTGAGACCTTACACAATAATGCAGAAATTGAATCATAGGGTAAGCATGTAAACTGAACATAAGGAAATATACACTATAGAACAATTAGAGAGCAAGCTTGAAAACCATCTCCCACAACTCTCTGCTTTTTTCATCAGAAACAGCACTTGTTAGGCCTTGCATGCTCATGATCCACATCTATTCCAGGAGATTTACTTTCTATAATTTCTTTGCACTCCCCTTCCCAACAAAGCCTTACACATATGCGGTTTCTATGGTGCCCACCTGGGTCTTCATCTTCCGGTCATTGCTCATGATTTGGATATTTCTAGTTCTCTCAATCAAAATTGTTACTAGTTAATCTGGAAAATTCATCCGCGAAAAGTATTAAGAGTTTGTCCTATTCTTCCTCTCTATGACAATATGAAGAATGCGTATTACAGCTGCCTTCCAGAGAAGCGTGGTTGTAAAGTGATTAAGCTAAGTTTTTACACCAAAAAGGTTAGAACTTAAACAGTAATATTAGTGTGTTTTGGTTTTCAAAGCAGTCATTTTGAGAAGACAAGTCCTTATTCCAGTGGCCCTGACGTTAATGTTATATAGCTTTCGCCAAATCTACCTATCGTTCACCCACTTGGTGCCGAAAGAGTTCTCCTTCATTTCGTAAATTCTATCCACTTTTGTAGCAATCTTAAATGCTTTCTGAGAAGAGGTGTGCTATAAAAGCATACATGTAAAATCAAATTCATTCTTAATTGACAAAGAGTTCAAAATTTTTGTTAAGTTGAAGTTAACTGAATGAGGCATTGTTTGTTTTTAGACTTGGACCCTCTATAGCAAAAGTTCCACTGTTGTCTTTATGTAAGTCCATTCTTCCATGACTGGCTAAAAGCCCAGTTTAACAGGAGCCTTCAGGTACATACATTGTCTTCATTAACTGCCTTTGTTTGAAACACTATTCATACAACAGTATGTCCACCAAAAAGAAGTAGATGACTTGACTTATGCTGATTTTTGAATTATAAAAAAATTGTGATTTCTTATTAAATTGGGCATAGTGATCCTTCTCATGAGTCTTTCCTTTAAATATGAAATAGCACATTGAATACAGTAATTTCAAATATGCATGCATTTGAGTGGATTGTAAGTTTCTTGCAAGCAAGGATTTTGTTATATTCTACCTTCACTCTAACATGAAATTAGTAGTTACTATTTCAGAGCATGTATTATATTTCTAGCTTCTTCTTAAGTCGTTATTTTATTTTTGTTTTTATTTTTCTAACATTTATTAGCATAATGTGATGAACACACCCAAAGTATTAATTTAATTATAAATCCATACTTTATATGTACATTAAAATATAGATCTAATATCTTACTATTATAAACATTATATATTTATAATTAGTTATTATTTAATTTTTTTAATGCATCTAATCTAGTCCCCTCAACAATATTGCAAGTTATGTGTTACTAAAGCATTTCTGCAGTGAGGAATCAGAGCTAAGCGAAGGTAAGCAAATAAGCCAAAGGGCTGTCAGCGAGGCAGAATCCAAACCCTGATCTGACTCCAAAGGTAGATATAATTCCTTTTCAGTGTGCTACACCACTTGTAATTTTCCATAAGCCTAGCACAGTGCACCTTTTTGAGTTGAAGCGTATTTTGGAGTAGAGATATGACAATAAATGAGACAGCAAGAGAAGACCGTGATTGTAACACCTATTGAAGTATCTTCTTAGAACCAAAGACTTAGACTCAGAAGCCTACCATAGGCCACAGTTGGCATTGTATTCACTTAGAAGGATATAAAACAGGAAGTACCATCGAGTGTCCTTCTCCCTTGAGAGTTGGACTTAAAGCAGTCTGTGTAGCAGTCCCCACAGCCATCTGAGAGTGCTACATTTTAACCATCTCATCCCCCCCACTCCCCATACCATGGAACTAGAGTCACACTGGGCATGTATGGGAAGCACCCAGGCTTAAAAGCTTCATTCCTTAGTAGTCAGTATCTCTTGTATCAAATCTGTAGTCATAGCCTCTGGAACATGCTCAGTTACAAGTCATCGCACTTAGGGAAGTCCAAAGATATGACACGTACATCAGGCATTTATTGTTCATTTACAGTTTCTTCCAGTCCACGTGAGATTTACCAATCAGGACTCATTTCTACCACAATCAAGTGGCGTTATAACGTATTTGATATACTGCCTTTATTTGTTTCCGGAGGATCAGAACTGGAAAGTTAATCAAATATCAAATTCTAATGCAGAAGGTCAAAATGTTCTAGTACCTCTTTACCTAAAATCATTAAGGAGTGGGGCCTTGAAAAGTAGATTTTGGGATTAGTTCTGTTATTAAGATGACAAGATTTGGGTATGACCAAATCTTGGGTATGACCTTTGGGTGAAGGTAAAGATCCTTGCGTTTGAGGAGATAAAAGAACTGAGAAGCCAGGGTGTGAGATGGAGTACCTTTGTGTATGTTGAAATAACCAAAATGTGGATGGGAGAATGGGACAGCGACTCATGCTCTACAGCTCTTACTGAAGAAGGGGAAATGACAAGGAGGTCCACACATGACTCTAGCTTTGATGGAAGGTGGGCGGTGCAGTCTGATGGCATGAACTTCAAACCACCTGAGTTTATTGGAGGAAGAAGAGGACAATTCATTTAGAAGAAACAATTGGGAGGAAGGAAAACACATTCTCTATCTCCACCTTCTAGTATTTATTCTCATAATTCATTGAAGTGTTCTGGAATATTTGAACAAATCTATTCAATGGTAAGAAAACAAACGAAAAAATACAGTCAACACATGAATTTCTAAATGTTGTCATGTTTGTGTAGGTGTGCCCAATATCATTTCTGTAGATCAGTGGTGAGTGTAACTAGGATTTGTAATAAATCAAAACAAGAGCAAGCACAATACTTGCGTTACATAGGGAATAATATATTGATATGGGGATGTTAATAAGTCTTAGTATAGGGGATAACATGGTGTCATTTTTTTAGTGGATTATTATTGGGGAAATCTTTTTTGATAACATAGCAGAAATGGATCTGAATTCTAAGTCTTCCATTTATTAGCTGCATGATCTTGGGCATATTAGTTCACTAAGCCTCAGATTTATCTTCTAAGAGATTAAACACCAATATTACCTACCTCGCAGGATTGTAGTCAGAATTAAACGATATAATGCACATGAAGAGTTTAGTAGAGTGCCTGGTGTGGTAAATACTTAATAAAGGTTAGCTATCATTGTTATTATTGTACTTATATTAAATTGCATTTTTTTAGAAAAAATTAGTTTCCCTAGTAGGTTAATACGAAGAGTTAAAAGAAAGTCAAAGGGTAATGCGTTCAGTTATTTTCTGAAATAAAAGATATGTAATATTATAATGACCCAAGTCCCTATAAAGGATTAAAAGCAGAACATTTGTGCTCTTGACTTTAATTTCTTACTTTGTCCCTGAAGCCTTTATTTAGCATGACGCCAAGGAATTTTTTCCTTATTTCATTAACAATGCTACACTTTTTAAAAGCATTTATGCCCCCCTTACTCCCACCTTAAAGGACTCTTGGGTATATCTCTTGCAAGCACTTGCACTTTGTCTAATTATAGGAAAACACAGGAAAGGATACTTTGTGTCCCAAACTCAATTCTGAGTCACTGGAAAACGATGCCGATTGCCGACTGCATTAGGGATATGTCGTTTATCAGTTAGCTAGCATTGATCCGTATTTAGAAAATATGCACTTTTAATTTGGTAATGATATTTACCAATATTGCAATCTGCGGCGTCAGTGTTTATGGAAAAAAATCCTCTGAATGATGCTTAAGGGAGCCTCATCACACTCGGCACACATCTTTTAGAAATCTGTGTTTTTCCATTGCTCTTTCGTCTCAAAATTATGTATTCCAGAGAATGAGCACCATCTTCTACTATCTTTGGGGTCTTGGATAAGTCACTTAATCTCTCACTTCATTTCCTCATCTGTAACAAGAGAATAAAAATGTGTACTTCACAGATTTATCCTCAGGATTTTAACTAGATAATACTTTTCATTCTTTGTTTCTTTTTTTTTTTTTTTGCTGCTTTGGGTCTTTGTTGCTGCACGTGGGTTTTCTCTAGTTGCAGTGAGCGGGGGCTACTCTTCGTTGCGGTGCGTGGGCTTCTCATTGTGGCTTCTCTCGTTGCGGAGCACGGGCTCTAGGCATGTGGGCTTCCATAGTTGTGGCTCACGGGCTCTAAGAGTGCAGGCTCAGTAGTTTGGGCGCATGCGCTTAGTCGCTCCGCAGCATGTGGGATCTTCCCGGACCAGGGATTGAACCTGTGTCCCCTGCATTGGCAGGCAGATTCTTTACCACTGTGCCACCAGGTAAGTCCCTAGATAATACATTTTGAAATGCTTCTAGAGCGCCTACTACAAAGAAAGTGGCAATCTAGTCCCTTCCAAAAGTTTAACTGTATTAGTTAACCACTAAAATTATAATTAGGAGTTGGTAAAATTGTTTCAATGATGTAAACATTCCCAGTTTTCACTGGATGAGTTATGTGGCATGTCTTCATTTTATAATTCAATTTATGTGGAAATTCTTTTCTAGCCCTCCTCTACAAGTATTCAATCTACAGCTTGTGACACAGTGTACATGATTTTGGGTAGATGGTGGCTAAGTGCTTTATATAAAAGATGCATTATTTACCAGATCAAAGGTCAATGTGTTCATAATTTAATATCCAAGGGTCAGACAGTCCAGAAATGTCTGAGAATTTCTGAAGTGACGTACATTTCTGAAATGAAACTGCCATTTTATAATGGATAGCACTTCAACTGGGTAGCCAAGCATATTTATATGATTTACATGGCATAGCTCATCAGTGAGGCCCTCCATAAATCTACTCTGGGACAAATTTCCAGATTCCATTTTTAAGTACCTCAACATTCTTTTCTCTTTAAATAAGTCTTTCTCAAGAAAATTATCACAGCATTGCTCTTGGGACTGAATGTCCTTATGTAGTAGAATATTCCATTTTCTGAAAGATTGCTTATTAATTTGGTAAGTGTGATGGAGCTGTTTTTCTATTTTAGTTTTCTTGGATATGTTCATAGCAAAATTACTGTCATCTTTATGGTGAGGTAGAGGTGAAAATAACTTTACTATGATATGGACACTGCATCTCATTTTTCTTAATGAATAATATATTATTGTTGTAAATTTATTCATTAGCTGTGGCAGTTTTATTCTGATTTAATGTTGATGGATGGTTTTTATGTTTTATTTTATAATTTTGTGTTCCATTGATGTATTTTCTTTAAAGCATTGTGAATGGATTTCTTAATTTTACTAAACTGATAGTAAGAATATACTGATGATAATACTAATAATAGTAGCTACCATTTTCTTAATGTGTACCATTTCTAAGCACTGAAGTATGATTTGCATACCTAATTTCGTATAATCATAAAAAAATC